>NC_041383.1:200356551-200439270 GCF_002162155.2 Triticum dicoccoides
TGGATAAACAGGACCCCGTGGTGTTGCCGCTGGATGAACAGGACTCCGATCGATCGAGCTGGTTGGGCGTGGATGAACAGGACCCCGTGGAGGGCTGGATGAACAAGACCCCGTGGAGGGAAGGTTGAACAATAGCCGGTGGAGGGCTGGTTGAACAGTAGCCGGTGGAGGGCTGGATGAATAGTAGCCCATGGAGGGGTGGTTGAACAGGACCCCGTGGAGAGGGCTGGATGAACAGTAGCCAGTGGAGGAGTGCGCGGTGGAGGCTGGGTGAACAGGAGCCCATGGATGAATTGTCACAGGTGGAGGCTGGAGGAGGTCGACGATGAATGAACAGTAGCTTGTGGAGGCTGGAGGAGGTCAACGGTGGAGATGAACAGTATCCCGTGGAGTCCCGTTTTGCGGTACGCCACACCCCTGCCAATGAACAGGACCCCCGTTTCGACCGTAGCGCTCCAACACAAGTTTGTTTCCTCCGTTTTGCGGTACACCACACCCCTCCCGATCAATAGGGCCCCATTTCGACCATAGGAGGTCCAACAGAAGTCCGTTTCCTCCGTTTTGCGGTACGCCAGACCCCTCCTGATGAACAGGATCCCGTTTCGACCGTGGCTGGTCGAACACAAGGCCGTTTCCTCCATTCTGCGGTATTCCAGGCCTCGTTTCCATCGGTTGTTCCGTCCAAGCCCTCCCGATAAACACGAGGATGCATTCCGTTCCGACCCAGCCGGTTGGCTCCCCATGAACATGACGATGACGCAGTTTCTCCGTTCCGACCCAGCCATGTACATGAGCCCTGGCCATACGTATATGCCAATAGGCATTCGAGATAACGCCCGTATGTACGTACGTGGCTGTATTTTCTTTCTTGCACAATGGCCGCTATACGTATGTGTACATGCTACGTGCGCGCCTCTACTACGACATGTGTGATGTCTACTAGACAACCTTCTTCTTGTAGACGTTGTTGGGCCTCCAAGTGCAGAGGTTTGTAGGACAGTAGCAAATTTCCCTCAAGTGGATGACCTAAGGTTTATCAATCCGTGGGAGGCGTAGGATGAAGATGGTCTCTCTCAAACAACCCTGCAACCAAATAACAAAGAGTTTCTTGTGTCCCCAATACACCCAATCCAATGGTAAATTGTATATGTGCACTAGTTCGGCGAAGAGATGGTGATACAAGTGGAATAAGGATAGTAGATATAGGTTTTTGTAATCTGAAATTATAAAAGCAGCAAGGTAACTAATGATAAAAGTGAGCACAAACAGTATTGGAATGCTTCGAAACAAGGCCTAGGGTTCATACTTTCACTAATGAAAGTTCTCTCAACAATAATAACATAATTAGATCATATAACAATCCCTCAACATGCAACAAAGAGTCACTCCAAAGTCACTAATAGCAGAGAACAAACGAAGAGATTATTATAGGGTACGAAACCACCTCAAAGTTATTCTTTCTGATCGATCTATCATAGAGTTCATACTAGAATAACACCTTAAGACACAAATCAACCAAAACCCTAATGTCACCTAGATACTCCAATGTCACCTCAAGTATCCGTGGGCATGATTATATGATGTGCATCACACAATCTCAGATTCATCTATTCAACCAACACAAAGTACTTCAAAGAGTTCCTCGAAGTTTCTACTGGAGAGTCAAGACGAAAACGTGTGCCAACCCCTATGCATAAGTTCATTGAATCTGCAAGTTGATC
The DNA here is from genome assembly GCF_002162155.2 of Triticum dicoccoides. Classification (NCBI taxonomy): domain Eukaryota; kingdom Viridiplantae; phylum Streptophyta; class Magnoliopsida; order Poales; family Poaceae; genus Triticum; species Triticum dicoccoides. The sequence goes on from NC_041383.1 coordinate 200,358,273, forward strand.
ACCAAAAATACATCAAGTAGATCACGTGAATATCCCATTGTCACCATAGATAAGCATGGCAAGACATACATCAAGTGTTTTCAAATCCTTAAAGACTCAATCTGACAAGACAACTTCAAAGGGAAAACTCAGTTCATCACAAGAGAGTAGAGGGGGAGAAACATCATAAGATCCAACTATAATAGCAAAGCTCGCGATACATCAAGACCGTATCACCTCAAGAACACGAGAGAGAGAGAGAGAGAGAGAGAGAGATCAAACACATAGCTACTGGTACATACCCTCAGCCCCGAGGGTGAACTACTCCCTCCTCGTCATGGAGAGCATCGGGATGATGAAGATGGCCACCGGTGATGGATTCCCCCTCCGGCAGGGTGCCGAAACGGGCTCCCGAGAGGTTTTTGGTGGCTACAGAGGCTTGCGGCGGCGGAACTCCCGATCTAGGTTATGTTCTGAGGGTTTCTTTATATATAAGAGGTTTTGGTGTCGGGAACAAGTCAGGGGGGGTCTCCGAGGCGGCTACAAGGTAGGGGGCGCGCCCAGGGGGGTAGGGCGCGCCTCCCACCCTCGTGGGTGCCTCGGAACTCTTCTGGCCCATCTCCGGTACTCCGTGGCCTTCTTCTGGTCCAAAAATAAGCTCCGTGAAATTTCAGGTCAATTGGACTCCGTTTGATTTTCCTTTCTGCGATACTCAAAAACAAGGAAAAAACAGAAACTGGCACTGGGCTCTTGGTTAATAGGTTAGTCCCAAAAATGATATAAAAGTGTATAGTAAAGCCCATAAACATCCAAAACGGGTAATATAATAGCATGGAACAATCAAAAATTATAGATACGTTGGAGACGTATCAAGCATCCCCAAGCTTAATTCCTGATCGTCCTCGAGTAGGTAAATGATAAAAACAGATTTTTTGACGTGGAATGCTACCTAGCATATTTCTCAATGTAATTTTCTTTATTGTGGCATGAATGTTTAGATCCAAATGATTCAAGATAAAAGTTCAATATTGACATAAGAATAGTAATACTTCAAGCATACTAACAAGTAATCATGTCTTATCAAAATAACATAGCCAAAGAAAGCTTATCCCTACAAAATCATATAGTTAGGCTATGTTTCATTTTCGTCACACAAAATACTCCCATCATGCACAACTCCGCTTTCAGCCAAGTAATTGGTTCATACTTTTTAACGCGCTTCAGCCTTTTTCAACTCTCACGCAATACATGAGCGTAAGCCATGGATATAGCACTATGGGTGGAATAGAATATGGTGATGGAGGTTGTGTGGAGAAGACAAAAAGGGAGAAAGTCTCACATTGACGAGGCTAATCAACGGGCTATGGAGATGCCCATCAATTGATGTCAACATGAGGAATAGGGATTGCCATGCAACGGATGCACTAGAGCTATAAATGTATGAAAGCTCAACAAAAGAAACTAAGTGGGTGTGCATCCAACTTGCTTGCTCACGAAGACCTAGGGCACTTTGAGGAAGCCCATCATTGGAATATACATGCCAAGTTCTATAATGAAAAATTCCCACTAGTATATGAAAGTGACAACATAGGAGACTCTCTATCATGAAGACCATGGTGCTACTTTGAAGCACAAGTGTGGTAAAAGGATAGTAGCATTGCCCCTTCTCTCTCTTTTCCCTCATTTTTTTTGTTTTTTTGGGCCTTCTCTTTTTTTTGGCCTTTTCTCTTCTTCTTCTTCTTTTCGTCCGGAGTCTCATCCCGACTTGTGGGGGAATCATAGTCTCCATCATCCTTTCCTCACTTGGGACAATGCTCTAATAATGAAGATCATCACACTTTTATTGATTTACAACTCAAGAATTACAACTCAATACTTAGAACAAAATATGACTCTATGTGAATGCCTCCGGCGGTGTACCGGGATATTCAATGAATCAAGAGCGACATGTATGAAAGAATTATGAAGGTGGCTTTGACCCAAATACAATGTCAACTACATGATCATGCAAAAGCAATATGGCAATGATGGAGCGTGTCATAATAAATGGAATGGTGGAAAGTTGCATGGCAATATATCTCGGAATGGTTATGGAAATGCCATAATTGGTAGGTATGGTGGCTGTTTTGAGGTTTATGTGTGATAGAGCGTATCATATCATGGGGTTTGGATGCACCGGCGAAGTTTGCACCAACTCTCACGGTGAGAAAGGGCAATGCATGGTACCGTAGAGGCTAGCAATGATGGAAGGGTAAGAGTGCGTATAATCCATGGATTCACATTAGTCATAAAGAACTCATATACTTATTGCAAAAGTTTATTAGCCCTCGAAGCAAATTACTACTACGCATGCTCCTAGGGGAAGGGTTGGTAGGAGTTAACCATCGCGCGATCCCGACCTCCACTCATAAGGAAGGCAATCAAAGAACACCCCATGCTTTCAAATTTGTCACACAACGTTCACCATGTGTGCATGCTACAGGACTTGCCAACTTTAAGACAAGTATTTTTCAATTTCATAATTACCCAACTAGCATGACTCTAACATTACCACCTTTATATCTCAAAAGAATTATCAAGTATCAAATTTCTCATAGTATTCAAGGCACTTTCTATGATAGTTTTTATTATACCCAACTTGGATGCCCATCATATTAGGACCAATTTTATAACCAAAGCAAATACCATAATGTTCTAAAAGACTCTCAAAATAATGTAAGTGAAGCATGAGAGATCAATAATTTCTACAAAATAAAACCACCACCGTGCTCTAAAAAGATATAAGTGAAGCACTAGAGCAAGATTGTCTAGCTCAAAAGACATAAGTGAAGCACATAGAGTATTCTAATAAATTCCGAATCATGTGTGTCTCTCCCAAAAGGTGTGTACAGCAAGGATGATTATGGTAAACTAAAAAGCAAAGACTCATATCATACAAGACGCTCCAAGCAAAACACATATCATGTGGTGAATAAAAATATAGCTCCAAGTAAAGTTACCGATAGACGAAGACGAAAGAGGGGGTGCCTTCCGGGGCATCCCCTAGCTTAGGCTTTTGGTTGTACTTGAATTTACCTTGGGGTGCCTTGTGCATCCCCAATATTAGGCTCTTTCCACTCCTTATTCCATAGTCCATCGAATCTTTACCCAAAACTTGAAAACTTCACAACACAAAACTCAACAGAAAACTCGTAAGCTACGTTAGTATAAGAAAATAAATCACCACTTAGGCACTGTTATGAACTCATCCTAAATTCATATTGGTGTAATATCTACTGTATTCCAACTTCTCTATGGTTCATACCCTCCGATATTACTCATAGATTCATCAAAATAAGCAAACAACACATAGAAAACAGAATCTGTCAAAAACAGACCAGTCTATAGTAATCTGTATCATTTAAATACTTCTATAACTCCAAAAATTCTGAAATAAATTGGTGGGCCTGAGGAATTTGTCTATTAATCATCTGCAAAAATAATCAACCTAAAAGTACTCTCCAATAAAAATGGCAGTTAATCTCATGAGCGCAAAAGTTTCTATTTTTTACAGCAAGATCACAAAGACTTCACCCAAGTCTTCCCAAAGGTTTTACTTGGCACAAACACTAATTAAAACATAAAACCACATCTAAACAGAGGCTAGATGAATTATTTATTACTAAACAGTAGCAAAAAGCAAGAACAAAAGTAAAATTGTGTTGCCTCCCAACAAGCGCTATCGTTTAACGCCCCTAGCTAGGCATGATGATTTCAATGATGCTCACATAAAAGATAAGAATTGAAACATAAAGGGAGCATCATGAAGAATATGACTAGAACATTTAAGTCTAACCCACTTCCTATGCATATGGATTTTGTGAGCAAACAACTTATGGGAACAATAATCAGATAGCATAGGAAGGCAAAACAAGCATGCCTTTAAAACTTTAAGCACATAGAGAGGAAACTTGATATCATTGCAACTCCTACAAGCATATGTTCCTCCCTCATAATAATTTTCAGTAGCATCATGAATGAATTAAACAATATAACCATCACATAAATCATTACTTTCATGATCTACAAGCATAGAATTTTTATTACTCTCCACATAAGCAAAATTCTTCTCATTCGGAATAGTGGGAGTATCATAAGAGACTCAAATAATATAAATTGTTTCCATATTAAAAGAGTAATGTTCAAAAAAAGGGTAATCATAATCATGACAAGTTTTATAAATATAATCATCACTACCTTTTATAGCATAAGTTTCATCATAATAATCATCATAAGTAGCAACTTTGTTCTCATCATAATCAATTGAAACCCCTTCCAAAATAGTGGATTCATCACTAAATAAAGTCATGACCTCTCCAAATCCACTTTCATAAATATTATAAGATTCAACACCCTCCAAAATAGTGGGATCATTACTTCCTAAAGTTGACACTCTTCCAAACCCACTTTCATCAATATAACCATCATAAATAGGAGGCATGCTATCATCATAATAAATTTGCACATCAAAACTTGGGAGGCTAAAAATATCATCTTCACTTAACATAGCATCCCCAAGCTTGGGACAAACATTAATTGCAGCAAATATATTCTTAAATATGCCATTCTCATCAAGCATAGCATCCCCAAGCTTGGGCCTTTTGCTATCATAAGCATAATCACTCTCCTCATTAATAGTATGGATAGCACCAATAGTATAGCAGTTATCATCATCACAATTAGTAATAGGAGCAACATCATTTGGGAGGGATACTTTTCTACATTTGCTTCTCCGTCTTTTCTTTTTCTTCTTCACATCATGTGTGGGTTTAACCCTCTTTTTTGAGCTCCTTATTAATGAGATTGGTTGAATAGGAAGCTCCTCCTCGTTATCTGATTCATCATAAGAAATAATAGGAGGATATTGGGAAGTCTCTTCCCTTTCATTAGTGTTCTCTTCATCTTCTATTTGTTTTCTTTTCTTTATGTAATTGGCAATATAAGGATTTGCAATTCACCGCACAATACATAAAAATTTCTTCTAGATCAAAATCAAGAACTTTATCAAGGACAAATTCTGGAAGATCCTTAGTTATATGTTTCATTTCTTCATAACCCACAAGCAAACTAAGTTCATTATGATGTGCAAGGGAAATAAAGTCATCACAATTTTTGGACACGATACGATCATGAAACAGTTTGCATTGGGGATTTAAATGATCAGGTTCATTGCAAAGTTCACAAGGATGGCAAAGCAATTTTAAATTTTCAGCACAACATCTAGCCTTTCTTGCAACCATTTGGTTTCTAAATACTTATGCCTCTTGCAAAATCTATCTTCCCTATTTGGTGTGTACTTGCAAACTCTATGCACTCCACAAAAGTTGACATGCTTATAAGAGACATTTTCATCATGACTAATGCAATCATCATTAGTACTATGGATATTCAAAGAGTTCATACTAACAATATTGCATCATGCTCATCATTCAAAGATTTAGTTCCAAACATTTTATAGACTTCTTCTTCTAGCACTTGAGCACAATTTTCCTTTCCATCATTCTCATGAAAGAGATTAAAAAGATGAAGCATATGAGGCAAACTCAATTCCATTTTTTTGTAGTTTTCTTTTATAGACTAAACTAGTGATAAAACAAGAAATTAAAAGATTCGATTGCAAGATCTAAAGATATACCTTCAATCACTCACCTCCCCGGCAGCGGCGCCAGAAAAGAGCTTGATGTCTACTACACAACCTTTTTCTTGTAGACGTTGTTGGGCCTCCAAGTGCAGAAGTTTGTAGGACAGTAGCAAATTTCCCTCAAGTGGATGACCTAAGGTTTATCAATCCATGGGAGGCGTAGGATGAAGATGGTCTCTCTCAAACAGCCCTGCAACCAAATAACAAAGAGTCTCTTGTGTCCCCAACACACCCAATACAATGGTAATTGTATAGGTGCACTAGTTCGGTGGAGAGATGGTGATACAAGTGCAATAAGGATAGTAGATATAGGTTTTTGTAATCTAAAATTATAAAGCAGCAAGGTAACTAATGATAAAAGTTAGCACAAATGGTATTGCAATGCTTTGAAACTAGGCCTAGGGTTCATACTTTCACTAATGCAAGTTCTCTCAACAATAATAACATAATTGGATCATATAACAATCCCTCAACATGCAACAAAGAGTCACTCCAAAGTCACTAATAGCGGAGAACAAACGAAGAGATTATTGTAGGGTACGAAACCACCTCAAAGTTATTCTTTCTGATCGATCTATCATAGAGTTCGTACTAGAATTACACCTTAAGACACAAATCAACCAAAACCCTAATGTCACCTAGGTACTCCCATGTCACCTCAAGTATCTGTGGGCATGATTATACGATGTGCATCACACAATCTCAGATTCATCTATTCAACCAACACAAAGTACTTCAAAGAGTTCCCCGAAGTTTCTACCGGAGAGTCAAGACGAAAACGTGTGCCAACCCCTATGCATAAGTTCATTGAACCCACAAGTTGATCACCAAAACATACATCAAGTAGATCACGTGAAAATCCCATTGTCGCCACAGATAAGCACGACAAGACATACATCAAGTGTTTTCAAATCCTTAAAGACTCAATCCGACAAGACAACTTCAAAGGGAAACTCAGATCACCACAAGAGAGTAGAGGGGGAGAAACATCATAAGATCCAACTATAATAGCAAAGCTCGCGATACATCAAGATCGTATCACCTCAAGAACACGAGAGAGAGAGAGAGAGAGAGAGAGATCAAACACATAGCTACTGGTACATACCCTCAGCCCTGAGGGTGAACTACTCCCTCCTCATCATGGAGAGCACTGGGATGATGAAGATGGCCACCGGTGATGGATTTCCCCTCCAGCAGGGTGCCGGAATGGGCTCCCAAGAGGTTTTTGGGTGCTACAGAGGCTTGCGGCGGTGGAACTCCTGATCTAGGTTATGTTCTGAGGGTTTCTTTATATATAAGAGGTTTTTGCGTCGGGAACAAGTCAGGGGGGTCTCCGAGGCAACCATGAGGTAGGGGGCGCGCCCAGGGGGTAGGGCGCGCCCCCACCCTCGTGGGTGCCTCGGGACTCTTCTGGCCCATCTCCGGTACTCCGTGGCCTTCTTCTGGTCCAAAAATAAGCTCCGTGAAATTTCAGGTCAATAGGACTCCATTTGATTTTCATTTTTTGCGATACTCAAAAACAAGGAAAAAAACAAAACTGGCACTGGGCTCTAGGTTAATATGTTAGTCCAAAAATGATATAGAATTGTATAGTAAAGCCCATAAACATCAAAACGGGTAATATAATAGCATGGAATAATAAAAATTATAGATACGTTGGAGACGTATCAACGTGCGCGCCTCTACATCGACCAGTATGTACGTACATGTTTACGACCAGAATGACAACACTACGTACACTTTGACCAGGTGTGTCCTGACTGTCAGGCACTTCCTTGTGTGCAAAGATGTAGCTGGTGGGTCCCAGCAGTTAGGGGGGGCAAATCATTTTTTTGCCTGTAATATGGACGCACTTCCTTGTGTGCGAAGATGTAGTTGGTGGGTCCCAATAGTTAGGGGGGAAACATTTTTTCACAAAATACGGTGGCCCATCCGGTGGGTCCCTGCTGTCACGTCGAGGAATAATTATTTTGTGCGTAATAAGGAGTCACTTCCTTGTGGTTGTCGTAGACGCAACTGTCAGCCTCTCCATGTACAATACTCTTCTGATGGAAGTCGTTCCTTGACCACGTTGACCACGTGAAAGCACAAGTGCTCCCTGGGTGGTTTTGGTAATTAATTTCAACATATCTCTTGTTGGACTAACTATTTTACCTAGTATGTTTCAGACAAGTTCAACAATGGAGTGGCATGGACTAGAGGATGTGGAACCCCTTCAAGATGCTAAGGACAAAGGATTGGCTTAAGCTTCAAGCACAAGACTCTACATTTTATATTTTAGTAATCCAAGATCACATTGAGTCTATAGGAAAAGCCAATACTATCAAGAGGGGATGAGGTGTTGCTTAATGGCTTGCATGCTCAAAGTGCTTAGTGATATGCTCCAAAGCCCTCACTACTTTCTCACATCCACATATGTCCTAAACAAAAAGTCTAACTCGGCCCTACCGATTCTTTCTATCCAGCGCCACCGAGTTCAGATGTCTTAGCCACTGCCACAAACCCTAGGCAAATCGGTTTCACCGATAGGGATCTCGGTCTCACCGAGATGGGATTGTAATCTCTCTGTGTATGACCATTACCAAAATCGGTCTCACCGAGTTTGAGCAATCGGTACTACCGAGATTACAATGCAAACTCTCTGGTTAGCTTATTACCAAAATCGGTCCCACCAAGTTTGTGTAATCGGTCAAACCGAGTTTGCCTGACCAACTCTCTGGTTAGCTTATTACCAATATCGGTCCTACCGAGTTTGTGTAATCGGTCTCACCGAGATTACATTATGCCCTAACCCTAACTATGTCGGTCCTACCGAGTTGCATGTCGGTCCCTCCGAAAATCCTAACGGTCACTAGATTTGCTGAATCGGTCCGACCGAGTTTACCAATTTGGTCCCACCGAGTTTGGCAAGTTGTGTGTAACGGTTAGATTTTGTGTGGAGGCTATATATACCCCTCCACCTCCTCTTCATTCGTGGAGACAGCCATCAGAACGAACCTACACTTCCAACTTGCTGTTTCTGAGAAAGAACCACCTACTCATGTGTTGAGGCCAAGATATTCAATTCCTACCATATGAATCTTGATCTCTAGCCTTCCCCAAGTTGCTTTCCACTCAAATCTTCTTTCCACCAAATCCAAATCCTGTGAGAGAGAGTTGAGTGTTGGGGAGACTATCATTTGAAGCACAAGAGCAAGGAGTTCATCATTAACACACCGTTTGTTACTTCTTGGAGAGTGGTGTCTCCTAGATTGGCTAGGTGTCACTTGGGAGCCTCCAACTAGATTGTGGAGTTGAACCAAGGAGTTTGTAAGGGCAAGGAGATCGCCTACTTCGTGAAGATCTACCGCTAGTGAGGCAAGTGCTTCGTGGGCGACGACCATGGTGGGATAGACAAGGTTGCTTCTTCGTGGACCCTTCGTGGGTGGAGCCCTCTGTGGACTCGCGCAACCATTACCCTTCGTGGGTTGAAGTCTCCATCAACGTGGATGTACGATAGCACCACCTATCGGAACCACGGCTTAAAAATCACCGTGTCTCCAAATTGCGTTCGAATCCTCCAAACCTTTCCCGTTACATTCTTGCAATTTGCATGCTTTACTTTCTGCTGCTCATATACTCTTTGCACGCTTGCTTGATATGTATTGTGAGTGTTAAACTTGTGCCTAAACTCCACTCCAACTTAAAGAAGTTAAATACTACAACTTTTGGTACTTAGTGTCTAATCACCCCCCCTCTAGACACCTCTTCTCTATCCTTTCAATTGTTATCAGAGCCAGGTTTCCATTGCTTTGGTTTAAATACCATTGGAGGAAGATGGATGAGTCTACTATTGGGATTCTTACACATAGAGTACCTATACTTGATGGAGAGTACTTTCATGAGTGGAAAAATGAGATGCTTGTGATTTTCAATCAATATCATTTGAACAAGTACATTGCTAGCCCTTGTGCACCTCATGTTGATCCTACGCATCCTACTCTTGATGAGTCAATTGCCATGATTCGCAATCTTAGAACTGTTGAACTTATCATTAGAGGCTTGCCTAGAAACTTTATTGGATGTTTGCCTACTCTTAAGTGTACCTACACCATATGGAAATTTCTTGAGGAACGCTTTCAAATTATTCCTTGAAAAATCTAGATGAAATTCTCCATAAGTCTATTGCCTTGAGTAAGATGAATTCCAGTGATCCTATGTTTGGTGATTGTCTATTTGAGCTTACAAACCTTATGCGTGTCAAAGGAGATGTTGGAATTATTAGTGATATTATTTCCAAAGCTATTAAAATAAATAAACAAGATCATTGTCAAGCTCATTCTAACGAATCACCCTCTCTAGGATATGATCCACCACATGACGATGTTGAACATGGATACTATGATGAGGATGATGATAGTGACTTTGATCTTGATGATGCAATGAGACACTTTGGTCTTATGGCAAATCTTCGGGGATATATGGCAGGAGGAAAGGAATGGGTTCTTGATAGTGGATTTACCGATCACATGACCGGAGATAAAGACATGTTTCGTGAGCTTGCTGAAAATGATGGTCCTCGAAAGTATGTCACTTTCAGTGACAACTCAAAGGGTAAGGTGGTTGGCCTCGGTAAGGTGGCCATATCACATGATAGCTCAATACAAAATGTCATGCTCGTTGAATCTCTTGGCCACAACTTACTTTCAGTATCTAGACTTGCTAATTTCGGTTTCAATGTCCTATTTACTGAAGTAGATTGCCAAGTGTTTCGTAGAGATAATCATAAAATGGTCTTTACCGGTGTACGTAGAGGTGATCTATATATTTTTGATTTCACTAAAAAGGCTCAACCTAGAACTTGCTTTATTGCTAAATCCTCTAAAGGTTGGTTATGGCATAGACGATTGGGTCATGTTGGTATGCGAAACCTTGACAAGCTTATTAAAGGAAATCATATCCTTGGAGTTAACGATGTCATATTTGATAAGGATAGACTTTGCAGCGTTGTCAAGCAGGTAAACAGGTTGGAGGAAGGCATCCCGTGAAGAACATCATGACCACAAGGAGGCCACTCGAGCTACTTCACATGGATCTTTTTGGTCCCAACGCCTACAAAAGTCTCAGTGGAAATTCTTTTGGTCTAGTTATAGTTGATGATTTTTCAAGATTTACGTGGGTGTTCTTTCTTGATGATAAATCGCAGGTTCAAAAGATCTTCAAAAACTTTGATAGGAAGGCCCAAAATCAATTTGAAGTGAAGATCAAGAAGGTTCACAGCGACAACGGAACAGAGTTCAAGAACACAAATGTGGACACCTTTCTTGACGAAGAAGGGATTTCATATGAGTTCTCGGCTACGTACACACCTCAAAAAAATGGAGTTGTTGAGAGGAAGAAGCAGATGCTCATCGAAATGGCGAGAACGATGCTTGATGAGTACAAGACGCCGAAGCACTTTTGGGCGGAAGCGGTTGAGATAGCTTGTCATGCAACAAATCGCTTGTATCTTCACAAGCTACTCGGCAACACGGCATACGAGCTTCTCACCGGTAACAAACCCCAACTTGGATACTTTCGAGTATTCGGCTCAAAGTGCTACATTCTCGATAAGCATCGTCGTTCTAAATTTGCTCCTAAGTCTTATGAAGGTTTCCAACTTGGTTATGGCTCAAACTCTCACACATACCGTGTCTACAACAATTTCACCCGAAAGGTTGAAGAAGCGGTAGATGTGAAGTTTGATGAATCTAACGGCTCGCAAGTAGAGCAATTGCCAATTGATGTAGGAGACAAAGACCCCTCGAAAGCAATTCAAGACTTGTCGATTGGCAAGATTCGTCCAATGGAGGTGAAGGAGAGTACCTCGTCCGTCCAAGTGGAAGCTTCTACCTCACGAAAAGGTGAATCAAGAGTTGATACGGAAGCATCCACAAGTGGGACACACCAAGATGAAGAAAACGAGGAAGTGCACCAAGACGAACGTCAACAACCTCCTTCTCCACCACGACAAGAGAACGACAATGCCAACAATGAAGAAGGCCAAGAAGAAGAACAAGATGAAGAAGATGTTCAACCAAGACCCAAGCAAAAGCTTTCAGAGTTCGAGCAAGAATTGCTAAAGACCATCCCGTCGAGCAAATCTACAAAGATATCCAAACCGGGAGAATCACTCGCTCTAAAACTCGTTTAGCTAACTTTTGTGAACACTATTCATTCATCTCTAGCATTGAACCTATGAAGGTTAAATAAGCATTGGAAGATCCGGATTGGATAAATGCAATGCATGAAGAGCTACACAACTTTGAGAGAAATCAAGTTTGGACATTGGTTGAGAAGCCCGACAACAACCACAACATCATCGGTACCAAATGGGTGTTTTACAACAAGCAAGATGAAGATGGACAAGTAGTTCGCAACAAAGCACGTCTCGTCGCCCAAGGCTACACACAAGTCGAAGGTATGGACTATGGTGAGACTTATGCTCCTGTTGCTAGACTTGAGTCCATTCGCATCTTACTTGCCTATGCTAATCATCATGATATCACCTTGTACCAAATGGACATTAAAAGTGCTTTTCTAAATGGTGAAATAGAGGAGGAAGTTTATGTTAAACAACCTCCCGGTTTTGTTAATCCTAAGAAACCCGATCATGTGTCGCCCAAGGCTACACACAAGTCGAAGGTATGGACTATGGTGAGACTTATGCTCCCGTTGCTAGACTTGAGTCCATTCGCATCTTACTTGCCTATGCTAATCATCATGATATCACCTTGTACCAAATGGACATTAAAAGTGCTTTTCTAAATGGTGAAATAGAGGAGGAAGTTTATGTTAAACAACCTCCCGGTTTTGTTAATCCTAAGAAACCCGATCATGTTTACAAACTTCACAAAGCTCTTTATGGTCTTAAACAAGCTCCTAGAGTGTGGTATAAATGTTTGACCAAGTTCCTTATTAAAAAGGCTTTGAAATTGAAAAAATAGATTCTACTCTTTTTACTAAAAGGGTCAATGGAGAACTATTTGTGGGCCAAATCTATGTTGATGATATTATATTTGGTTCTACTAACCCTCATTTTAGTGAAAAGTTTGGGAAGCTAATGTCGGAGAAGTTTGAGATGTCTATGATGAGTGAACTCAAATTCGTTCTTGGTTTGCAAATCAAGCAAACTAAGGAAGGTACTTTTGTCTCTCAAACAAAGTACACCAAGGTCTTATTCAAGAAGTTCAATATGCAAGAATGCAAAGGTATGACTACACCCATGCCTACTAGTGGACATCTTGATTTGACCAAAGATGGTGAACCGGTCGATCAAAAGGTTTATCGCTCTATGATTGGTTCATTGTTATATCTATGTGCTTCACGTCCCGATATCATGCTAAGTGTGTGCATGTGTGCACGATATCAAGCTGCTCCTAAAGAATGTCATCTTAAGGCCATGAAAAGGATAGTGAGATACTTAATCCATACACCAAACTTTGGCATTTGGTTTCCAAAGAGGGCCTCTTTCGATCTTGTTGGCTACTCCGACTCGGACTATGCCGGTGACAAGGTTGATAGAAAGTCCACTTCGGGTACTTGTCAATTTCTGGGTAGATCTCTTGTGTCTTGGTCTTCCAAGAAACAAAACTCGGTATCCTTATCCACAGCCGAAGCGGAATACATTGCCGCTGGTTCATGTTGTGCTCAATTACTATGGATGACCCAAACTCTTAAAGATTATTGGATATATGTGAAACATGTTCCATTACTTTGTGACAATGAAAGTGCTATTAAGATTGCTCACAACCCTGTGCAACACTCTCGAACTAAGCACATTGAAGTTCATCATCATTTCATTCGAGATCATGTTGCTAAGGGTGATATTAATCTTAAGCATGTTTGCACCGAAAAGCAATTAGCGGATATATTCACTAAACCACTTGATGAGAGAGTGTTTTGCAGGTTAAGAGGTGAATTGAACATCATTGATGCTTCCAACTTGGAGTAGGAACTCCATTGGATACATGCAAGACATGAACTTATGACTAATCCTTGATATTTCTCTTATAATGACTATCTTATGTCTTGGATATATTTGCACCTTGCATGTTATCTAACCCATGTAGGTACTTGGATGAATCTAATTCCATGAGATTGTAACCTACTCACATCTTGAGCAATCTCTACATCACCAAGTCTCTACACCATGGTGGTTGAAGACAAGGAAGCACGGAACCATTCAAACATATCCTTTGACAAATTCTATGTTAAGCTTCATGATTGTCATTTTGGATACACAAGTGCTCTTCCTTGCAGAAACTAACCCATGTAGGAAGATGAACTCAAATTCCGAGTGGTGCTCCCAACTCCTGATGAGCTACATCAACCTTGAGCAACCCACACAAGTTCAACTACATGATCAACACCACCACCCAAGGTATGTTATTCCATCTTAGAGAAGCTTTACTCCAAGTCATGAGTCAAAGCAACTCGACAAGATGTGAATACATCAAGATGCTTAAACGAAAAATGGTAACCCCATTTTGAGCTTAAACGATGAGTATGACCTATGATCAAGTGATCTCACTTGACTCCTAAGTCAATATACTCTAACATAGGTGACTTTGTCACCGACCAATTTTAGATGAAGTTCTCTTATGTTCTTTTCTGTGCTCTTGCATTTGTTTCATGCATATTTGTTTCCCCTTTCAAAAAAACTTCTTCTAGATTTCTTTTCTTTTCTGTTTGTTCTGCATTCCCTGCATCCAATTCATTGCAAATCTTTCTGTTAATTCCTTGCAAATCCTTGTGAGATCTTACTTGTCTAGTGAGCTGAAGTGACAAGTGTTTTCTCTGTGATGAACTCGGTCACACCGGTTTCTTGTTTTCGGTCTAACCAAAATTATTCTATGCAACCGAAGCATCCAACTCGGTGCCACCAATTTCACAATAGGAAAAACATTTTGCCATTTATTCCTGCATTATTGTTGATCCAGCTCCACTCAATGAATCTTGTCCTCTACAAGCATCACATTTTTATCATTGCTTTGGGCTGTGACTCAAGGACCAAACCCATTCACAACAAATTCCAGAAGGCCCTTCTTGGAAATTGATGTCAAAGGGGGGAGAGAGATCACATCAAAGCTTATCACTTCAACAGGGGGAGAGAGATATCTCCAGGGGGAGAGAATACTCAAGGAGAGAGTAATCTTCAAGTATCCCAGATGCTTGGTGTTCAAAGAGGAGAGATGCCACATGTCTTCTTGAGGGGAAAGACATGTTCATATGTGCTTATTTGCATTATCTCTATTCATTTGTTTCTTTGAGCTTTGATTTTGCTCTGATTTTCTGTTCCCTATCTTCTCCCAGTATCCCATGCTAGATTGAGGGGGATCAAGACATCTAAGGGAAAGAATTTCTTTAAATTCATTGCACATCTTTACCTTTGGGGACATGTCTATACTAAATGTGGTACTCAGTACTCACTCTCTACATGTCATCCCAGTCTTGGTACTCTTGTGGTTTCTTTCGTTTGCCCTGGCTAGTAGGTGTATCTGTGTTATCTAACCTTATTTTCACAGGTTCATTCCATCCTAAGCCAACTCAAGACCACAAGGTAAGTATATGCATCACAATCATGCGTATGAGGAATTCTTGCTGATGTACATACTGTTTGCAAGAAGGACTCATGAGCATGAAGGTACATTTCCCATATTCACATCATTTGCTCTGATGCATATAGCCAAGATACATGTAACACATTGCTTACTCTGTCATGTTTATGCATTCACATGCTTTTATATTCAATATTCACATGATTGCATACATGTAGGGGGTGCCTATGCATGTTACATGTCTTTCCAAAGCTTTATTTGCTATTCTCTATATCCTTATCTAAAGCTTTGATGTATGTTGTCATCAATTACCAAAAAGGGGGAGATTGAAAGCACAAGTGCTCCCTGGGTGGTTTTGGTGATTAATGTCAACATATCTCTTGTTGGACTAACACTTTTACCTAGTATGTTTCAGACAAGTTCAACAATGGAGTGGCATGGACTAGAGGATGTGGAACCCCTTCAAGATGCTAAGGATAAAGGATTGGCTTAAGCTTCAAGCACAAGACTCTACATTTTATATTTTAGTGATCCAAGATCACATTGAGTCTATAGGAAAACCCAGTACTACCAAGAGGGGATGAGGTGTTGCTTAATGGCTTGCTTGCTCAAACTGCTTAGTGATATGCTCCAAAGCCCTCAACTACTTTCTCACATCCACATATGTCCTAAACCAAAAGTCTAACTCGGCCCTACCGATTCTTTCTATCCGGCGCCGCCGAGTTCAGATGTCTTAGCCACTGCCACAAACCCTAGGCAAATCGGTTTCACCGATAGGGATCTCAGTCTCACCGAGATGGGATTGTAATCTCTCTGTGTATGTCCATTACCAAAATCGGTCTCACCGAGTTTAAGCAATCGGTACTACCGAGATTACAATGCAAACTCTCTGGTTAGCTTATTACCAAAATCGTTCCCATCGAGTTTGTGTAATCGGTCAAACCGAGTTTGCCTGACCAACTCTCTGGTTAGCTTATTACCAAAATCGGTCCTACAGAGTTTGTGTAATCGGTCTCACCGAGATTACGTTATGCCCTAACCCTAACTATATCGGTCCTACAGAGTTGCACGTCGGTCCCACCGAAAATCCTAACGGTCACTAGATTTGCTAAATCGGTCCGACCGAGTTTACCAATTTGGTCCCACCGAGTTTGGCAAGTTGTGTGTAACGGTTAGATTTTGTGTTGAGGCTATATATACCCCTCCACCTCCTCTTCATTCATGGAGAGAGCCATCAGAATGAACCTACACTGCCAACTTGCTATTTCTGAGAAAGAACCACCTACTCATGTGTTGAGGCCAAGATATTCCATTCCTACCATATGAATCTTGATCTCTAGCCTTCCCCAAGTTGCTTTCCACTCAAATATTCTTTCCACCAAATCCAAATCCTGTGAGAGAGAGTTGAGTGTTGGGGAGACTATCATTTGAAGCACAAGAGCAAGGAGTTCATCATCAACACACCGTTTTTTACTTCTTGGAGAGTGGTGTCTCCTAGATTGGCTAGGTGTCACTTGGGAGCCTCCAACAAGATTGTGGAGTTGAACCAAGGAGTTTGTAAGGGCAAGGAGATCGCTTACTTCGTGAAGATCTATCGCTAGTGAGGCAAGTCCTTCGTGGGCGACGGCCATGGTGGGATAGACAAGGTTGCTTCTTCATGGACCGTTCATGGGTGGAGCCCTCCGTGGGCTCGCGCAACCTTACCCTTCATTGGTTGAAGTCTCCATCAACATGGATGTACGATAGCACCACCTATCGGAACCACGGCTCAAAAATCACCGTGTCTCCAAATTGCGTTTGAATCCTCCAAACCCTTCCCTTTACATTCTTGCAAGTTGCATGCTTTACTTTTTGCTGCTCATATACTCTTTGCATGCTTGCCTGATATGTATTGTGAGTGTTAAACTTGTGCCTAAACTCCACTCCAACTTAAAGAAGTTAAAAACTACAACTTTTGGTACTTAGTGTCTAATCAACCCCCCTCTAGACACCTCTTCTCGATCCTTTCACCACGCCGTACCGAGTGCACCAGGGCGGTGGACGACGGCGAGGCCTAGGAAGGGGATGACGCGGAGCCGGGAAAGACACGGCAGTGGAAGTCCATGCAGAGAGGAGTATGAGGGTTCACTGGTTTGGCTGTGGTGTGAGGCTGCCATCGCCGCAGAATAACAGGGGGTGTGGGTGAGTAGAGGGATGGCCTGGCCAGCGATGGGAGTAGTAGGGGGCGGTGAGGCCTCTGCGGCATCACAGCCGGCCACGGGAGTCAGGATCACGCGGCATGACCGGCGCTGGTTTGGGCAGCTGGAGTAAGAAGACCAGAGGTTGAAGAAGCACTACGGCCGTTGGATGGACATCGTACGGTCACTGGAGCTAGAATCGTTCATATTGACTAAGTTGACAAAGCCCTCCGTCCCCGTCAACTTAGTAGGCCCACAAGTTAGCCTCCCACTATGCTGGGTCCCAGCTAGCAGGGGGCGTATTCATTTTTTTGTGCGTAATAAGGAGGCACTTTCTTGCGTGCAAAGATATAGCTGGTGGGTCCGACCTGTCAGTGAGAGGAACTTTTTTTTGCGGAATACAGAGGCCCTTCCGGTGGGTCCCAGATGTCAGGTGGAGGAATCATTATTTTGCACGTAATAAGGAGGCATTTCCTTGTGTGCGGCCATGGACCCAGTTGTCAGCCTCTCCATGTACAGTCCACGTCCGATGGATGTCGTTCGTTGACCACGTTGACCAGGCCGCGCCGAGAGCACCAGGGCGGTGGACGATGGCGAGGCCTAGGAAGGCAATGACACGGAGCCGGGGAAGACTCGGTAGTGGTTGCCCACGCGTTGGGGAGTACGAGGGTTTACTGGTTCAGCTACCGTCACCGGAAAATAACAGGAGGTGTGGGTGAGTAGAGGAATGGACTGGCCAGCAATGGAGTACGGTAGGGCGGTGCGGCCTGTGCGGCAGTACAGCCAGCCATGGGAGGCGAGAGCAGGCAGTCCCACCGGCACTAGTTTGGGCGGCTGGAGCAAGAAGATCAGATATTGAAGAAACAGCACGGCCATTGGATTAACATCCAACGGTCACTGCTGCTAGAATCGTTTGTGGACTAAGTTGACAAAGCCTTTCGTACACGTCAACCTAGTAGACCCATAAGTCAGCCTCCAAATCTGTCCCAAACAGCATACATCCCGAAATTTCTAGCCATATTCAAATTAATTTTAAAACTAATTATACCTTAATTTAAATTCAATGAAATTTTACTCGCACAAAAACAATGAAATTTAAAATATCAAAATCCGAAAGAAAAAAGTATTTTGGAACTAATTGCCTGTTTCTTGTATTTTTTTCATTTTACAGCCCATTTATTATTACTTATAGCCCATTGCTTATTACTTATAGCCCATTTTCTGGGAAAATGCATCCCTCCTCGTCTTGAAAGATTTCCGGCCCAGCAGGGTGTAGAAAAGCAAGTAGCCCTATGTTGGTTATTCTGCAAAAAACAAAATAGCTGGCTAGCCATTTTCAGAAAGGAAAAAACAAACTGGGCTGGTCATGTGCTAAAACATATGAAATAAAAGCATGGGCTAGACGGGCCACATCTCCCGCACAACCCAATTGACACCCTTCTCCGTCCCAATTTTTTTTTACTACGCGCGCTACTGGGTCCCTAATGTCACCCTCACCATGTATAGTCATCTCCTTATACCTCTCGGTTGTTGACCATGTTGACAACACCGGAGGGCGGCGCCGCGGCAAGCGAACCAAGGCGGAGGACGATGATGAGGCCTCGGACGGGAACGAACAGGAGCCGGGGAAGATGCACAGAGTTTTAGGGTGCGATGTGGCCACGATGCGTGCGCGGCAGCACAACCAGCCGTGGGAGGCGGGAGCAGGCGGTCCCGCCGGCGCTGGTTTGGCTTTGGTGGCTGAAGGAAGAGAGACTCAAGAAACACGACGGACGTTGAATGTCAATCCAACGGTCAAGGTTGGCACAATCGTTTGTTGACTAAGCCGACACCAAGTAGCATACTTTTTTATATATACGAAGAAAAGAAAAACTGGGCTTGTTCACCTGATAACATTCCCGAAACTGCGACCGTTTGATCTTGCGTCGCAACTAAAGCTGCGAGGAAAATGC
Source organism: Triticum dicoccoides (assembly GCF_002162155.2). NCBI lineage: Eukaryota > Viridiplantae > Streptophyta > Magnoliopsida > Poales > Poaceae > Triticum > Triticum dicoccoides. The sequence goes on from NC_041383.1 coordinate 200,377,639, forward strand.
TTTCATCTACCGTCCTCGTCCCAGGGAATGTTTGCCACATAAGTGACTAGCACCCTTGGTTTTCAACCGAGAGGTCTTGGGTTTGAGTCCCAGGAACTCTCAATTTTGTCCTCCTTCCTTCCTCGCAAAAAAAGAAAGAAAATCAAAGACTTGAGAAGGCGTACAGAACAAGCTAGTGTACCAATAAAGAGACGTTGCTGAGTTTTAGAAAAAAGAGAGACATGCTCCTATAGCTGGTTCGAATCCAAACCTAGACTATGACTATATAAGGTGCTATGCTACTCTGCAAGTAATGAAACTGACATATCCAACATTCGCTTCTCCTCTTCTCTACTTACTCTGCCTAGCATCAGAAGCTCTGGCCGCAGCAACCATGTCCGCTGGCTGCTCGTCCACCTGCTCTTCAGCAGGCAACAACCAGATATGCAACAAGTCGCCACCCGTACCATCGCCTATGGGCCACATCACACCCCCACCAGCACACGCACCGTAGCCTGTTGCTCATCGCAACCCGCTACTGTTGGTGTGGTGCCACTGCTGCAAATCACGCAGAGTCATCCGTCGCGTCTCAACCACAATCCTCAACCCTGGACGAGTCTTCTACAAATGCCCGAATCATGGGGTAATAATATGTTTAAATGTTGTTCTACTGCTTTCAGTTGCTGATTTTTTTAAATAGTTTGGTTGATGATCTTCCAATTTGATTCGTGCAGAAAGGGAAGATTTGTGTGATTTGTATTTCTGGGAAGTTGCTGATGTGGGGGAATGCAACTACGCTGATTATTTGGTTAGCCGAGGAATCCCAATACCAGCAGGTTGGGGTGTTGGACAAGTAACTGAAAGAGCCACATAAGAGGAAGATGCAGAACAGAAGGTTAAAGATGCAGTTCCTCTAATCATGGCCAAGCAAAAAGCTGTTGAACGGCCTTGATAGCAATGAGCAGATGAAAGAGCTTGTGAAGATAATGGGCAAAATTGATGTGTAGGATGATTATCTCTTTATTTGCAGTGTATGTAGCACTAGTGATGTCTTCAGTGGCTATGACATGAGCACTTTGCTGAAACTAGTAATGAATGAAACCTGTGTAGCAGGCTGGGTGTAGTGTTGTGAACATCTAATGATTTCTATTAACGGAAATCGGGGGGTATCCCCTTTTGCTCATAAATAAATAAATGACAGAGGCCCTTTTGGTAATAAATAAATAAATTAGCAGAGGCCCTGTCGGGTCAGCTTTGTTCCCATTCGAAGTCGTTGAGCAAATTGCAGTCCAAAGCAAACTATGTCATCAAATTCAAGTTTCACAGCCAAATATGAGTATAACTAAACAACAATGTCATCATGTTTTAGTCATCATACAATCACCAAACACAAATCAGCTGTTATGTTAGCATACATTTCAGTTATCTCTTTGTCACACGTATCCGTGCTCATGATGGCACTGTTTTGTGTCTTCTTGCCTTCATTGCATGCAAGGGTGTTGTAGCGCACATCTCCAACAACGCAAGATTCATAATGTCTTACCCGAGTATCAGGACCCATTGCTAGTGAGTAAAGGGCATCATCAACTGCCTGCCCATCCTCCCGCATTTTCTTAACCTATGGTTAGAAAATAGACAAGCTGATCATCTTCTGTACTCAATATATTAAAAAAACTGACAGTGCAATTCAAAAGCTTATATGGATCTTGAACCATTTCGCAAATTCTGCCATAACTAGTTTTTCAATGTTTCTTGGATTTTGCGGCAGTAACTCCTTTTTGTAGATGCTGCACAACATAGTGATCGCGTCAAACACCTAAATATATAAGAATGTGTTGCAAGTTTAGTAGATTACGATGTATAAACTGCATTACTTTGCACTTACCTGATATAAGGTTGTATCTCAGGACAGTTATTCAACACATACCAAACCATTTTGTCCAAATCTTTAGATTTGTCCTCTTTTCGACTCTTCCCTATAACTCGAACAAAATAATCGAAAACATTGAGCCCGGGATTGTCTTCACCCACCTCTTTGCTAAGCTGATCAGCTGTTTCAATGTATTTTGAGCAGAATGTCAACACTTCTATAGCAATGTAGGCCTCTGCAATGGAACCCTCAGGTCTAGCTCTGTTCCTAACATAGCCTTTGAAAGTGCCTAGCCGCCTTTCAATAGGGTACATCCAGCTATACTATACTGGACCTCTAAGTAGTGCCTCATCAGGTAGATGAACAGAAATGCACCATCACATCAAAGAAGGCTGGAGGATATATCTTATCAAGGTCGCATAGGATAGTTGGTATCTTGTTTCTAAGATGCTCCAAAGCATCTATCCTGATATTTCTACTGCAGAGTTCCCTGAAGAATTGTCCCAACTCTGCAACTACTCTGTATAAGTCAGTGCGGCCTAATCCTCTAAGGATAACAGGAAAACCCTTTGAAGTGGGATGTGGCAGTCATGAGTTTTCAACCCTTGTACCTTGTTTCCATCTGCACTGACTCTCCTTTTAGGGTTGTAAGCAAATCCATGTGGGAATCTCACACGTGACAGGACCTCGCAGAATTGTTTTCTTTTTACCTTGTCCAAGACGTACACAGCTAGTGCCATATCCCGTGGTTTACCTTCATCTTGCACCTGCAAATCCTGTCTGATACCCAGGTGTGTCAAATCAATCCTAGATTTTAAGGTATCTCTCGTCTTGCCTTCAATATTAAGAAGTGTGCCGATAATGCTGTCACATATATTTTTCTCGATGTGCATCACATCAAGATTATGCCGTAGATCCAAATCTTTCCAATACTCCAAGTCCCACAAAGTGTACATGTGGGTAAACAATAATCTCTCTTATGCCCTGCCATGCTTCCTTTTCCATCTACCATTACTAGGATGGTTTCTTGGTGTAATATGCCTAACCTTCTCTAATTACACTTGCAACTCATCGGCGGTGAGACTCTTTGGCGCATCATGGTTTTCATGCTTTGCATTGAACACATGTCTTCGGTATTTTCTAGGATGCAGCTTGTCATTGGCAAGGAAATAGCGGTGTCCAATGTAACAGATCTTGCTAAGTATTGCGTATGACAGTGGATTCCTGTCACAGCGAGCACATGCATTGTAACCATGTGTCGTTCGCCATTACATAGTGCCCAAAGCCGGATAATCATGGATGCACCAAATTATAACAGCACGCAGAAAGAAATCAGCTGGTGGGCTGCTATATAGGTCTCGAGTGAGAACACCCCTCCATAGCTGTTGAAGTTCCTCCACAAGAGGCTCCATGAATAAATCAAAATCCTTTCCAGGACTTCTTGGACCTCGCATGAGCAAGGCCATCATGTAGTTTGATTCTTTGGTGCAGACATTTGGAGGCATGTTGTAAGGGATAACAAGCACTGGCCACATGCTATATGTGGCGCTCTGGTGGCTAAATGGGTTAAATCCATCTGAATCTAAGCCAAGTCTAATGTTTCTCGGGTCAGCAGCAAACATTTTATGTTTATGATTGAAGCTTTTCCACTCACTTCCATGAAATGGATGGCTCGTTACACTCTGATCTTTGTACTCCTGGTTCCTAGAATGCCACAATACATCCTCTCTTGTTTCAACATCATGAAACGACCTTTGCAATCTTGGTATAATTGGAAAATGTGAGGAATCCTCTTCACAACATCGCCATCTTTCCATCTTGATGATTTGCATTTCGGGCATTCACTTAAGTTGGCATAATCCTTCCGGAATAGAACACAATTCTTATTACAAACATGGATCATATCATATCCAATTCCAACTACACGAAGGAAATTCTTCATTTTACTGTAGGTGTGTGGCAGCTCAGACGCATCTGGGAAAGATTTGCGGAAAGCAGCCAACATTGCATCGAATGATTGGTCATCCGCTCAGATGTCTTCACCTGAAGAAAGGTGACCATAGCTGAGAATACTGACAGCTTATTTCCTGGGATGACAGCCATGTTGCATTGTTCCAACATGAGGGCCCACCGTTTTTCTTCTGCGGGTGAAAGTTCACGAAATGCACGAGCATTTCGTAGCATTGTTTCAATGTTGGTCAAACTCACTAGCTCCGCCACCACCACCTCCTCCTCCTCTTCCACCTGAGCATCAGGCAGATCAAGATGGTGATCTGTTGCTTCCACGTAATCAATAACATTGACGTTCATAGCTTCACCTTGATGAACCCACCTAGTATATGTGACCGACATCCCATACAAGTGTAGATGATTTTGCATAGTTGACTGGGGTCTTGTAACTGAATTCATACAACTCCTACACGGGCAGAGCATATTTGATTCGGACCACCGTACTCAGCTTTGATAAAGTTCATGAAGTTTTCAAACCCCTCAACATATGCAACGGAGAATCTTCGAGCAGAAGTTATCCAAGTCATGTCCATCTGTTAGACATACAAATTAGTTCTTCTACTAGATATTACAAGAAAAACATATATGCATTTTTATGAAGTCCAGAAAAAATACCTAGGTTGATGTCTAAAGCTATGGTAAGATATTTGGACGAGCAGATATAAGTAACAAAATATATGTAAAGCTAATTCAGCAAACAGATTTGAGTGCTAAATTATATCAGGCTATTTCAGCAGTCAATGAGGCCGAGCACACAACCATCCAAATATCGAAGGCCATCCCAGCAACAATGATTGAGTATAAAATGGTGTAGAGCTATTTCACTAATAGATTGGCTACTAGACCATGGCAATCTGCGTCACAATAAATATACGGCATCATATTTTAGCAACTAATCGGCCTTGGCATGCCATCTCAGCTAAGCAGACTGAGTGCAAAACAGGGCAAGGAAGATTCTTAAGCATATCATATTGACTGTAAATTACCATGGCAAACAGTGAGATTAACAGCGTCTATCAGCTAACATACAGCATTGCACCAACATGCACGGGGCCTCAGTCTAGAATGAGTGTACCATGGGAGAAGCTGACCGCCGTGCGTCTCCACACAAACGTCACCAGCTGTGGTGGCTCTAACCGTCGTGCGCCTCCACAAGAACGTCGCTAGCGGTGGCGGCGCGGCTAGAGGACGGTAGTCTACGAGAGTGTATTGTGGGAGCGAGAGGATCGCCGTGCGTCCCCTCGACGAACTGCGGTGCCGACGTATCGACACAGCAGGGAGGGCGGCTTTGGCAGAGAGAATGGAGTGGAGGGGGCGGGGCGAGGGGTTTTGGGGAATATTATTGGCTAGTTGGCCGAAGGGCGGTTGAATTTGGGATTTGGGGGGAATTTTTTTTGGGGGGGGGGAGGATTTTCGCGCGGTGGGCGGGGGGAGTTTTGTGCATGGTCGGTTTCTCCAAGTACAGTCCCATGTGTCAGTGAAGAGGCAAGCCGAGGCGTGCTCCGTTTGCGTGAGCCGTGTGCAGGACGAACGTGTGTGGGGTGCAATGCGACCACGACAGGGGTGCTGTGAGTGTACCGCCTTTTTTTCTTTTAAACTAGGTGCTTCGCCCCTTATAAAAACTTGTTGCTTCGCGCGATCCATCGATACTACTACTAGTAATCCGGTAATCCTGACTAAAACAACGCGGCCGGGTCTTTTCCAACACGATATGCTGGGAGGTTGGCTTAGTTGTTTTTTTTAGGACGAGTAATGCTACACCTACGTAGTCCCAGTTACGTAATTAACGTAATGTGAAACGTGTGAGTTGTTGATTGTAGATTGGGGAGAGGGAGGGGCCCACCACCATGAAAATCAGGGAGGAGAGAGAGAGGCAATTTATGTTAACCCTTTTGTAAGTTCCCGTAGATGTAGAAAGATGTGAAATGCGTGAATGTGTAGTGGACGTACTATTGGAGTGCCTTAAGATAAATTGTGTACGTAGACCCATGTGTGTATTTACTTCGCATGTTAGCTTTGTCTTGGTTGAATAAAAAGCAGAGTTGGTGATGATGGTGTGCCTGTCATCCTGCAATATAGGCCGTCCGATCTATATCTAACGGATAGGAAGGAAACTATGACAATTTTTACCCGCACTCCTGTCCACATTTGCAAATAAGGCCTTCCCTCATTCATCCTTTTCTCCCACAAGATCTTGATGTTCCGTGCAACGCATGGGCACCTTGCTAGTACTCGTACAATATACTATATTATTGTGAAAGTTCATATACACCGGTCGAGATTAATGCAAACATGGCAGATTTTCATCACATTTCGAACTTTTGTAGGACAGAAAAATAAAAGAAACCCAACCCTAAACCTATTCTATGGCGGTGACCGACGTCCTCCATCTGCGATCTCTATGTATGGGGGCGGGTTCAAGACCCGTGAAGTGAAGGTGCGGTCTTCGGCGAGGAAGAGTAGAACACGGTATACAGACCAGCCAGTTGGCACACCATGCCCTGCCGCCTCCCATGCCCTACTCATCCTTGGAGGAGTCCCCGACCTCGGTGGTGCCGAACATTAGACGGCGGCAAGTAGGTCAAGGAAATATGCCCTAGAGGCAATAATAAAGTTATTAGTTATTTCCTTATTTCATGATAAATGTTTATTATTCATGCTAGAATTGTATTAACCGGAAACATAATACATGTGTGAATACATAGACAAACATAGTGTCACTAGTATGCCTCTACTTGACTAGCTCGTTGAATCAAAGATGGTTGTGTTTCCTAATCATAGACATGAGTTGTCATTTGATTAACATGATCACATCATTAGGAGAATGATGTGATTGACTTGACCCATTCTGTTAGCTTAGCACTTGATCGTTTAGTATGTTGTTATTGCTTTCTTCATGACTTATACAAGTTCCTATGACTATGAGATTATGCAACTCCCGTTTACCGGAGGAACACTTTGTGTGCTATAAAACATCACAACGTAAGTGGGTGATTATAAAGGAGCTCTATAGGTGTCTCCGAAGGTACTTGTTGAGTTAGCGTATTTCGAGATTAGGATTTGTCACTCCGATTGTCGGAGAGGTATCTCTGGGCCCTCTCGGTAATGCACATCACTATAAGCCTTGCAAGCAATGTGACTAATGAGTTACTTACAGGATGATGCATTACATAACGAGTAAACAGACTTGCCGGTAACGAGATTGAACTAGGTATTGAGATACCGACGATCGAATCTCGGGCAAGTAACATACCGATGACAAAGGTAACAACGTATGTTGTTATGCGGTTTGACCGATAAAGATCTTCGTAGAATATGTGGGAGCCAATATGAGCATCCAGGTTCCGCTATTGGTTATTGATCGGAGACGTGTCTCGGTCATGTCTACATAGTTCTCGAACCCGTAGAGTCTGCACGCTTAAAGTTTGATGACGATTGTATTATGAGTTTATGTGATTTGATGTACTGAAGGTAGTTCGGAGTCCCGGATGAGATCGGGGACATAACGAGGAGTCTCAAAATGGTTGAGATGTAAAGATCGATATATTGGACGACCATATTCGGACATCGGAAAGGTTCCGAGTGATTCAGGTATTTTCGGGGGTACCGGAGAGTTACGGGAATACGACGAAGAAGCAATGGGCCTCATGGGCCAAGTGGTGGAATCGAGGAGGCAGGGGGCGCGGCCCCCCTAGCCCAAACCGAATTGGACTAGGGGGCCGGCCCCCATTTCCTCCTTTTCCTCCCTCTCCTTCCTTCTCCTTCTCCTTCCCTTCCTTCCCCTCTCCTACTTGGACTAGGAAAGAGGGGGGAATGCTACTCGGAGTAGGATTGCCCCCCTTGGGCGCGCCTCCTCCCCTTGGCCGGCCCTCTCCTCCCCCCTTTATATACGGAGGAGGGGGGCACCCCATAGACACAACAATTGATCATTTATCTCTTACCCGTGTGCGGTGCCCCGTCCATCATATTCCACCTCGGTAATATCGTAGCGGTGCTTGGACAAAGCCCTGCGTCGATAGCATCATCAACACCGTCATCACGCCGTCGTGCTGATGGAACTCTCCCACAAAGCTCTGCTGGATCGGAGTTCGTGGGACGTCATCGAGCTGAACGTGTGCAGAACTCGGAGGTGACGTGCGTTCGGTACTTGGATCGGTCGGATCGTGAAGAAGTGCGACTACATCAACCGCGTTGTCATAACACTTCCACTTTCGGTCTACGAGGGTACGTGGACAACACTCTCCCCTATCGTTGCTATGCATCACCATGATCTTGCGTGTGCGTAGGAAAATTTTGAAATTACTACGTTCCCCAACAGTGGCATCTGAGCCAGGTTTTATGCGTAGATGTTATATGCACGAGTAGAACACAAGTGAGTTGTGGGCGATACAAGTCATACTGCTGACCAGCATGTCATACTTTGGTTCGGCGGTATTGTTGGATGAAGTGGACCGTACCGACATTACGCGTACGCTTACGCGAGACTGGTTCTACCGACGTGCTTTGCACACAGGTGGCTGGCGGGTGTCAGTTTCTCCAACTTTAGTTGAACCGAGTGTGGCTACGCTCGGTCCTTGAGAAGGTTAAAACAACACTAACTTGATGAATTATCGTTGTGCTTTTGATGCGTAGGTGAGAACGGTTCTTGCTCAGCCCGTAGCAGCCACGTAAAACTTGCAACAACAAAGTAGAGGACGTCTAACTTGTTTTTCTAGGGCATGTTGTGATGTGATATGGTCAAGACGTGATGAGATATAAGTTTTTGTATGAGATGATCATGTTTTGTTGAAGTTATCGGCAACTGGCAGAAGCCTTATGGTTGTCTCTTTATGGCATAAGATGCAAGCGCCAAATAATTGCTTTACTTTATTGCTATGCGATAGCAATAGTTGCAAGAGCAATAATTGGCGAGACGACCATGTGACAACACATTGATATAGATCAAGATGATGGAGGTCATGGTGTCGTGCCGGTGACGATAGAGATCATGACAGTACTTCGAAGATGGAGATCACAAGCACAAGATGATGATGGCCATATCATATCACTTATATTGATTGCATGTGATGTTTATCCTTTATTCATCTTATTTTGCTTTGATTGACGGTAGCATTATAAGATGATCTCTCACTAAATTTCAAGGTATAAGTGTTCTCCCTGAGTATGCACCATTGCGAAAGTTCTTCGTGCTGAGACACCACGTGATGATCGGGTGTGATAGGCTCTATATTCAAATACAACGGGTGCAAAACAGTTGCACACGCGAAATACTCAGGTTAAACTTGATGAGCCTAGCATATACAGATATGGCCTTGAAACACTGAGACCGAATGGTCGAGCGTGAATCATATAGTAGATATGATCAACATAGTGATGTTCACCATTGAAAACTACTCCATCTCACGTGATGATCGGACATGGTGTAGTTGATTTGGATCACGTGATCACTTAGATGATTAGAGAGATGTCTATCTAAGTGGGAGTTCTTCAGTAATATGATTAATTGAACTTTAATTTATCATGAACTTAGTCCTGATAGTATTTTGCAAATAATGTTGTAGATCAATAGCTCGCGTTGTTGCTTCCCTATATTTTTATTTTGATATGTTCCTAGAGAAAAACTATGTTGAAAGATATTAGTAGCAATGACGGATTAGATCCGTGATCTGAGGTTTATCCTCATTGCTGCACAGAAGAATTATGTTCTTGATGCACCGCCAGGTGACAGACCCATTGCAGGAGCAAATGCAGACATTATGAATGTTTGGCTAGCTCAATATGATGACTACTTGATAGTTTAGTGCACCATGCTTAACGGCTTAGAATCGGGACCTCAAAGACGTTTTTGAACGTCATGGACCATATGAGATGTTCTAGGAGTTGAAGTTAATATTTCAAGCAAATACCCGAGTTGAGAGATATAAAGTCTCCAAGAAGTTCTATAGCTAAAAGATGGAGGAGAATCGCTCAACTAGTGAGCATGTGCTCAGATTGCATGAGCACTACAATCGCTTGAATCAAGTGGGAGTTAATCTTCCAGATAAGATAGTGATTGACAGAGTTCTCTAGTCACCATCACCAAGTTACTAGAACTTCGTGATGAACTATAATATGCAAGGGATGACGAAAATGATTCTCGAGCTCTTCGTGATGTTGAAATCGACGAAGGTAGAACTCAAGAAAGAGCATCAAGTGTTGATGGTTGACAAGATCACTAGTTTCAAGAAAAGGGCAAAGGAAAGAAAGGGAACTTCAAGAAGAATAGCAAGCAAGTTGCTGCTCCAATGAAGAAGCCCAAAGCTAGACCCAAGTCTGGAACTGAGTGCTTCTACTGCAAAGGAAATGGTCACTCGAAGCGGAAATACCCTGAATATTTGGTGCATAAGAAGGATGGCAAAGTGAACAAGGGTATATTTGATATACAGGTTACTTGCTAGTGTTTATAGTAGCCCCTGAGTATTTGATACTTGTTCGGTTGCTAAGATTAGTAACTTGAAACAGGAGTTACAGAATGAACAGAAACTAGTTGAGAGTGCAGTGACGATGTGTGTTGGAAGTGGTTCCAAGATTGATATGATCATCATCGCACACTCCCTATACTTTCGGGATTAGTGTTAAACCTAAATAAATGTTATTTGGCATTTTGCATTGAGCATGAATATGATTTGATCATGTTTATTGCAATGCAATTATTCATTTAAAGTCAAAGAATAATTGTTGTTTTGTTTACATGAATAAAACCTTCAATGGTCATACACCCAATGAAAATAGTTTGTTGGATCTCGATCATAGTGATATACATATTCATAATATTGATGCCAAAAGATGCAAAGTTAATAATGATAGTGCAACTTATTTGTGGCACTGCCGTTTGGGTCATATCGGTGTAAAGCGCATGAAGAAACTCCATAAAGATGGATTTTCGGAATCACTTGGTTATGAATCATTTGATGCTTGCAAATCGTGCCTTTTGGCCAAGATGACTAAAACTCCGTTCTTCAAAACAACGGAACGAGCAACAAACTTGTTGGAAATAATACATACTGATGTATGAAGACCAATGAGTATTAAGGCTCGTGGCGGGTATCATTATTTTCTGACCTTCACAGATGATTTGAGAAGATATGGGTATATCTACTTGATGAAACATAAGTCTGAAATAGTTGAAAGGTTCAAAGAATTTCAGAGTGAAGTGTAAAATCATCATAACAAGAAAATAAAGTTTCTGCGATCTGATCGTGGAGATGAATATTTGAGTTACGAGTTTGGCCTTCAGTTAAAACAATGTGGAATAGTTTCACAAACTCATGCCACCTGGAACACCACAGCGTAACGGTGTGTCCGAACGTCATAACCGCACTTTATTTGATATGGTGCGATCAATGATGTCTCTTACCGATTTACCAATATCGTTTTGGGGTTATGCATTAGAGACAGCTGCAATAAATAGGGCACCATCTAAATCGGTTGAGATGACACCTAATCAACTGTGGTTTGGCAAGAAACCCAAGTTGTCGTTTCTAAAAGTTTGGGGTTGCGATGTTTATGTGAAAAAGTTTCATCCTGATAAGCCCAAACCCAAATCAGAGAAGTGCGTCTTCATAGAATACCCAAAGGAAACTGTTGGGTACACCTTCTATCACAGATCCGAAGGCAAGATATTCATTGCTAAAAATGGATCCTTTCTAGAGAAGGAGTTTCTCTCAAAAGAAGTGAGTGGGAGGAAAGTAGAACTTGATAAGGTAATTGTACCTTTTCCCGAATTGGAAAGTAGTTCATCACAGAAATCAGTTCCAGTGATTCTTACACCAATTAGTGAGGAAGTTAATGGTGATGATCATGAAACTTCAAATCAAGTTACAACCGAACCTCGTAGGTCAACCAGAGTAAGATCCGCACCAGAGTGGTACGGTAATCCTATTCTGGAGGTCATGTTACTTGACCATGGCAAACCTACGAACTATGAGGAAGCGATGATGAGCCCATATTCCACGAAATGGCTTGAGGCCATGAAATCTGAGATGGGATTCATGTATGAGAACAAAGTGTGGACTTTGGTGGACTTGCCAGATGATCGGCAAGCCATATTGTATAAATGGAACTTCAAGAGGAAGACAGACGCTGATAGTAGTGTTACTATCTACAAAGCTCGAATTGTCGAAAAGGGTTTTCGACAAGTTCAAGGTGTTGAATACAATGATATTTTCTCACTCGTATCGATGCTTAAAAGTCTGTCCAAATCATGTGAGCAATTGCGCATTTTATGAAATTTGGCAAATGGATGTCAAAACTACATTCCTTAATGGATTTCTTAAATAAGAGTTGTATATGATGCAACCAAAAGGTTTTGTCAATCCGAAAGGTGCTAACAAAGTGTGGAAGCTCCAGTGATCCATCTATGGACTGGTGCAAGCATCTCAGAGTTGGAATATACGCTTTGATGAGTTGATAAAAGCATATGGTTTTATACAGGCGGAGAAGCCTGTATTTACAAGAAAGTGAGTGGGAGCTCTGTAGCATTTCTAATATTATATGTGGATGACATATTGTTGATTGGAAATGATATAGAATTTCTGGATAGCATAAAAGGATACTTGAATAAGAGTTTTTCAAAGAAAGACCTCGGTGAAGCTGCTTACCCATTGAGCATCAAGATCTATAGAGATAGATCAAGACGCTTGATAAGATTTTTCAATGAGTACATACCTTGATAAGTTTTTGAAGTAGTTCAAAATGGAACAGCCAAAGAAGGAGTTCTTACCTGTGTTGCAAGGTGTGAAGTTGAGTAAGACTCAAAACCCGACCATGGCAGAAAATAGAAAGAGAATGAAAAGTCATTCGCTACCTCAATCATAGGTTCTATAAAGTATGTTATGCTGTGTACCAGACCTATTGTATACTTTGCTCTGAGTTTGGCAAGGGAGTACAATTTTGATCTAAGAGTAGATCACTGGACAGCGGTCAAGAATATCCTTAGTGAGGACTAAGGAAATATTTCTCGATTATGGAGGTGACAAAAGAGCCCGTCGTAAAGAGTTACATCGGTGCAAGCTTATACACCGATCCAGATGACTCTAAGTCTCAACCTGGATACATATTGAAAGTGAGGACACTTAGCTAGAGTAGCTCCATGCAGAGCATTGTAGACATAAAATATTTGCAAAATACATACGGCTCTGAATGTGACAGACCCGTTGACTAAACTTCTCTCGCAAGCAAAACATGATCATACCTTAGTACTCTTTGGGTGTTAATCACATAGCGATGTGAACTAGATTATTGACTCTAGTGAACCCTTTGGGTGCTGATCACATGACGATGTGAACTATGGATATTAATCACATACAGATGTGAATATTGGTGTTAAATCACATGGTGATGTGAACTAGATTATTGACTCTAGTGCAAGTGGGAGACTGAAGGAAATATGCCCTAGAGCCAATAATAAAGTTATTATTTATTTCCTTATTTCATGATAAATGTTTATTATTCATGCTAGAATTGTATTAACTGGAAACATAATACATGTGTGAATACATAGACAAACATAGTGTCACTAGTATGCCTCTACTTGACTAGCTCCTTGAATCAAAGATGGTTGTGTTTCCTAACCATAGACATGAGTTGTCATTTGATTAACGGGATCACATCATTAGGAGAATGATGTGATTGACTTGACCCATTTCGTTAGCTTAGCACTTGATCGTTTAGTATGTTGCTATTGCTTTCTTCATGACTCATACATGTTCCTATGACTATGAGATTATGCAACTCCCGTTTACCGGAGGAACACTTTGTGTGCTACCAAACGTCACAACGTAAGTGGGTGATTATAAAGGAGCTCTACAGGTGTCTCCGAAGGTAGAGTTGGGGTATTTCGAGATTAGGATTTGTCACTCCGATTGTCGGAGAGGTATCTCTGGGCCCTCTCGGTAATGCACATCACTATAAGCCTTGCAAGTAATGTGACTAATGAGTTAGTTATAGGATGATGCATTACATAACGAGTAAAGAGACTTGCCGGTAACGAGACTGAACTAGGTATTGAGATACCGACGATCGAATCTCAGGCGAGTAACATACCGATGACAAAGGGAACAACGTATGTTGTTATGCGGTTTGACCGATAAAGATCTTCATAGAATATGTGGGAGCCAATATGAGCATCCAGGTTCCGCTATTGGTTATTGACCGGAGACGTGTCTCGGTCATGTCTACATAGTTCTCGAACCACTAGGGTCCGCACGCTTAAAGTTCGATGACGATTGTATTATGTGTTTATGTGATTTGATGTACCGAAGGTAGTTCAAAGTCCCAGATAAGATCGGGGACATGACGAGGAGTCTCGAAATGGTCGAGACGTAAAGATCGATATATTGGACGACCATATTCAGATATCGGAAAGGTTCCGAGTGATTCGGATATTTTCGGGGGTACCGGGGAGTTACGGGAATACGAGGAAGAAGCAATAGGCCTCATGGGCCAAGTGGTGCAAGAGAGGAGGCAGGGCGCGCGGTCCCCCTTGCCCAAACCGAATTGGACTAGGGGGCCGGCCCCCCTTTCCTCCTTTTCCTCCCTCTCCTTCCTTCTCCTTCTCCTTCCCTTCCTTCCCCTCTCCTACTTGGACTAGGAAAGAGGGGGAAATCCTACCTGGAGTAGGATTGCCCCCTTGGGCGCGCCTCCTCCCCTTGGCCGGCCCTCTCCTCCTCCCCCTTTATATACGGAGGAGGGGGGCACCCCATAGACACAACAATTGATCATTGATCTCTTAGCCGTGTGCGGTGCCCCCCTCCACCATATTCCACCTCGGTAATATCGTAGTGGTTCTTAGGCGAAGCCCTGTGTCGATAGCATCATCAACACCGTCATCACGCCGTCGTGCTGACGGAACTCTCCCGCAAAGCTCTGCTGGATCGGATTTCGTGGGACGTCATCGAGCTGAACGTGTGCAGAACTCGGAGGTGCTGTGCGTTCAGTACTTGGATCGGTCGGATCGTGAAGACGTACGACTACATCAACCGAGTTGTCATAACGCTTCTACTTTGGGTCTACGAGGGTACGTGGACAACACTCTCCCCTCTCGTTGCTATGCATCACCATGATCTTGCGTGTGCGTAGGAAAATTTTGAAATTACTACGTTCCCCAACAGTAGGACGCGTGGCGGAAGGTGCTTCCGTCGTCGGCCGCCAGCGTGGCCACCGCTTGTGCGGTCGCGTCCGCGTCCGGCTACGCCGCTATTGCATCGCGAGCGGCGACTTGAGCGAGGGCGGCGACCTCGAGCTTCATCCCCATAGACAAGCTCTCCCGCAGAGTGTTCGCGCTCGCGGTCATGGCGGATGTTGTGCCAGGTAGCAGGACGATGCACTATGGTGTTGATGTTAGCTGGGCGTTGCCGCTTTAAGTAGCGCATTCCGGTGAGGCCAAGCGTCTGGGTGCGTCATTAAGTCGCTGAACTTGGTTCCTCGGGACCGAGCCTCTTAACGACGGCATACGGACGTACGGCATGAATGCGGGCAGCTCACGCCGGCTGGGAATGCACCGCGCGACAGCGCGAGGGACGAGGGTTTTGGTGTGCCAGGGTAGTTAGATGCGGTTGTGGCAACGTTGGAGATGACCTTTGCTCTCATGTGATCCCCACATCTCATTGAAAAAGCAAGACGACCCGGCATGGTCTCAGGTCCTGGGGATGCATTTGGCCGCGCTACACCACTCCGCGGACGAGTCGCGGCGCGCACGCACTTCGGCACCCCGTGCATCCTCGACGAGGCGGGTGTTGATCTGTTGGTCGTGCCACGTCACTAACGCCACCCTCGGCACACTGAAACCGACCGTGTCCAGCGACGATGAGCATGTCGCTCACCACGGTCGTCGTGTCAAGAGGAAGTGCTGGAGATGTGCCATGTTGTCGGCCCCCACGACCCACATGAACAGTTGCCGGTGGCGAGGAGGTTATGGGCCAGCTCCTCCATTGGACTAGTCCGCGCTACGTCATCCCGACAGGTGTGCCCCACATGTCGGTTTCCCTGTTTTCCCGGCCATATTCAAGCGGCAGTGCACTATGTAGGCCAAGCGAGACAACTTATTCTTTATTTGAGCCGTTCAAATATAATCATGTGGGTTTGCTTATTTCTCATTCCTCTCCAACCCTCTTCTCCGTCGATCATGCCGCCCCCCGGTCGAGTCCATCCTCCCACATGCCTCATTTGAACATTCCGCCGAGTATCATTCGCATGTGGGCCTAGACCATGCTTGTATTTCCAATGTTGTAATTTCTCTGACATGCATACAAACAAACGGTTTGTTTAAAGTTTCACTTTGCCTCCACCACGTGTCGCTTCCCATCTTAGTTTTGACATCCCATTTGGTTGATGCCCCGACACATGTTGACGAGATTCATTGATGATGAGAGATCAATTACGTGTCGTGCAAGGAGATAACGATTTGGTGTATTTCTATGATAGAAATGACCCGCGGGGGGGGAGGAGGGGGGTTATGTGGGGATCAGAGGGAGTATATTGTACATTCATAAGCGAAACGAACATATTGTACCCACCCTAGTCCTCTTTCAATCGATCTCTGGACCCCGAGATGAAATCAAGAGAGAACGAGTCGGGGCATGTGTGATACCTAAGGCGGATTCAAAATTTTGAACCGGTGATCATAGCATCCGCGGATCATATATAAAGGGTATTCAATGTTCATTTCACTTTTGAACATACAATATACTCCATCCGATCCTTTCTAGTTTACATATAAGTTTTATGTGTAGTCAAAGTATCAACATTCAACAATGCCCAATCAATATTGTTAGATTCATATGTACTCCTAGATTTGTATTCACACAGAGATGGTTTCCAATTTGTTTTCAACCACGTGAATGTGCTTGCTCTCGCGCATGCTCTTCCTACTAGGATTTTTCCACGTATAGCCAGTCCAATAGTAACTTTTTTAAGCTCCCTGTCCAATAGTACTAGTGCAGTACTGACAACATGTGTACTAGAGTATGCAGTGTTCATAGTACTCCCTCCTTCCATTTATATAGGGCCTATGTGGAGGAGAGAGATGTGAATAAGTAAGGGGAGTGAGCTCTCATGCAAGAGCCTAGGTATATACACATTCCTAGATAAATACAATAAATATGAAGAAAGATATAGAGAGGAGATGGAAAAAGTAGTAATACAATAGGCAACCTTATATTTTTTTATGGGAAATAGCCAACCTTATAGCCCACACTACTGTATGAGTGCATATAGATGATGGCTATAGATGACATGGAAGTTCCTTATAGCCATCAGTTGGCTATATTATTAACCATGCTCTAATGTGTTTTTCAAAACCGCCTTTGACTATTGACAAGATTAACAGTACATGAGATGTATAATGTGAAAATTATATCATTGGAAGCTCCTTTCACATACGAATTTGACTGTATGCTTTGTGTAAGTTGCATGTCATATATTATTACTCTAACATTTGGTCAAAGTTAGCCTCGAAAAATGCATTAGGCCCTGTATAGTAAATGGAAGGAGGGAGGAGTAGTGGAAGTGGGTCCTCTGATGTAGGTATCCCTGCCTTACCCTCCCTTTCGGTCACTTACTGGCGGACCCCATGCTTGCTAGGCCCCGCATGTCGGTTACTCAATGGGTTTGGCCACGTCAGGGGATCCTCATCCATAGTATACTCCCTCTGTTTTTATTTACTCCGCATAAAACGGAGGAAGTGGTAGTATAAATGACGCGGGCGGGGAGGGGGAGGGATGTCAGTTTACTCTCAACTGCGGTCCCACAAGCGAGCGAAAATGCAAGACGAAGCGCGTTCCATTCGGTGAGCGACATGGATGGTCCAGCATGCCGGGGTGCAACGCGAACGCGACAAGAGCGATGTACAGTCAAAACTAATTGACCGGTCATCACCGGAACAACTATTCACACCAGAACCTTCGCTGCTTGGCCTACGCCAGCCACTGCCCCAAAACCACACCTCCTCTCCAACCCATTCCCCCACCTTTCGATCCCCTAGCCCACATCAAGCGTCCCCTAGTTCGTCGGAAAGCCATGGTGCACCGCAAGATCATGTACTACAAGATGCTGACGCCGGAGCACCGCGTAGAAATCGCGGCGGCGATCGGCGCCACAGACCTCCGTTCCCAAGCTCACTTTGCGGTGGGCCGATCCCCGAGTTCTCTGGAGCCAAGCTACGAGGAGGAGGAAGCCGATCCAATGTTCATGGTGGAGGTCGCGGCGTAGAAGGCCCCCGATGGGTATGAGGCGATGGACGTCGACTTCGTGCCGGCGTCCGGGTCTCCCATGGTGCAGGCGGACCAGCGGTTCAACCTGGCGATACTAAAGGAGGACCGGGAGGCAGATGCTCAACTCGACGCGGAGCACGCGCATGCCACTACCATCGAGGCTCTCCTGCAGGCGGAACCAGATGTCGTGGATGTGAATCGGGCGGCAGAGGCCTTCAGGCGGAGCGCGTGGATGCCGCTGCCATCGAGGCCCTCCTGCAGGCGGAACCGGACGTCCTGGACTTGAACCGGGTGGCAGAGGCTCAACTCAACGCAGAGCGCATGGATGCCACTGCCATCGAGGCCCTCCTGCAGGCGGAACCGGACGTCCTGGACTTGAACTGGGCGGCGGAGGCTCAACTCGACGCGGAGCACGCTGATGCCGCTACCATCGAGGCCCTCCTACAGGCGGAACCGGACGTCCTCGACTTAAATCAGGCGGTGCTCTCGTCCGTGTAGAGCACCCGCACGCTCCGCGTGAATGAGTAGCTGGAGGCCGAGGACAACCACGATGCGGAGACACACGTCGGCAGCTACGGCTAGTTCGTGACGGCAGCCAAAGACGACGAGGCCGTCTCGTTCCGTGAGCAGTGATAGTTTTTCTTTATGTTGTTGTTTTTAGGGATCTTTTGCTGTGTAAAAACATATATTGTTATGCAAGTCGCCTGACTTTCATCATTTGGGCCAGTCTACCATTTCAGATGGTTGGATGAATATCCTACGTCTCCTGACCATTCTTCCTCACCTCTTCTTCTTCCCCAACAGACCACCGCACATGCCGTACGGATCCGCATAAACAACAATTATGTGTCAGCGGTAGGATGGCTGAGTTTGGTTTGTTCACATGTGGTAGCACGTGTCCATGAGGGTGCGTTCCCTTGGTTGGGTTTGCGGTGTGCAGGAGCGACTGTGTGAGGGTGCAGTGCGACCGCGGCGTGCAGGAGCGACCGTGTGAGGGTGCGGTGCGACCGCAACAGCCGTGCGCAAGTGTACCTCCTTTTCATTTTGAAAACTTTAGGCCAGCTTGGCAAAAATGTGTGGCGAAGTATGGCAATGCAAGGCCTAGACCCAAATAGGATAAGTACGTACGTACTAGGAGTACTAGTGTTAAAAAAGAAAGGCGGGGTTTTCCTTAGCGGGATTAATCGATACAAATCCTCATTTGATGTGTGAATTAATGCGTATTTTTTTCTCCAAAGCCCAAAGAGCTAATCATCTCTCTCCTCATTGCTTGATTAATGCAGCGCCATCGAAACCAACCTTCACATTTCCGCATGCATTCCAGGGTATATTAATGTCCTTGGTTGCTAGTACGAGGCAAACCCCATCAATTTTGCCTCGATTAGTGTTAGTGGCCTTTTGCAAATTGTCATTTTGATATACTGGCCTTGTGTACAAAAAAAATGGAGGTAGTAACTATATTTGACTTCCTTCCCCATTGCGGTGACATTGACGATATCTCGCACATCGTGGTTTGGTGAAGTGCGTTCGACGCAGAACACCATTAAGGGAGACCGCGGTAAGTCGTTCACAAGTGCCACCTGCAAGCCGATACAACGGCCTTATTTGCATCCAGGAAGTCCGTTGAACCAAAGGACATGTAAATGTACTAGTACTACTAGTGCACAATAGCGTCGTCCGTCCAACTTAGTGCGGTGAGGTGGTTTCTCGAATAAGAAGATGGAGAAGCGGAGTCGGCGAAGAGCGAAATGATGGTTGCTTCGTCCATGCTTTGTGATTTGACGCCTCACTGCTTTGTGATTTGTGATAGAATGGACAGGGGAGTAGAATCTATGCTCTATACTGTACATGCGTCCAAGCACGGGAGAAAGAGGAGAGATGTTGCATTTTTCTATTCCTTCAATCAATCAATCAGGGAGCTTCGGTTCCATCTTTTTGGCTTTGGCAACACCGTCCACAATGGTTCCCATCAATGCCAAAAGCTATTTTCACATTTGGCTACACGTTGTGGATGCCCTTAACCGTACCACTTGGTTTTGCTCCTGTGTGCTATCTATACAACTCTCAATTATATTGATCTAAAAAATTATAGAATCAGGATTAGTAAAAAGGAGGTGATTTTGCCGCGCGGATGGCGGGGGAGGTTTCTTATTTTTAGAGGACGTTGGCCTGGAGGTTTGCTAACATGCGGTCCCATGTGTCAGTGCTTTACCAAGCCGATCCGCATCCCACATGAGGCACAACAATGGCATAAGCAACACATGGTTAACTTGAACAAGATGAGGGAGAAGCGGATTCAGCAACGAGTGAAATGATGGTTGCTTCGTCCCTCCAACTTATTTTTTTAGCATTATTACTTCATCCTTCCAACTTAACTGTGGGAAAGGTGTAGCTTTGTGATTTGATGCCTCATTGCTCATTACTACGCCGGCGCCATGACTGGGGTGCTTCACCCCGGCTGCTCTGTACAGTATTTCGGTATGGCACGTAAACCCGGTAGCTTTATGTCCCACATGTCAGCAAAAGGGACTAGAACATTTATGAAAGCGAGCACTCCACTCTTACGACGGAGGAGTACATGACACGGCGGCCCAGTGAACTGTCACTTGTACTGTATAGTACTATAGTTTTGCTGTTTGGCACGATCCATCAATACAAACCCAATTAAACAGGAAAGGCCGGGATTTTTCCTGCGCGGTAGATGATACTGGCCATACATTTCAAAGGCAATTTTAATGTATGCAAACTGAATAATTAAGTCACAATATGATATCTAGTAAAACTAAAAACACGTATGATTTATTGTGTTAGAGTGTAGTAGTAGTGCTGTATTGCATAGTTATTAGATGCAACATGCGAGAACCTGTAGAGATGCGGGGCTGTTTGGTTCTAGGCCTAGCATTGGCACACTTTGCCACACATTTTTGCCAAGCTTGTCTAAGGTTAGTTCGTCAAAATTAAAGCCACAAGTTGGCAAGCCTAAGGGAATCTTGCCACAATTTTTGTGTGTATGCCATGTGGGACCCAAGTGTGGCTTGCTAAAGGTGCGGCTGGAACCAAACACTTGCCTAAGTTGATCAAACTTGCCTAACCTTAGGTGTGGAAATCTTTGGACAAGTTAGTCACAAACCAAACAGCCCCGTAGTTTTGGAGGGCCTACAGAGAGAAAAGCGTAATACGGTCACCGAACTTCAAAATACGCTGATTACAGTCACTATATACGTTTTGCGGTGATTATACGGTCACTTGCTCAAGGTTCAGCATCGGATTCCACTCTGTTGACCGGCCAAATAGTCTGCGTGGCACCATGTTGACTAGTTAAATTGACCATGTTCCTTGTGGGTCCCATCTGTCAATTCGCACAGGAAAAAGGTCAGATAAACACAAATTTACCCAGGTGCGACAAGACTCCCACCCTTGTGCGGGAATCACCTGGTTGTGTATGTGTCTGTCAGGGCCTGATGTGTGCGCATGCACGTGTAGGTTGAGCACTTGAGCGTGAGAGTGTGTGTTGGTCATGTGGTGTGTGGATGCATGCATGCGTGTGTGCGTGTGAGTGTTGCGTGCGTGCGTGGCTGCATGTGTTCGTGTGAGTGTTGCGTGCATGCAGTTCGTGTACATGCGTGCATGTGTGTATTATCACCACACAAGCTCATGTGTGTTAAAACATACGGCTCAGCATACCAATACAAGGCCACCTTGTCCGCTATGCCCGCGGTCATGACTTCGAACCACCGTCCAATATATTTTTGTCGTTTGTTTTCATTCTTACTAGAAAGATGCCCGTGTGTTGTACGTAACATCAAGATGCATTTGTATGACTAGTTTATCTTGTGAGAGAAAAGGATGAACGAGGGAAGGCCTTATTTGCAAATGTGGAGAGGTGTGTCGGTACCTTTTTGCAAGATGGCAGGCACACCATCATCACCAACTCTGTTTTTTATAATAGTGTAGAGTAGATACAAGCCGACAGGTGGGCCCAATGGTAGTGAGATAATGTGATGCAACACTAGAGGTGCCACGTGGAGCATTTAACTGGTCAACTAGTCGTGTCTTGAGAAAATATAGAGTTGTACGGTGAGCCCGTGACTATATAATAACCACAAAACGTAAATGGCGACTGTAGTCCAATGTACGGATTCTGAAGTCCAATGTACGTATCGTGCTTTCGCTTCAATACAATGATCGTCACTATATATATCGCGAGAGAAAGATGAAACATGTGTGAATGTGCTGGGGGCTTACATTTAGAGGACCTGGAGATAGTTTGTGTGCGTATGTGAAAGGGGCGTAGAGGGGGGTATGCGGTGGAGAGAGAGATGCTCTTTGTTTCTCTTTATTATGACTAACTTTATATATATAGTATAAAAACATACAAATTCACAGTGCGGAATAAATATCATT
Organism: Triticum dicoccoides; assembly: GCF_002162155.2. Taxonomy (NCBI): domain Eukaryota; kingdom Viridiplantae; phylum Streptophyta; class Magnoliopsida; order Poales; family Poaceae; genus Triticum; species Triticum dicoccoides. The sequence goes on from NC_041383.1 coordinate 200,400,151, forward strand.
GTGGGCACCATGCTATGCAAATTAACGTTCATACTCCTCCATATAACTTTGTAATGTGGTATATATGTAAAAATTCTAAAATAATTTTTTGGCCACACTTTATTCAAAAGGAATGTTGTGTACGAAATAAACGTGAAGAGAGGGCTTTTTAGATCAATGGGGTACGTGATGTAACATGTGTGAATGTGTAGTTGATGTATTTGGCAGGGCCTAGAGAGGTATGTGTGTATATTACATATTCAAGAGAGGCATGGATAGAGGGGCCGGAGGGGGGCGTGGGAGAGATAGCACGAGAAATGAGAGTGGCCTAGAGAGAGAGAGACGAATATGATGTCACGGCGAGAGAATCCTTTGAGTGTGTATATACAAGGGGGGAGGGGACAGAGGCACCAGGAGAATTTTTTGTGTGGTTGTACGATCGAAAGTATGTCTAGAGGGGGGGTGATTAGACTACTTGACCAAATAAAAACTTATTCTTTTCCCAATTTTACTCTTTGGCAGATTTTAGCTATCTTAGCACAATTCAAGCAATCTTAACACAATTCAAGCAAGCACACAAAGAGTATATGAGCAGCGGAAAGTAAAGCATGCAACTTGCAAGAATGTAAAGGGAAGGGTTTGGAGAATTCAAACACAATTGGAGACACGGATGTTTTTGTCGTGGTTCCGATAGGTGGTGCTATCATACATCCATGTTGATGGAGACTTCAACCCACGAAGGGTAATGGTTGCGAGAGTCCACGAAGGGCTCCACCCACGAAGGGTCCATGAAGAAGCAACCTTGTCTATCCCACCATGGTCGCCGCCCACGAAGGACTTGCCTCACTAGCGGTAGATCTTCACGAAGTAGGCGATCTCCTTGCCCTTACAAACTCCTTGGTTCAACTCCACAATCTTGTCGGAGGCTCCCAAGTGACACCTAGCCAATCTAGGAGACACCACTCTCCAAGAAGTAACAAATGGTGTGTTGATGATGAACTCCTTGCTCTTGTGCTTCAAATGATAGTCTCCCCAACACTCAACTCTCTCTCACAGGATTTGGATTTGGTGGAAAGAAGATTTGAGTGTAAAGCAACTTGGGGAAGGCTAGAGATCAAGATTCATATGGTAGGAATGGAATATCTTGGCCTCAACACATGAGTAGGTGGTTCTTTCTCAATAACAGCAAGTTGGAAGTGTAGGTTTGTTCTGATGGATCTCTCCACGAATGAAGAGGAGGTGGAGGGGTATATATAGCCTCTACACAAAGTCTAACCGTTACACACAACTTGCCAAACTCGGTGGGACCGAATTGGTAAACTCGGTCGGACCGATTTAGCAAATCTAGTGACCGTTAGGAGTTTTGGTGGGACTGACATGCAACTCGGTAGGACCGATATGGTTAGGGTTAGGGCATAACGTAATCTCGGTGAGACCGATTACACAAACTCGGTGAGACCAATTTTGGTAATAAGCTAACCAGAGAGTTGGTCATGTAAACTCGGTGGGACCGGTTCGCTCATTTCGGTGGGACCGAAATGTTACGAAAAGGAAACAGGGAGTTTACATTGCAATCTCGGTGGGACCGATCGCTCATCTCGGTGGTACCAAAACGTTACGAAGGGAAACAGAGAGATTACAATCCCATCTCGGTGAGATCGAGATCCCTATCGGTGAGACCGATTTGCCTAGGGTTTGCGGCAGTGGCTATGACATGTGAACTCGGTGGCGCCGGGTAGAAAGAATCGGTAGGGCCGAGTTTGACTTTTGGTTTAGGTTATATGTGGATGTGAGAAAGTAGTTGAGGGTTTTGGAGCATATCACTAAGCACTGTGGAGCAAGAAACTCATTAAGCAACACCTCATCCCTCCTTGATAGTATTGGCTTTTCCTATAGACTCAATGTGATCTTGGATCACTAAAATATAAAATGTAGAGTCTTGATCTTTTGAGCTTGAGCCAATCCTTTTATCCTTAGCATTTTGAGGGATCCACTTTTGTCATCCATGCCATGCCATTCATTGAGCTTTTCTTGAAATGTTCATCTTGGAATGATGTTAGCTCAATGAGCTATATGTTGTTAGGAATTACCAAAACCACCTAGGGATAGTTGCACTTTCAGTCTCCCCTTTTTTGGTAATTGATGACAACATATAGATCAAAGCTTCGACAAATGATAATAAGAGTGAAAAACATTGTCGCTTTGAGAAGTATGTGATAAGCAAGAGCTCCCCCTAAATTTGTGCATAGTTTAAGATTTAGGCTCATGGGTTACTCTTCTATGTCACATACATCTTGGTGGAGCGCTCAAAATGATAATGATTGAATACATGCACTCATCACCAAGCAAAGTGAATGATCGTATAGAGATAAATGGGATAATGTCATCCAACAAGCATAAATGTAGCATATGATCAAACACATGATCATCCAGGTATCACACAAACATAAAGTATTTCAAACAAGCAAATAAAGTTTAGCCACCAAAGCAAGAGAGAACAAAAAGCAACACTCTCTCGAAGCAACAAGTTACCAAAAAGTTCATAGAAAATGCATAGCACTAGATCGACTCTCAGGCTTGATCTTCAGGTGGTGGTGTAGAGATGGCTCCTTGGGCGAATACTTCAGTACATGTGGATGGAGCTGGAGGTGTAGGTGCTGGAGCTGGTTGCACTAGAGTTGTAGGAGCTGTAGCTGGTGTAGATGAAGTGGCTCTGGTGTCTGTCACTAGCACTACAGCTGATCTCTGAGCTCTAGGCACTCTGGCAAATGCATCAGTGGTTGTGTTGCCCTTCCTCTCCTGCATATCATCCTGAAGTTGCTCAACAACAGACTGGATCTCAGTTACCTTCACATCCAAGTCATAGAACTTCTGCTCCATGATCCTCTCCAGGCTCTCCTGGTTTTGAGTCAAGGTGGCCAGCCCCTTCTCAATCCTCAGAGTGGATGCAATCAAGTAGCCTAGCTGATCTTGTTTGCTCTTCAGAAAGTATTGAGATGCCTCTTCCATTGTTGGCATCTTGGTAGCCTTCTCTGTCCTTGCCTTCTCCTTCTTTGCTTGAGCATGCACAAAAGATGGTTCATCTTCATCCATAACCACTTGGTTATCCTCCAAGTCTGGATAGATAGGTGTGTGATCCTTGTCCAACAAGTATGTGCCTATGCCCACCTTGGAGTTAATCAGCTCCTGGATCTGTGGGGCATACCCACAACTTCTCTTTTGGTCAGCTGATGTCCTCTTTATAGTCTCAACTATGAGGCTCATGACCTTGAACTTCTGTGGCACATCAAATAAGTGTAGCAAGTTTATTGCATGGCCTCTGATCATGTTGTGGTCACCTGACTTGGGCAAGAGAGTATGCCTGAGGATCCAGTTGATGGTTGGCAGTCCTGACAGAAGATAATGTACAGATCCAAACTTATGTGTCTCAACTGCAGCATCTGGGATCTCCTTGTACATATGTGCCATAGTGTTGTGATCCATCTTCTTCTTGGCATAGACATCCAAGTCATCTTCTTTCTCCTTAGGTGCATTGATCAGATTTGCCCATTCTTAAATTGTTGATTGGTACCTTGTACCTTCAGACGTCCATACTATCCTCCCATCTGGATAGAAGTGTGCTGTGGAGTAGAATTACATTATGAGCTCATCATTCCATTTTGTGAGCTTCTGCCCAACAAAGTCTACAACTCCACAAGCACTAAAACTGTCATACACACCAGGATAGTGTTCCTCATTCTCCTTCATGTAGGTCCAGTCCACCCACCTCATGTCACAAACTATAGGCTTCTTGTCCAGCAACACTGCCTCATAGAAATCCTGATGTTCCTTAGTATGGAACCTGTAGTCAACAGCAGTCCTTCTCCTTTTAGCATAAGGATCAGACAACCTCCACTGTCTGAGGCCTGCATCCTTTCTCAGCTTCATGTTCTCAGCCACTTCAACTTTCTCAAGACATGCTCTTCATCATCTTCCTCTTCAGCAACAGTTTCAGGCACTGGGGCCTTGTTCTTCTCAGCAGCAGATATGTTTCTGGTATTCCTCTTTGGTGCAATCTTGGGCTTGGAGGTAGCTTTGGGTGCTTCTTTAGGCTTTGTTGATGCAACCCCTGACCTAATAGCATCACCATAAGCTTCTGAGCCTTGGGTGCTGGTGCAGCAACCTCTTCTTCCTCTTCCTCAGAGTCTCTCCTCATAGAGGGATTGCCAAGAACTTTGGTAGTGGTTCTGACTCTCTTTTTCTTTTTGTCTTAGCCAACAGCTTCATCTTCTGACTCAATAGTAAACTTCATGGTTTCTCCAGTGGCAACCTTCCTGGGTTTGGAAGTGGGAATCCTTCTTGCAGGTGCCTTCTTCTACACTCCTGGCTTAGTGGATGCAGCTGAGCCATACTCCTTTTTGAGCACTTTCTTCTTGGAAGTGGCCTCATCCTCAACTGCCACATAGTCTTCATCCTCAGATTCTGAGGTTTTCTTCTTTCTGGCCCTGGTGGCAGCTTTGGGAAAGTTGCTTGGGGTGCTCCTACTACCATCATCAGAGGTGCTAGAGGGACTAGTGCCCTCACCCATCTGAATATTCTCCTCTTCCCTGTTCTGGCTGTCACTTTGATCAGACATGTTGCAAACACTGACTGCAGACCCTGTGAATAGACATAGATGAGATAGAGTGGATGAGCATCACAAAATACAGAGGTTTTTGCAAAAGAATGAGTCAAAAACTTAGTTTTAATTTTCCACAGAAAGCATTTCGGATCAACCGATTTGCAAACTCGGTGATACCGAAGCAGCTTTTGGAACCTAAACTAGTGAACTCGGTCAGACCGAGTAACAGTTCGGTGGCACCGAGACTCCTAGGGTTTCACAAAGTCCTGAACTCAGTCACACCGATTTGCAGTTCTCGGTCAGACCGAGAATCACTTGTGCAATGGCCTTAGCCGAATCGGTGGAACCAAGTTCTACAACTCGGTGGGTCCGAGATGGTTTTGGCGGAAACCTAACCCTAAATTTTCAATTCACCTCTAATCTAGGGATTGTTTTGACTGGATAGAATAGTTTCAATCGTGGCAAGAATCATGATGAACACAATGTGCTAGGAATTGGACGGGGATAGCATTGTGATCGAGTCCATACCCTAGCTCAGCGATGAACTCGCTATGGTGGCAATGTCGGGGATGATTTCCGTTGACGGCGGCGGAGACCAGCGAATGGAGGCGGCTAGCGACGAGGAGGACGATCCAGAGACCCTGGAGGCAGAGCGAGCTATGCACGGGCGAAAGAGTTCGGAGAAAGTTTCCAAATTTTTGCCCGTGAGTATATATAGCCCGACCCTGTGGGTGTGACCGAGTGGAACAACTCGGTGGCACCGAGATGCATAACTGTTGACAGTTACAGCAACTCGGTGTGACCGAAAAGTTCAAATCGGTTGCACCGAGATTGAAAACCTAGATCGACTTAGTGATCTCGGTATGACCGAAATGGAAGAATCGGTCAGACCGAAACGCACAAAGAAGTTTTGGAAGTTTAAGTCTATGACGAATCAGGGACTCCGAGTGCTCCTCACACAGAGTGCTTCGAATCTGACTTGATCAAATTTTGTGATGTAGCATGAATAGAGTTTGAGACAAGAAAAGCATAGATAGCTAGAGAAGGTTCTTAGGCATTCTTGTCCATCCACTTGGCAAAAGAAAAAGAAACCAATCAATCAAAGCAACAAGTGGATGTCCTTTAATGAGTAAAATATGCAACCAACATGCTCACACAATAAAATGGCAAATGAAATATGTGGCAAAGCATGCACAACCAATTCTAGCATCTATCAAACAATTGGCGATGACTAGGTCATCTATATATGAGTATATTGATTTAGGAGTCAAATGAGAACATTTGATCATAGGTCATACTCATCGTTTAAGCTCAAGTGGGGTTACCACTTTTACATAATGCATTGATGTGTTCACACCATTAGAGTTGCGTTGACTCAATTCTTAGAGTTAAGCTCCCCCTAGATGTGAGATCCCCCCTTAGAGGGATGAACTAACCTTGGGTTTTGTCGATGATGACTTCATGTAGGTGTTGAAGATGTGGATGCTCAATGTTGATGAAGATCATTTTGAGCAATCCTTTGGAGTGAGTTGCACTTTCAATACCTACACGGGTTAGTCCCACAAGGAACAATCAAGGATATCCATAGACATAGAGTGATGCACACACAAGATGATGTCTATGAAAGCATTACGTTACCTTGTCCCTTATCTTACCAACAAGAGGGTTTGTGACTCCTTGAACTAGTGCAAGATGTGGAAGTTGATTGCACTTGTTGTTGCCAAAATGATATGAGTGAAATATGTTGGCGGAGTCACCCTTAAGAACTCTCTAGTTCTTATTCTTCTTCGGGATCCACATCATCTTGATGGGAATCCTTGGAGTTGTAGTCGTTCTTGATGAAGTAGAACTTGACGTAGTCTTGGGAACCCACTTGACCAAGGCCTTAGGAGCTTCTTCAAATGCATCAATCTCCTCTTAAAGCTTGTCCTTGCTGTCGATGTCAAAACCGGCGGATCTCGGGTAGGGGGTCCCGATCTGTGCGTCAAGGCTGATGGTAACAGGAAGCGAGGGACACAGATGTTTACCCAGGTTCGGGCCCTCTCGATGGAGGTAAAACCCTACTTCCTGCTTGATTAATATTGATGATATGGGTAGTACAAGAGTAGATCTACCACGAGATCGTAGAGGCTAAACCCTAAGACCTAGCCTATGATGGTATGATTGTAATTGTGATCGGCCTTCTAAGGACCAACCTCTCCGGTTTATATAGACACCGAAGAGGGCTAGGGTTTACATGGAGTCGGTTGCAAGGAAGGAAATATAATATCCGGATCGCCAAGCTTGCCTTCCACGCAAAGGAGAGTCCCATCCGGACACGGGCCGAAATCTGGAGTCTTGTATCTTCACGCTTCAATAGTCCGAACGTTGTACACAGTCCGGCTGTCTGGATACCCCCTAATCCAGGACTCCCTTAGTAGCCCCTGAACCAGGCTTCAATGACGATGAGTCCGGCGCGCAGTATTGTCTTCGGCATTGCAAGGCGGGTTCCTCCTCCGAATACTCCAAAGTAATCATCGAACACTTAGACCGTGTCCGGATCCGCGGGATTATCTTCATATGCCACCATAAAGAGAATGATATTTCACAAAATGCAATATGCTGACAACTTTTTCTGATGACGTGACATGTTATTACGGTCGGATCATTATTTGATCCGTTTTCCCACAACCAGCTACAGCGCACATTGCGAGGCGGTTTCTTTGACACGTCTTGTCAAAGCAGAGATCGTGTCCCCTTATCACGGGATTCTCATCAATACGGGTATGGGTAATCTCACCATGCCATTAATCATGGCGCTTGGGAAACAAGCGATTCTCAACGGGCAAGTGGGGAGGCGCACCGCTTTTGGCTCCTCTATAAAGGGATAAGATCTCCCCATTTTCACCCATGCCTTCTTCCTCCTTTACCCACTCTTGCCCCCTCAAGCTCCAGCGCCCAAGCCCAAGCCTTCTCCGCACAGCTAAACATGTCCGGAGCAGGAGGCAAGTGGGTGGCTTCCACCGTCAAGGAGAAGCACATCGCAAATCTTCGGGCGGCCGGATACTTGGCCGCGGACATAGCACACCGTCTACCAAACGCCGGGCAGGTCATTCCGACCCCAGGACCCCACGAGAGGGTCGTATTCGTCGCCCACTTCATCCGTGGACTGGGATTTCCACTCCATCCCTTCATCCGCGGGCTCATGTTCCACTACGGTCTAGATTTCCATGATCTAGCCCCAAATTTCGTCCTCAACATCTTGGCGTTCATCGTCGTATGCGAGGCCTTCCTCCGCATCCGGCCTCACTTTGGCCTATGGCTGCAAACTTTCTGCTTGAAGCCGAAGGTTATAGGCGTCCAACAAGCGGAATGCGGAGGGGCCATGGTGGGCAGAATGCCCAACGTCACATGGCTCGACGGCTCCTTTGCAGAGACCGTAAAAGGATGGCAATCGGGGTGGTTCTACATCACTGAGCCGCGCGGTGCCAACTGGGCGGCGGCCCCCAAATTCAGATCTGGAGCCCCCATGCGGCTCACCTTCTGGGAAAGGAAGGGCTTGTCCTGGGGCGATTCTACGGAGCTGACCGGACTCCAGACTTGCATCAAAAGCATGAAGGACAAGAACATCAAGCTTGTCAACGTGATCCAGGTCATGCTCGTTCGCCAGATCCTGCCCTGTTAGAGGCGGGCAATCAGTCTATGGGAGTTCGTCCCGACCGAACACCGGACGCTCCTGAAGCTCTACGACATGACGCACAAAGGCGCATGGAAGGTGCTATTCAAGGCCTCTGAAGTACCTTCTCCCACATCCGAGGACCGCGGGCTTCACGCCGCGTGGGCTCCTAGTCCGGTGAGTTCTCAGACTGCCACCGGACCCGGTTCTTTCCAATATATTCATGGAAGAGCCTTAAGTAATTATTCATGTTTGCTTCAGGATTATGTGGAGACAGCGGAGCAGGTTTACTGTCCGGCTCCGTTGCCAGAAGGCCCAGCTGATGCTCTCCTGACGGAGATGCTGGTCTCGGCACCGTATAAGGTGCCGGAGAAGAAGGCCGAGAAGAAGGCTCCGGGGATCCGAAAGGGTCTCCGGCGTAAGGTTGTGCCGGAAGCCTCGTTCGAAGACGACGAGGCGCACTCCTCCCACGAAGGGGAGGAAGAAAAAGAGGAAGGCGCCCCATCCAAAAAGGATGAGGGGTCCGAGGAGGCGGACCAGGGGCCCGGAAAAGGCCCTCGGCGTAAGGCCATCATACCCCTGTCGTCTGATGACGACGAGACAGATTCCTCTTGCGGAGGCGGGAGGAACCAAGAAGAAACTCTACCTCTCCGTACTGGGGAGGAGAGGAAGAGAAAAGCCTCCTCGGAGGGGGAGGCTGGGGCGTCCAAGAAGGGGAAGGTATCCCTTCTGGACTATTCTGCCACAGCCGCTCACAGCGCGGAGGGGTGGCTGCCCAGGGGGAAGCCCACAGTGCGGTCGTAAGTGTCCGCATTCTATCATAGTTTCACTTCATAGATTTTATACTTATAATGCCGAACATATATGCAGTCCGGCCAGGGATCACCCCGAGGTATCTTCCTCCGGGTCCCTGAGCGATTCGAAGATGAATTCGCTTCCGACAGCCACTACTCCTCAACCGGCGGACGACACGGAGGTGTTGTCCCAAAGGCTCCCAGAGCAGGGGGAGGTGACTCTGGAGACGCCTCGAGGCGGGGTCCCAGACGTTGGACACGCGGGGTTCAAGATCCCCGCGGATCGTGTCGACGAGAGCCATGGCCATCCAGGCTCTCAGTCGAACACAATTCCGGAACCTTCGATGGTTCCGGACTCAGGCAGGCGACCCCTCGTTAGGGAGGGCGAGCCATCTGTATCGAGGACTTCCGTTGCGTATGAGGTGCCGGACTGTCTGCTGGAAGTGCTTCACGGCGCTTCCATGGATGAAGAGCACCGTACTCTCATGAGTACGGTGATTCGGAAGGTTTTGTCCGCCAAAAGCGGACTAACCGAAGCTTGCACCAGCCTCCTGACAGGCTTTGAGGTAAGTAATAAATATGTGCGAAATTACCACCCGATAGGTAGTAGCCCTGATACTCTATTTGGTGTTCGGAAAGAAAAGCCAAACGGAGGGTCAATTATAATCCGCAGGAGTCTAATGATAAGTATTATTGTGAATAAGCAGGCTGTGCTGCTTGCTGCTTCTGCCCGTACTGCCGAGGTTGCCGAACTAAAGCGGGACCTGGAGCAGGCGCAGGGAGAGCTCGACCTCACGAAGAGGCGGCTCGAAGAGAACAAGGGTAAGTGATTCCCGCTCTTAAGCATTTAAGGATAGGCAGAATTGGTGAGTCTAACAGCTAAGTGTCATGACTTTGTAACAGGGGCCACCGCCGAAGTGGCATCCCTGAAAAAGGCGCTGTCCGAGGCCAAAGACAAGGCGGCCTCGGAATGTAAGGAGCGCGAAAAACAAAGTGCTAGGGTAGGTGAGGTACAGCAAGAGCTCCAGGACCTTGGCAAGAAGTACGTGTCCGTGGAGCATGATCTGAAGGCGAAAGAGGCCGAGCTTGCGAAGGCCCTTGTGAATTTAAAAGATGCCAAGGCCGAAGCCGAGAAAGCACAGCAGGAGATCCAGGAGGCCAAGAAGATAGCAGCGGGTAAGAAGTTCTTTATGCAGAGCAAACATGTGGAGGAGGCATTTCTTTTACTTACTCGAATTTGGAGCTCTCCAGGGGCATTCGCAGATCTGCCATGCAGCATATCAGACGCTGCGGAGTTCTACCGTGCCCAGGAGGGGAACTCAATGGAGAAACTGTTCTGGTCCCAGTATGCTGGGGCCGAACACCCGATGCCTCTGAGTGACCAACTGAAGCAGTTGGTCGAACTCCACAGGGCTGCCGAACTGGCTATGAAAGGTTTCATAGTTCGGATGTGGCTTGGTGAGCTCATGCCCAGTAGCTACTTTGGCCTGAGCAAGTGGATGGTGGATGCCTGCCCGCGGCTGGAGGTGATCAAGCGCTCTTTTTGTATCGAAGGTGCCCGCCGGGCCTATGCCCGCGTCAAGGTGCATTGGGGCAAGCTAGATGCGGAGAAGCTGGTCAAGGACGGGCCGCCGGAGGCCAAGGCACATCGCCATCCCGAGATGTACTTTGATGGCGTTATGAAGGGTGCTCATCTCGTGGCTGACGAATGTACCAAGGACACCATTTTTGAATGAATTCACTTCTGTCATGTTTGTATTTGAAGGACGAAGTTACTTGCGCTATGTAGCGCTTTTGTTATTTAAAATATTACCTTCTGTGCGGCTGTTTATAAAATTCTGAAAGTAGGCCAGTCGTCGGCTTCCTCCCCCACGTAACTAGTACTGGGGTGTTCGTGGAAAACCCGGACACTCTTTATCCAAATGTTTGGTCCCTTAAGGAGGTGTCTGGCGCAGCGAACAAGGCAATCGGACTATGCGGCTTTATAACTTTCACTTAGCCATAGAAGTCTACAATTTTAAATTTCGGCGAAGCCCCTAGAATCCGGAAGGACGAATCGGGGCGCTATACACACCTAGATCGGACGAACCCGATTTATCGCCTAAAGCGGAAAATCTTTAAGGATTTTAAGACCTCCCAAACAGCGACCAGCTCTCGCCACATCATGTCGGTCAGTTTTCGGCTTTCTCTACTGAGGTGCTTGTCCGGACGAACCGGGACACAATCGCAGTAGTTCTCCCTGCGCTACCTTAGCCGATATAACGGAATGTAAGGCACCGAAACAAGGGAGCCGGGCTATCCCAACTGTAGACCCAAGACATGATTCGGAGCTAATGCATATAGTGCTATAAGTTCGGGGTGCCGCATTGTTGAAAGTTTTCGGACTTTATTTGCCATATTACGGGGCGCCGTGAGAAGCCCCTGGCAAACTGACCGCACCAAGGTGTACGGATGCAATATCAAATAAACATTTATAAGAGAAAAAATGCTCAAATAAGTATAATAAGCTGATGCTATATATAATCTCCCATTGACGAAAAATACGTTTAAGCGTATGTTCACAATGGATGCATTAAGCAGAGATAAAATAGGACTATTTGACATGTCCTATCCAGGGGCAGGCTATGTACAGGTAGATAAAGCAGGTATAATGATCGTAAATAGATTCCACCTATGTATTTCCTTCTGTGCACAACAACTGTTACCTCCTTGGATGTCTCTCCCAAATAAGTCCGGCAATTCGGCTCTTCTGAGGAGGCTGCACTAACGCGGTGTCCTGAAATGTAAGAGGGAAAGAGTATGAAGGTATTTGGCGGTTACCTGCACTATTAACTGAGTCGTTGATGCGCCTCCGCCTATGCCCATGGTATCTTGAGTGCGTAATTGTGTATGCATGGCGCGAATGCTGCTTTGAAGGGGCTTGGGCGGAGGCCGGACTGCTAATCACGCTCTTGGCGTTTCTGATGATCCTGTTGCGGGGTGCTCCGGACTCGCTTGACTGTGCTCGAAGTTGTCGCCGGATTGGTTTGTCGGAGTAGGCCACATTGTACTTCTGCCGCGAGGGCTGCCGTATGCTCTTCTGTTCGAAGGGAGCGGTCCATATTTCCATTGACAGTGATGACCCCGCGCGGTCCTGGCATCTTGAGCTTGAGGTATGCATAATGTGGTACCGCATTGAATCTAGCGAATGCGGTTCGTCCGAGCAGTGCATGGTAGCCACTGCGGAAAGGGACGATGTTGAAGATTAGCTCTTCGCTCCTGAAGTTGTCTGGGGATCCGAAGACCACTTCCAGTGTTATAGAGCCTGTACAACGGGCCTCTACTCCAGGAATAACACCTTTAAAGGTGGTTTTAGTGGGCTTGATCCTTGAAGGGTCAATGCCCATTTTGCACACTGTGTCCTGATAAAGCAGGTTCAGGCTGCTGCCGCCATCCATAAGGACTCGCGTGAGGTGGAATCCCTCGATGATTGGGTCTAAGACCAATGCGGTGAGCCGCCATGACGGATGCTAGTAGGATGATCCCTACGATCAAAGGTGATCGGACAAGCTGACCATGGGTTGAATTTGGGGCGACTGGCTCCATCGCATAGACGTCCCCTAGTGCTCACTTCCGTTCCCACTTGGGGATGTGAGTGGCGTAGATCATATTGACCGTTTTCACCTGGGGGGAAATTTCTTTTGTCCCCCCGTATTCGGACGCCGGGGCTCTTCGTCATCGTTGTTGTGCAGCCCCTTGTCCTTGTTTTCGGCGTTTATCTTACCGGCATGTTTGAACACCCAGCAGTCTCTATTGGTGTGGTTGGCTGGCTTGTCCGGGGTGCCATGAATTTGGCACGAGCGCTCCAGTATGCGGTCCAGGCTGGACGGTCCCTGATTATTTCTTTTGAACGGCTTCTTCCGCTGACCGGACTTAGATCCGCTGAATCCGGCGTTGACCACCATGTCTTCAGTGTTGTCGCCATTGTTTTTCTCTTATGCCTGTTACACCGTGGCTTGCCGTTAGCATCGCGGCTGTCCGAAGTGCCAGAATGTGGCGTGGTGCCGCTGCAAGCCAACCAGCTATCCTCACCTGCACAAAAGCGGGTCATTAGGGTTGTGAGAGCTGCCATAGACTTGGGTTTTTCCTGGCCGAGGTGTCGAGCGAGCCACTCATCATGGATATTATGCTTGAAAGCCACCAGGGCTTCGGCGTCCGGATAGTCGACTATTTGGTTCTTTTTAGTAAGGAACCGAGTCCAGAATTTCCGGGCTGACTCTCCGGGCTGTTGAGTAATGTGGTTCGGGTCATCGGCGTCTGGTGGTCGCACATATGTGCCCTGGAGGAATGCGTCTTCCAGGTTTTCCCAACTGCCAATGGAATTTGCTGGCAGGATGTTTAACCAGTGACGGGCTGGTCCTTTGAGCTTAAGGGGAAGATACTTGATGGCGTGTAGATCATCTCCGCGGGCCATGTGAATGTGGAGAAGGAAATCTTCGATCCATACTGCGGGGTCTGTTGTGCCATCGTATGATTCGATGTTTACGGGTTTGAACCCTTCTAGGAATTCATGATCCATTACTTCGTCAGTGAAGCAGAGGGGGTGTGCGGAGCCTCTGTGACGGGCTATGTGGCTATGCAGCTCAAATTGGTATGGGTTGCTGTGTTCGGCCTGGCCGGACTTGTTGATGATGTATCCGGTGCGACGATCATCGTCGCGCGCTGGGGCGCGCCCCCGTGATTTGTAGATCGATCTTGGCTGTCCTGCTTTTTTTCCAGAATATCTTGCGGGTCTTGCCTGTTGCCCTGGGCTGTAGTGTTTTGGCGTGGGGGTGCGGGCTGGTATTCGGGCTGATATGCCGTTTTATCCCGGCCACGGGGTGGCCGGTCAGCCGTTTGGCGCTCGAGTCCTTATTCCTCGGCTGCCTGGACTTCAGTCCATCTATCTGTGAGCAGGTCTTGATCAGCTTGGAGTTGTTGCTGCTTCTTCTTCAGGCTCCTCGCAGTGGCTACAAGCCTACGCTTGAAGCCCTCGTGCTCCATGGGATCCTCAGGCATGCCGAACTCGTCGTCGCCGAGGCTAATCTTGTCTTCGGAGGGGGGCATGTAGTTGTCCTCCTCCGGGTATTCGTCTGTCGCCTGTTCTTCTGGGCTGACCTGCTCATCTTCCTGTTCGGCCTGCTCAAAGGCGGGCTGGTCAGGGTCATATTCCTCTTTGGCGCCATCTGGATTACCTTCGTCTCCGGGGCCGGTATTGCTGTGGCGGGGCTTGGAGCGGCACCGACGATGCCCATGCTTTGCTTTTCTTCCCGAGGGGTTATCCTCCGTTGCCTCATCGCCATCAGTTTCCTTCGGACTGTCCACCATATATATATATCGTATGAGGAGGTGGCCGTCCACCGCCCTGTGAACGGTGGCTCCTGTAATTCTCCTACATCATCGTCCATACTGTCGATGTCTTCGGAGTTGAAGTCAAGCACGTCAGTTAGATCATCGATCGTGGCAATGAAGTGGGTGGTGGGTGGGCAACGAATTCCGTCGTCGTCTGCTTCCCACTCACACCGGACATAGTTCGGCCCTGAGTCTCCTGACAAAGAGAGAGACTTCAATAAGTTCAGCATGTTGCCAAAGGGCGAGTGCTGAAAAACATCTGCCACGATGAACTCCATCACCGGAGCCCAATCAGGCTCGGCGGGCTCGGGGACGCGCGGACTGGAACCTACAACCGGATACGAGTCCGGGGGTCCAGAGTCACAGGCCCCCTCAGAAGTGAGTCATGTGTTCGGCTCCATCGCCGATGAGGGTATGGCCTGCGGGGTGGGTTTCAGCCCTCCGTCCTTAGGCAACGCAACCTGCCCCGGATTTAGATCCGAGGCTTCTGCCGGGGTGAAGTCCCGAGCATCGTCTGACAGCAGGTCTAAGCCGTGCTCATCGTGACTGTTCGGCGCTCCTAGTGCTGGCCCGAATCCGTCGAAGATCAAGTCTCCGCGGATATCTGCCATGTAGTTCAGGTTTCCGAACCTGATTTGATGGCCAGGGGCGTAGCTGTCGATCTGCTCCAGATGGCCAAGCGAATTGGCCCGCAGCGTGAAGCCGCCGAACACGAAGATCTGTCCGGGGAGGAAAGCCTCACCCTGGACAGCGTCGTTGATGATGATTGAAGGAGCCATCAAGCCTGACAGCAACGACACAGAGGAACTCTCAATGAAAGCACCAATGTTAGTGTCAAAACCGGCGGATCTCGGGTAGGGGGTCCCGATCTGTGCGTCAAGGCTAATGGTAATAGGAAGCGAGGGACACAGATGTTTACCCAGGTTCGGGCCCTCTCGATGGAGGTAAAACCCTACTTCCTGCTTGATTAGTATTGATGATATGGGTAGTACAAGAGTAGATCTACCACGAGATCGTAGAGGCTAAACCCTAAGACCTAGCCTATGATGGTATGATTGTAATGGTGATCGGCCTTCTAAGGACCAACCTCTCCGGTTTATATAGATACCGGAGAGGGCTAGGGTTTACATGGAGTCAGTTACAAGGAAGGAAATATAATATCCGGATCACCAAGCTTGCCTTCCACGCAAAGGAGAGTCCCATCCAGACACGGGCCGAAATCTGGAGTCTTGTATCTTCATGCTTCAATAGTCTAGACGTTGTACACAGTCCGGCTGTCCGGATACCCCCTAATCCAGGACTCCCTCACTTGCCTTTTTGCTTGTGGTCTTGTGGTGGAAGATCATATTGAGCTTGTGTTTCCTTGAAGGAACTAGGATCATACTTCCCTTGCTGAGGAACAAACTTCGTCTTGGGGTATTGATCTTCTTCCCATTCAACTCCATTGGCATTGAACTTTCGTTCAAAACCAACACCTTGGTTCTTCCGGTGCCTTCCTTGCTTGCGTACAATTTCCTCAAATTGCTTACTCCCGGCAAGGCTCTTGTAAACACCATTCTCTATAATTCCCTTCAATAAGCTATTTTCTTGCTCAAGTGTAACTTGGCTAAGAGAATCATTACTGGAATCAAGAGAACTACTAGAAGCAACAACATTGGATTTAGCATGATTATTGTTACTACTAGAGGAAGAATCCTTCTTGTTCTTGTTAATGGACTTGACTTGAGGCATGTAAGTAGATAAGAGTAAACGCTTGGCAATGTAAGAAGAACTTTTCTTACGGAGATCATCATTGATTGCCTTTAAGAACTCATGCTCTTGCTCAAGGTTGAGCTTTTCAAAGCGTAACTTCTCATGAGTCCTTAAAAGTTCTCGATGATCTTCTAAGATAGTTTCATGAGCTAACTTAAGAGTGTTTAGTTCTTTAGTTAGAAGATCAATCTTCTCCTTATCATTGTCATTCATTTTATCTTGATTAGCATGATTAATTGATGTTTCATCATAGTATTCATCACTAGAGTTGTCAACAAGTAAATCATCATCACCTAGCAAGTCATCTTCATCACTATTGAAATCAACATACTCGGGGTGTGTTACCTTTGGGCCTCTAGCCATGAAGCATCTTCCAAGTCCTTCATTTGGTGAATCAAATATGTCGTAGGAGTTGGTTGACACAAGTGCTAGACCGGCAACACCTTCATCTTGAGTATATTCGGAGTCGGAGTGATAGCTTCTCTCGGAGTGATTGTCGGAGTCGGAGCCGGATACCCATTCACCAACATGAGCTTGATGTCTTCGTTTTGTGTAGCTCCTTGATGACATGTCCTTCCTTTCCGAATCCTTGCTTTTCCGGGATGTTCTTCATTCATAACGATCATCTCTAGTCCTCCTCTCTCTTGGTGGTGATTCTTCTCTTCTACTTCTCCTCTTGGGTGATTCTTCTCTTGTTTTGTGGGGTGTCGTACACTCATTGGAATAATGTCCAGGTCTCCCACAATTGTAGCAATTGCACTCTCGACTAGAAGATCTTTTGTCATTGTAGGACCTTGACTTGGAGCTTCTCTCTTTGCTTCTACTCTTGTAGAATTTGTTGAAGTTCTTCACCATTAAGCTCAATTCTTCATTGAAGGTTTGTTTCTCACTTGATGATGTAGGGGCTTCACATGAGGCTTTGTAAGCACCACTTGACTTGTTGTGAAGTTCCTTCTTATCCTTGAGTGACATCTCATGAGCAACAATTCTTCCAATGACTTCCGTTGGCTTGAGATCTTTGTAATTTGGCATCATTTGGATCAATGTGCACACAGTACCATATTTGCCGTCCAAGTCTCTTAGGATCTTCTTGATGATGAATTTGTCGGTCATCTCTTCACTTCCTAAGCCCGCAATCTCATTTGTGAAAAGAGCAAGCCTAGAGTACATTTCAGCGACACCTTCATCATCCTTCATTTTGAACTTGTCAAGTTGACTTTGGAGCAAATCCAACTTGGATTCCTTGATGGAGTCGGTACCTTCATGCATATCAATCAAAGTATCCCAAATTCCCTTTGCATTCTCAAGATGGCTGATTTTGTTGAATTCTTCAGGGCACAATCCGTTGAAGAGGATATCACAAGCTTGAGCGTTGTATTGCAGCATCTTCAACTCTTCCGCGCTAGCTTCACGGTTTGGTTCTCTCCCATCAAATAATTCACCTTGCAAGCCAATACACACAATAGCCCAAACGGCAGGGTTATGTCCAAGAATATGCATTTTCATCTTATGCTTCCAACTAACAAAATTAGTACCATCAAAGTAAGGACCTCTACGGTGATAATTTCCCTCGCTAGACGCCATACTCTCCTAGGTTGTGAAACCAAGGCTATGACCACCAAAAGCAATGGAAATCAAAGCAAATGGAGACCAAAGCTCTGATACCACTTGTAGGATCGAAAGTATGTCTAGAGGGGGGTGATTAGACTACTTGACCAAATAAAAACTTATCCTTTTCCCAGTTTTACTCTTTGGCAGATTTTAGCTATCTTAGCACAAGTCAAGCAATCTTAACACAATTCAAGCAAGCATGCAAAGAGTATATGAGCAGCGGAAAGTAAAGCATGCAACTTGCAAGAATGTAAAGGGGAGGGTTTGGAGAATTCAAATGCAATTGGAGCCACGGATGTTTTTGTCGTGGTTCCGATAGGTGGTGTTATCGTACATCCACGTTGATGGAGACTTCAACCCACGAAGGGTAACGTTTGTGCGAGTCCACGGAGGACTCCACCCACGAAGGGTCCACGAAGAAGCAACCTTGTCTATCCCACCATGGCCGTCACCCACGAAGGACTTGCCTCACTAGGGTAGATCTTCACGAAGTAGGCGATCTCCTTGCCCTTACAAACTCCTTGGTTCAACTCCACAATCTTGACGGAGGCTTCCAAGTGACACCTAGCCAATCTAGGATACACCACTCTCCAAGAAGTAACAAATGGTGTGTTGATGATGAACTCCTTGCTCTTGTGCTTCAAATGATAGTCTCCCCAACACTCAACTCTCTCTCTCTCACAGGATTTGGATTTGGTGGAAAGAAGATTTGAGTGGAAAGCAACTTGGGGAAGGCTAGAGATCAAGATTCATATGGTAGGAATGGAATATCTTGGTCTCAACATATGAGTAGGTAGTTCTCTCTCAGAAAATGTATGCTAGAAGTGTAGGTTCGTTCTAATGGCTAGAGATCAAGATCGAAGTCACTATCATCATCCTCATCATAGTATCCATGTTCAACATCGTCATGTGGTGGATCAAATCCTAGAGAGGGTGATTCATTAGAGTGAGTTTGACAATGATCTTGCTTATGAATTTTTCTAGCTTCGAAAATAATATCACTAATAATTCCAACATCTCCTTTGGCACGCATAAGGTTTGTAAGCTCAAATAGACAATCACCAAACATAGGATCACTAGAATTCATTTTACTCAAGGCAATAGACTTATGGAGAATTTCATCTAGATTTTTCAAGGAATAATTTGTAAAGCGTTCCTCAAGAAATTTCCATATGGTGTAGGCACACTTAAGAGTAGGCAAACATCCAATCAAGTTTCTAGGCAAGCCTCTGGTGATAAGTTCAACAGTTCTAAGATTGCGAATCATGTCAATTGACTCGTCAAGAGTAGGATGCATACGATCAACATGAAGTGAACAAGGGCTAGCAATGTACTTGTTCAAATGATATTGACTGAAAATCACAAGCATCTCATTTTTCCACTCATGAAAGTACTCTCCATCAAGTATAGGCACTCTATGTCTAAGACTCCCAATTGTAGACTCATCCATCTTCCTCCAATGGTGTTTAAACCAAAGCAATGGAGACCAAAGCTCTGATACCAATTGAAAGGATCGAGAAGAGGTGTCTAGAGGGGGGGTGATTAGACACTAAGTACCAAAAGTTGCAGTTTTTAACTTCTTCAAGTTGGAGTGGAGTTTAGGCACAAGTTTAACACTCACAATACATAACAAGCAAGCATGCAAAGAGTATATGAGCAGCGCAAAGTAAAGCATGCAACTTGCAAGAATGTAAAGGGAAGGGTTTGGAGGATTCAAACGCAATTGGAGACACGGATGTTTTTGTCGTGGTTCCGATAGGTGGTGCTATCATACATCCATGTTGATGGAGACTTCAACCCATGAAGGGTAACGGTTGCGCGAGTCCATGGAGGGCTCCACCCATGAAGGGTCCACGAAGAAGCAACCTTGTCTATCCCACCATGGCCATCGCCCATGAAGGAAATGCCTCACTAGTGGTAGATCTTCACGAAGTAGGCGATCTCCTTGCCCTTACAAACTCCTTGGTTCAACTCCACAATCTTGTCGGAGGCTCCCAAGTGACACCTAGCCAATCTAGGAGACACCACTCTCCAAGAAGTAACAAATGGTGTGCCGATGATGAACTCCTTGCTCTTGTGCTTCAAATGATAGTCTCCCCAACACTCAACTCTCTCTCTCTCTCTCACAGGATTTGGATTTGGTGGAAAGAAGATTTGAGTGGAAAGCAACTTGGGGAAGGCTAGAGATCAAGATTCATATGGTAGGAATGGAATATCTTGGCCTCAACACATGAGTAGGTGGTTCTTTCTCAGAAACTGCAAGTTGGAAGTGTAGGTTTGTTCTGATGGCTCTCTCCACGAATGAAGAGGAGGTGGAGGGGTATATATAGCCTCCACACAAAATCTAACCTTTACACACAACTTGCCAAAGTCGGTGGGACCGAATTGGTAAACTCGGTCGGACAGATTTAGCAAATCTAGTGACCATTAGGATTTTCGGTGGGACCGACATGCAACTCGGTAGGACTGATATGGTTAGGGTTAGGGCATAACGTAAACTCGGTGAGACCGATTACACAAACTCGGTGAGACCGATTTTGGTAATAAGCTAACCAGAGAGTTGGTCACGTAAACTCGATGGGACCGGTTCGCTCATTTCGGTGGGACCGAAATGTTACGAAAAGGAAACAGGGAGTTTACATTGCAATCTCGGTGGGACCGATCGCTCACCTCGGTGGTACCAAAACATTACGAAGGGAAACAGAGAGATTACAATCCCATCTCGGTGAGAACGAGATCCCTATCGGTGAGACCGATTTACCTAGGGTTTGTGGCAGTGGCTATGACATGTGAACTCGGTGGCGCCGGGTAGAAAGAATCGGCAGGGCCGAGTTTGACTTTTGGTTTAGGTCATATGTGGATGTGAGAAAGTAGTTGAGGGTTTTGGAGCATATCACTAAGCACTGTGGAGCAAGAAACTCATTAAGCAACACCTCATCCCTCCTTGATAGTATTGGCTTTTCCTATAGACTCAATGTGATCTTGGATCACTAAAATATAAAATGTAGAGTCTTGAGCTTTTGAGCTTGAGCCAATCCTTTTATCCTTAGCATTTTGAGGGATCCACTTTTCTCATCCATGCATGCCATTCATTGAGCTTTTCCTGAAATGTTCATCTTGGAATGATGTTAGCTCAATGAGCTATATGTTGTTAGGAATTACCAAAACCACCTAGGGATAGTTGCACTTTCAGTGGTGTCTGTGTTGGTATGTGTGGGTGTGAGAAGATAACGAGACCTAGGGGCAGAGGGTGTGTCACCGCATGAGGTCCGATGGGTCGAGGTGAAGCCCTTGGTTCGGTTCCGTCCTTCGCCACATTGGTCGGCCCATGACGCATTTAGGGAGACCCATGGATGTCTAGTTGTACAAGACAAAGATAGCAGAATTGTGAAGGACTCTGTGTCCACTAACAAAGCCGGCTAGGATTTGTAACCCTAGGTTCTCGTACTAAGGTAACCCCTTATCTTTGATATTACTATTCATCCAACCTAACTTTAAGGGGCATCCTATAGAATGCTCTGCTAGAATCATACTCGTCGATTAGGAAGAGAGGTGTGAGACAATGCGTGAGAGATAGGCCTAAAGATAATGTGCGTACAGGAGACACGTAGGCAGGTCTATGTATATACAAAGGGTCGATGGGGATTGTGCATGTGTATGCTTGTGAGTGGAAGAGTGCTTGTGATAAAGGTTAGTGAAAACAGTCGTAAATGGTTACGAGAGGGAGGGATATCGAGAGCATGTCTACGAGAAAGACACCTCGGGAGAGTGTGTGTGAGCATGTGTGAGAGACCACCGATGGAGAGTGAAACTACATGTAAAAGACTGATGTACACATTGATTAAAGATATAAATTGTATCCAAATATTAGGATGGGATCATGATATGCAATTCACGTAATGAACGGTCATTGATCCATCAGACATCTAGATTCTATCGAATTTGAGCATGTCTATGTTATTATTCGACATAATTGATCCACATAGTTAGTATTTTGAACTCCAGACAATGCATCACTTTAGCAATTGAATATAAACGTGAGTATAGTTCATGTTGTGTGTGTAAAGCACATTATACATACGAAAGTTACACAATGAACATTATAAATAGCTACCTATGAACTAGCATACATTTGAATTCAACTTAAGGTGGTTTAAAAAAATCGAATTCAACATGAAGTCCATTCAATTATTTGAATTCGATATCATGGCATTTATAAATCATACCTAAATTACGGGGGCACCAATCTTTGCTCTCATTTTGTACATAATAGCATATGTAGTCATGTACAAAATAGATTCAAATTTAGCTCCTCCATTCCAAAATAATCGTAGTTATAGGATTTGCAAGTGTCAAAATTTCAAAAAGAAGCGGATAATTTAATGAGGTTTTCAAACATACAAGGCCAGATTTAACATTGTCTATTTAGGTCAATCCTCAAAGTTCAAGAGTACTCTAAACGTGAATGCTTTTGTTTCAAAATTTTGAACGAAGCGCCAAAAGAGCCTCTACTCGCCCGAAACCGCGTGAGACCAATGTTTGGTAGTACAAGGAAATTACTTTTCTAACTCCGACCCATGAAACCTACCGGCCCGACGTCCAAAGGTCTAAACCTAGGTAGGTTTGTAGCTTCATCTAGACACCACACAACCACCTCCAAAAAATATTCATACACAATGGCCGCCTAAGCACACATGCGCGCGGCCAAAATTGCTCCCCCCACTATTTGGGACACCTGGGATTACCATTCTACCCCCGACCCGCAGTAGGTCCGAAATTTAAGAGGGGGGCAAAGTTTGTACTTTCCCCAAATTTCAAACAAGCGCGTCCATTTGTTCAAAAAAGCCAACAACAAGCGCGTCCCAGACTGAAACATGGTTCTCCCTTAGCTCCCCCACTACCCACCCTTCTGATTCCCCACTCGTACTCCGTGGGTGCAAAAACTACCTCTCCACCAGCCGCGAAACCCTGGCATCCTCCGTCCGCCACCCCATCCCACCCATCAACTGCCGCCCTCCTCCATCACACCGGAGCCGATACCCCGTCGTCATTGTCCACCGCAACCTCAACCTCAACGCCCTCCACGGCTAGTAGTTGAAGCCGAGACCGAGTCGTCCGTACCTAAGCCAGTTCAACCACGCCGTCATGCGCCTCACCGCTGCCGCTCCAACTTCGCCACCGTCCACCGCACTGGAGTTGTTCCTGCTATGCCGTCCTTTGCCGCCTCGGATCTGCTTCCCTCCGCCGACATACGGCCACAGCAACACAGTCAAAAATTTGGCCATGGGTTCATCCAAGGATCCACCGTCCTCCAAAACATCGGTTCCCTCGGCAAAAACAAGAAGATCACCGCGACATATGGAGGAGACCACACTGGCAACAGGAAATGGTACTCCTCTTCCCTTATTCGTGCAAATCTTACGTATCTGCTTGCACGGTATTCATCCCACAAAAGACACTAGTTGACCGCTTCTTCTTGATACTAGATGTTCCTAGTAACTTGCGATGCACAAGGTTTCTCCTCATATACTATTTCACCTTAGCTAGAGGTCCGTCGCCCCCCTGGATTTCAATTCCTGGTCAGTTGATTCCCAATTAATGGAAGCATTCCCTGGTGTAACAGGCGCTAGTCCACCTATTACACCAGGGAAGCAGCGCCTCGATGTTTATCTTAGGGGCGTGTGGGTCTTAGAGCTGTTGGCGCCCGATATGGAGGTCGACCGGGATTAAAGGGATGGCCTAGGGGGCTGCCAAGCACGGCGGTGTTGTGAGGTCGAGCGGAGGGCGGGGCGGCGGAGGCAGGGGTCTGGGCCGGTGGTCGCTGGTGGTTCAAGAAAGATCGTCAACAGTGACTGGCGGGAGATAGATGAAGGCCATCTGCCCATTCCTTATAGATCAGACGGTTCATAAAAAAATCGACTGACCTATTTATTTTCAGTCGACTGTTATCTTGATATGACCACATGTGGTGGTGTGCTGGAGGAGTACCTGCATTTCCTATGCTCATATATTATAAAATCATATGGAGTAGATTCTAATTTTGTTTGCCATGCAATGTTCTAGAGCTATCATATGTCTCCTGTCATTTAATTTTCAGCCCTCTGCTATCTGCTACTTTTACAGTGCACTAGTTCTGCACACACTTCACCCTTACTCTCACTATTGTGTTTTTATGCAAGGGTATTTCAGACTCTGCTGCCATGCGATAAGCAAAAAATAAAAGAGAGAAGTTGCTCCAGCATGGTATGCGGATAGGCCAGACACGTTTCACCCTTATAAAGGGTGCAGTGTCAGCAGATGGAGACGGTAAACGTAGCTCTGGAGTTGATGACCTCGCTCGCAATGAACCACCATCCCAGGTGCTTGCTTTAACTTCGCATGTCATATGTGGTTGCATGTTCCATATGGTGTCTAGCTTGTATTCGAAAGGCCAAAGTCGGTCTTCATTAAGATAAGGAAAGATATTTTTTACATGAACCACCATCCCGTGAGCACCAGAAGACAAATAGCTAGTCAAGGCACTGGCCGAGCCAGTGACAAGCCCAGCACAGACATGCATCACCTAGAAGCCAACTAAAAAGCCACGATGGTGGCGAAGCAGCCCGCCTCCCACTAGGCTCTCAGGTCCTAGATGATCATGCTCACCACTCCAGACGGATGTCTAGCTTGTATTGCTTCCAGTTTGGTTAAATTGCATCTGCTTAGCTTACACATTACACCTTTGAATATGACATGCCTTTCTGTTTTTGGTACATACTAGTACATCTGTCTATTAACCATGTACTTACATCAAACTAATGTTCTTGTGTATCCCTCATCAATCACTTATGATGAGGCAGTCAGGCAAGTGGACTACTATGAGTAAATCCTTATTTAAAGAATGCAGCGTCAGCCTCCCGACATGATTCTCAAGAAACAACAAGGCTAGATGAAGATAGTGAACGTAGCTCTGTAGTTGATTACCGCATTTCCCCTACACTAGCATCGCAGGTGCTTGCTCTAACTTGGCAGCATGATATGTAGTTGGATGTTCCATATGGTGTCTAGATTGTAATCCTTCCAATCTGGTTAAATTGCATGTGTTATTCTGCTTATTTTGTACATTATACCTGTTAATGTCACATTCCTTCCTGTTTTTAGTACATAGTACATCTGTCTATTAAGCATGTCCTTACATAAAACTATTGTTTTTTTGTATCTTGCATCAATCAATATGACGAGACACCTTTAGTATATGCAGTGTGATATTAGTTGCATCTTTCGTATGATTTATAGCATGCGCTGCTTCTAATTTGTTGAAATGCCATTTATGATGGGATGCTTTTAACTTGGCAGAGTCATATTGGTTGCATCTTTCATGTGGTGTCTAGCTTGCATTGCTTCTTATTTGTTGGAATGGTTTCTGCTTAGTTTACACAAACAGTTGTGAATATGCCATGTCGTCCTGTTTTTCGTACATATTCCATCCTGGTATCATGTGTTTGCCTTACATCAAAGTAGTGATTGTCAGTATCATGCACGAATGAGTTCTGAAGAGAGAATTTTATTGCTTTTTCTTGTCGGTTTTACTTGACAATTCACAATCAATAAAGCAGAAGGAAGTTAGTGATACGTCTCCAACGTATCTATAATTTTTTATTGTTCCATGCTATTATATTACTCGTTTTGGATGTTTATGGGCTTTACTTTACACTTTTATATCATTTTTGGGACTAACCTACTAACCGGATGCCCAGCCCGAATTGCTGTTTTTTTGCCTATTTCAGTGTTTCGAAGAAAAGGAATATCAAACGGAGTCCAAACGGGGTGAAACCTTCGGGTCCGATCTTTTTGGAACAAATGCCAACCTGGAGACTTGGAGTGGACGTCAAGCAACGAGCAAGGCGGCCACGAGGGTGCCCGGCATGCCCCCCACCCTCGTGGGCCCCTCGAGCATCCACCGACCTACTTCTTCCTCCTATATATACACCCATACCCTGAAACCATCAGAAGGGACCACGAAAACCTAATTCCACCGTCGCAACCTTCTGTATCCGCAAGATCCCATCTTGGAGCCTTCGTCGGCGCTCCGCCGGAGGGGGAATCGACCACGGAGGGCCTCGACATCATCTCCAAGGCCTCTCCTATGAGTTACCATAGACCTTCGGGTCCATAGTTATTAGCTAGATGGCTTCTTCTCTCTCTTTGATTCTCAATACAAAGCTCTCCTTGATCTTCTTGGAGATCTACTCGATGTAACTCTTTTTGCAGTGTGTTTATCGAGATCCGATGAATTGTGGGTTTATGATCAAGTTTATCTATGACAAATATTTGAATCTCCTCTGAATTCTTTTATGTGTGATTAAGTTATCTTTGCAAGTCTCTTCGAATTATCAGTTTGGTTTGGCCTACTAGATTGATCTTTCTTGCAATGGGAGAAGTGCTTAGCTTTGGGTTCAATCTTGTGGTGTCCTTTCCCAGTGACAGCAGGGGTAGCAAGGCACGTATTGTATTCTTGCCGTCGAGGATAAAAAGATGGGCTTTATATCATATTGCATGAGTTTATCCCTCTACATCATGTCATCTTTCTTAATGTGTTACTCTGTTCTTATGAACTTAATACTATATATGCAGGTAGGAGTCGGTCGATGTGTGGAGTAATAGTAGTAGATGCAGAATCGCTTCAATCTACTTGTTATGGACGTGGTGCCTATATACATGATCATGCCTAGATAATCTCATAACTATGCGCTTTTCTATCAATTGCTCGACAGTAATTTGTTCACCCACCGTAATACTTATGCTATCTTGAGAGAAGCCACTAGTGAAACCTATGGCCCCGGGTCTATCTCTTATCATATAAGTTTTTCATCTATCTTTTATTTGCATCTTTTACTTTCCAATCTATATCATAAAAATACCAAAAATATTTATCTTATCATATTATATCTATCAGATCTCACTTTCGCAAGTGGCCTGAAGAGATTGAAAACCCCTTTATTGCGTTGGTTGAGAGGTTCTTGTTTGTTTGTGTAGGTGCGTGGGACTTTTGAGGAGCCTCCTACTGGATTGGTACCTTGGTTCTCAAAAACTGAGGAAAATACTTACGCTACTTTTGCTGCATCACCCTTTCCTCTTCAAGGAAAACCAACGCAAGCTCAAGACGTAGCAAGAAGGATTTCTGGCTCCGTTGCCGGGGAGGTCTTCGCTCAAGTCAAGGCATACCAAGTACCCATCACAAACTCATCTCCCTCGCATTACATTATTTGCCATTTGCCTCTCGTTTTCCTCTCCCCCACCTCACCCTTTCCGTTTTATTCGCCCTCTCTTTCCCAATCTCCTCTCTCTTTCGCTTGCCTTTTTGTTTGCTTGTGTGTTGGATTGCTTGCCACGATGGCGCAAGATAATACCAAATTGTGTGACTTTTCCAATACCAATAATAATGATTTCCTTAGCACTCCGATTGCTCCTCTTAATGATGTTGAATCTTGTGAAATCAATGCTGCTTTGCTGAATCTTGTTATGAAAAATCAATTCTCCGGCCTTCCTAGTGAAGATGCCGCTACTCATCTAAACAACTTTTTTGATTTGTGTGATAGGAAAAAGAAGAAAGATACGTATAATGATATTGTTAAATTGAAGTTATTTCCGTTTTCACTTAGAGATCATGCTAAAACTTGGTTTTCGTCTTTGCCTAAAAATAGTATTGATTCATGGAATAAGTGCAAGGATGCTTTTATCTCCAAGTATTTTCCTCCCGCTAAGATCATCTCTCTTAGGAACGATATTATGAATTTTAAACAACTTGATCATGAGCATGTTGCCCAATCATGGGAAAGAATGAAATTAATGATTCGCAATTGCCCTACTCATGGTTTGAATTTATGGATGATCATACAAAACTTTTATGCCGGATTGAATTTTGCTTCTAGAAATCTTTTAGATTCGGCCGTGGGTGGCACTTTTATGGAAATCACCTTAGGAGAAGCTACTAAACTCCTTGATAACATTATGGCTAATTATTCTCAATGGCACACCGAAAGATCTACTAGTAAAAAAGTGCATGCTATAGAAGAAATTAATGTTTTGAGTGGAAAGATGGATGAACTTATGAAATTGTTTGCTACTAAGAGTGCTCCTATTGATCCCAATGATATGCCTTTGTCTACTTTGATTGAGAATAATAATGAATCTATGGATGTGAATTTTGTTGGTAGGAATAATTTTGGTAACAATGCTTATAGAGGAAACTTTAATCCTAGACCGTTCCCTAGTAATTCCTACAACAACTCTTATGGAAATTTTAATAAGATGCCCACTGATTTTGAGAATAGCGTTAAAGAATTTATGATCTCTCAAAAGAATTTTAATACTTTGCTTGAAGAAAAATTTCTTAAAGTTGATGATTTGGCTAGGAACGTTGATAGGCTTTCGCTTGATGTTGATTCTTTGAAACTTAGATCTATTCCACCTAAGCATGATATCAATGAGTCTCTCAAAGCCATGAGAATTTCCATTGATGAGTGCAAAGAAAGAACCGCTAGGTTGCGTGCTAAGAAAGATTGCTTTGTAAAAGCGTGTTCTTCTAGTTTCCATGAAAATAATGATGAATATCTAAAATTTATTGATGTGTCCCCTATTAAATCTTTGTTTTGCAATATGAATCTTGATAATGATGGGACTGGAGATGAGTCAACTTTAGTTAAAAGGCGTCCAAATGATTCAGAGTTTTTAGATCTTGATGCTAAATTTGGTAAAAGTGCGAATGGAGAGGTCAAGACTTTAAATAGCATTGAACCCACTATTATGGATTTCAAGGAATTTAATTATGATAATTGTTCTTTAATAGATTGTATTTCCTTGTTGCAATCCGTGTTGAATTCTCCTCATTCTTATAGTCAAAATAAAGCTTTTACCAAACATATTGTTGATGCCTTGATGCAATCTTATGAAGAAAAACTTTATTAGGAAGTCTCTATACCTAGAAAACTTTATGATGAGTGGGAACCTACTATAAAGATTAAAATTAAAGATCATGAGTGCTATGCTTTGTGTTATTTGGGTGCTAGTGTTTCCACGATTTCGAAAACTTTATGTGATATTCTAGGTTTCCATGATCTTGATGATTGCTCTTTAAATTTGCACCTTGCAGATTCCACCATTAAGAAACCTATGGGAAGGATCAATGATGTTCTTATTGTTGCAAATAGGAATTATGTACCCATAGATTTTATCGTTCTTGATATAGATTGCAATCTTTCATGTCCTATTATTATTGGTAGACCTTTCCTTAGAACGATTGGTGCAATTATTGATATGAAGGAAGGGAATATTAGATTCCAATTTCCATTAAGGAAAGGCATGGAACACTTCCCTAGAAAGAAACTTAAATTAACTTATGAATCTATCATGCGAGCTACTTATGAATTGAATGCCAAAGATGGCAATACTTAGATTTATCCTCGCTTTTATGCCCAGCTAGGGGCGTTAAACAATAGCGCTTGTTGGGAGGCAACCCAATTTTATTTTTATTTCTTGATTTTTGCTTCTGTTTAGTAATAAATATTTCATCTAGCTTATGTTTAGATGTGTTTTCATTTTTTAATTAGTGTTTGTGCCAAGTAGAACCTATAGGATAGCTAATTTGATTCTACTGAAAAACAGAAACTTTTGTGCGCACAAAAATAATTTTAGTAATTCACAGAAACGTGCTTTTGCGTTGATTATTTTTGCTGTAGATCAATAGACAAATTTGCCTGGACTTCCTATTTTGGTAGGATTTTTAGAGTTCCAGAAGTATTCAAGAGTTACATATTTCTACAGACTATTCTGTTTTTGACAGATTCTGTTGTTTGTGTCTTGTTTGCTTATTTTGATGCATCTATGGCTAGTATCGGTGGGTATGAACCATAGAGAAGTTGGAATATAGTAGGTT
This sequence comes from Triticum dicoccoides, assembly GCF_002162155.2. Taxonomy (NCBI): domain Eukaryota; kingdom Viridiplantae; phylum Streptophyta; class Magnoliopsida; order Poales; family Poaceae; genus Triticum; species Triticum dicoccoides. The sequence goes on from NC_041383.1 coordinate 200,429,826, forward strand.
TAACACCAATATAAATAAAGAATGAGTTCATTACAGTACCTTATGTGGTGGTTTTTCTTTCTTGCACTAACGGAGCTTATGAGATTTCCTGTTGAGTTTTGTGTTGTGAAGTTTTCAAGTTTTGGGTAAAGATTTGATGGACTATGGAATAAGGGGTGGCCAGAGCCTAAGCTTGGGGATGCCCATGGAACCCAAAGATATTCAAGGATAACCAAAAGCCTAAGCTTGGGGATGCCCCGGAAGGCATCCCCTCTTTCATCTTCGTTTATCGGTAACTTTACTTGGAGCTATATTTTTATTCGCCACATGATATGTGTTTTGCTTGGAGCGTCTTGTATTATTTGAGTCTTTGCTTTTTAGTTTACCACATTCATCCTTGCTGAACACACCTTTTGCGAGAAACCCACTTGATTGGAATTTATTATAATACTCTATGTGCTTCACTTATATCTTTTGAGCTAGATAATTTTTGCTCTAGTGTTTCACTTATATCTTCTAGAGCACGGCGGCGGCTTGGTTTTGTAGAAATTGTTGATCTCTCATGCTTAATTATATTTTTTTGAGAGTCTTTTAGAACAGCATGGTATTTGCTATGGTTATAAAATTGGTCCTAGAATGATGGGCATCCAAGTTGGGTATAATAAAAACTATCATAGAAAGTGAATTGGATGCTATGATCAATTTGATTCTTGATCATTGTTTTGAGATATAGAGGTGGTAATAGTAGAGTCATGCTAGTTGGGTGATTATGAATTTAAAGAATACTTGTGTTGAAGTTTGTGATTCCCGTAGCATGCACGTATGGTGAACCGCTTTGTGATGAATTGGAGCACAATTTTATTTATTGATTGTCTTCCTTGTGAGTGGCGGTCGGGGACAAGCGATGGTCTTTTCCTACCTATCCCCCTAAGAGCATGCGTGTAGTACTTTGTTTTCAATGGCTTGTAGATTTTTGCAATAAGTATATGAGTTCTTTATGACTAATGTTGAGTCCATGGGTTATACGCACTCTCACCCTTCCACCATTGCTAGCCTCTCTTGTGCCGCGCAACTTTCGCCGGTACCATACGCCCACCATATACCTTCCTCGAGACAGCCACCATACCTACCTATAATGGCATTTCCATAGCCATTCCGAGATATATTGCCATGCAACTTTCCACTGTTCTGTTCATTATGACATGCATCATCATTGTCATATTGCTTTGCATGATCATGTAGTTGACATCGTATTTGTGGCAAGGCCATCTTCATAATTCTTTCATACATGTCACTCTTGATTCATTGCATATCCCGGTACACCGCCGGAGGCATTCATATAAAGCCATATTTTGTTCTAAGTATCGAGTTGTAAGTAAATAAAAGTGTGATGATGTTCATTTTAGAGCATTGTCCCATGTGAGGAAAGGACGATGGAGACTATGATTCCCCCACAAGTCGCGATGAGACTCCGGACCAAAAAGAAAAAAGAAAAAAATGAGAGAAAAAGAGAGAAGGGGCAATGTTACTATCCTTTTTCCACACTTGTGCTTCAAAGTAGCACCATGATCTTCATGATAGAGAGTCTCCTATGATATCACTTTCATATGCTAGTGGGAATTTTCCATTATAAAACTTGACTTGTATATTACAATGATGGGCTTCCTCAAATTTCCCTAGGTCTTTGTGAGCAAACAATATGGATGCACACCCACTTAGTTTTCTTTAGAGCTTTCATAAACTTATAGCTCTAGTGCATCCATTGCATGGCAATCTGAAAGCACAAGTGCTCCCTGGGTGATTTTGGTAATTAATGTCAACATATCTCTTGTTGGACTAATACTCTTACCTAGTATGTTTCAGATAAGTTCAACAATGGAGTGGTGTGGACTAGAGGATGTGTAACCCCTTCAAGATGCTAAGGACAAAGGATTGGCTCAAGCTCAAAGCACAAGACTCTACATTTTACTTTTAGTGATCCAAGATCACATTGAGTCCATAGGAAAGCCAATACTATTAAGAGGGGATGAGGTGTTGCTTAATGGATTGCTTGCTCAAAGTGCTTAGTGATATGCTCCAAAGCCCTCAACCACTTTCTCACATCCACATATGTCCCAAACCAAAAGTCAAACTCGGCCCTACCAAATCTTTCTATCCGGCGCCACCGAGTTCAGTTGACATAGCCACTGCCAGAAATCCTAGTCTTTTCGGTCTCACCGATAGGGATCTCGGTCTCACTGAGATGGGATTGTAATCTCTCTGATTCCCTTCGTAACATTTCGGTCAAACCGAGATGAGCGATTGGTACCACCGAGATTGCAATGCAAACTCTCTGTTTCCCTTTTGTGACGTTTCGGTCCAACCGAGATGAGCGAATCGGTCCCACCAAGTTTGCCTGACCAACTCTCTGTTTGTCTATTACCAAAATTGGTCTCACCGAGTTTGTGTAATTGGTCTCACCGAGATTACGTTATGCCCTAACCCTAACCATATCGGTCCCACCGAGTTGACATGTCGGTCCTATCGAAATCCCTAACGATCACATTATGAACTAAATCGGTCTGACCAAGTTTCACGATTCGGTCCCACCGAGTTTGGTAAGTTGTGTGTAACAGTTAGATTTTGTGTGGAGGCTATATATACCCCTCCACCCACTCTTCATTTGTGAAGAGAGCCATTAGAACATGCCTACACTTCCAACATACATTTTCTGAGAGAGAACCACCTACACTTGTGTTGAGGTCAAGATATTCCATTCCTACCACATAAATCTTGATCTCTAGCCTTCCCCAAGTTGCTTTCCACTGAAATCTTCTTTCCACCAAATCCAAATCCTGTGAGAGAGAGTTGAGTGTTGGGGAGACTATCATTTGAAGCACAAGAGCAAGGAGTTCATCATCAACACACCATGTGTTACTTCTTGGAGAGTGGTGTCTCCTAGATTGGCTAGGTGTCACTTGGGAGCCTCCGTCAAGATTGTGTAGTTGAACCAAGGAGTTTGTAAAGGCAAGGAGATCACCTACTTCGTGAAGATCTACCCTAGTGAGGCAAGTCCTTCGTGGGCGACGGCCATGGTGGGATAGACAAGGTTGATTCTTCGTGGACCCTTCGTGGGTGGAGCCCTCTGTGGACTCATGCAATCGTTACCCTTCGTGGGTTGAAGTCTCCATCAACGTGGATGTACGATAGCACCACCTACCGGAACCACGGATAAAAAATCTCTGTGTCTCCAAATTGCGTTTGCACACTCCAATCCCATCCCTTTACATTCTTGCGATTTGCATGCTTTACTTTCCACTGCTCATATACTCTTGTCATGCTTGCTTGATATGTATTGTGAATGTTAAAACTTGTGCCAAACTCCACTTCAACTTAAAGAGATTAAAACATGCAACTTTTCTTACTTAGAGTCTATTCACCCCCCTCTAGACACCTCTTGTCGATCCTTTAAATTGGTATCAGAGCTTTGGTCTCCATTGCTTTGGTTTAAACACCATTGGAGGGATATGGATGAGTCTACTTTGGGGAGTCTTAGACATAGAGTGACTATACTTGATGGAGAGTATTTTCATGAGTGGAAAAATGAGATGCTTGTGATTTTCAATGAATATCATTTGAACAAGTACATTACTAGCCCTTGTGCACCTCATGTTGATCCTATGCATCCTACCCTTGATGAGTCAATTGACATGATTCGCAATCTTAGAACTGTTGATCTTATCACTAGAGGTTTGCCTAGAAACTTGATAGGTTGCTTGCCTACTCTTAAGTGTGCCTACACCATATGGCAATTTATTGAGGAATGTTTTCCAAATTATTCCTTGCAAAATCTAGATGAAATTCTCCATAAGTCTATTGCCTTGAGTAAGATGAATTCCAATGATCCTAAGTTTGGTGATTGTCTATTTGAGCTTACAAATCTTATGCGTGCCAAAGGAGATGTTGGAATTATTAGTGATATTGTTTCCGAAGCTATTAGAATTCATAAAGAAGATCATTGTCAAACTCATTCTAATGAATCACCCTCTCTAGGAATTGATCCATCACATGACAATGTTGAACATGGATACTATGATGAGGATGATGATAGTGACGTTGATCTTGATGATGCAATGAGACACATTGGTCTTATGGAAAATCTTCGGGGGATACATGGCAGGAGGAAAGGAATGGGTTATTGATAGTGGATGTACCGATCACATGACCAGAGATAAAGATATGTTTCGTGAGCTTGCTAAAAACGATGGCCCTCGAAAGTATGTCACTTTTGGTGATAACTGAAAGGGTAAGGTGGTTGGCCTCGGTAAGGTGGCCATCTCACATGATAGCTCCATTGAAAATGTCATGCTCATTGAATCTCTTGGCTACAATTTACTTTCAGTATCTAGACTTGCTGATTTCGGTTTCAATGTCCTATTTACTGAAGTAGATTGCCAAGTGTTTCGTAGAGATAATCATAAAATGGTCTTTACCGGTATACGTGGAGGTGATCTTTACATTGTTGATTTCACTAAAAAGGCTCATCCTAGAACTTGCTTAATTGCTAAATCCTCTAAAGGTTGGTTGTGGCATAGACGGTTAGGTCATGTGGGCATGCAAAATCTTGACAAGCTTATTAAAGGTAATCATATCCTTGGCATTAACAATGTCATATTTGATAAGGAGACTTTGCAGCGCTTGTCAAGCAGGTAAACAGGTTGGAGGAAGGCATCCCGTGAAGAACATCTTGACCACAAGGAGGCCGCTCGAGCTACTTCACATGGATCTTTTTGGTCCCAATGCTTACAAAAGTCTCGGTGGAAATTCTTTTGTTATAGTTATAGTTGATGATTTTTCAAGATTTACGTGGGTGTTCTTTTTCGATGATAAATCGCAGGTCCAAAAGATCTTCAAAAACTTTGCTAGGAAGGCCCAAAATCAATTTGAAGTGAAGATCAAGAAGGTTCGCAACGACAACGGAACGGAGTTCAAGAACGCAAATGTGGACACCTTTCTTGATGAAGAAGGGATTTCACATGAGTTCTCGGCTACGTACACACCTCAACAAAATGGAGTTGTTGAGAGGAAGAACCGGACGCTCATCAAAATGGCGAGAACGATGCTTGATGAGTACAAGACGCCGAAGCACTTTTGGGCGGAAGCGGTTGAGACAGCTTGTCATGCAACAAATCGCTTGTATATTCACAAGCTACTCGGCAAGACGGCATACGAGCTCCTCATCGGTAACAAACCCCAAGTTGGATACTTTCGAGTATTCGGCTCAAAGTGCTATATTCTTGATAAGCATCATCGTTCTAAATTTGCTCCTAAATCTCATGAAGGTTTCCTACTTGGTTATGGCTCAAACTCTCACACTTACCGTGTCTACAATAATTTCACCCGGAAGGTTGAAGAGACGGTAGATGTGAAGTTTGATGAATCTAACGGCTCGCAAGTAGAGCAATTGCCAATTGATGTAGGAGACAAAGACCCTTCGGAAGCAATCCAAGACTTGTCTATTGGCCAGATTCGTCCAATGGAGGTGAAGGAGAGTACCTCGTTTGTCCAAGTGGAAGCTTCCACCTCTCGACAAGGTGAACCAAGAGTTGATACGGAAGCATCCACAAGTGGGACACACCAAGACGAAGAAAACGAGGAAGTACACCAAGATGAACATCAACAACCTCCTCCACCACGACAAGAGAACGACAACGTCAACAATGAAGAAGGCCAAGAAGAAGAACAAGATGAAGAAGATGTTCCACCCAGATCCAAGCAAAAGCTTTCACAAGTTCGATCAAGAGTCGCCAAAGACCATCCCATCAAGCAAATCTACAATGATATCCAAACCGGGAGAATCACTCGCTCTAAAACTCGTTTGGCTAACTTTTGTGAACATTATTCATTCATCTCTAGCATTGAACCTATGAAGGTTGAAGAAGCATTGGAAGATCCAGATTGGATAAACGCCATGCATGAAGAGCTACACAACTTTGAGAGAAATCAAGTTTGGACATTGGTTGAGAAGCCCGACAACAACCACAACATCATTGGTACCAAATGGGTGTTTCGCAACAAGCAAGATGAAGATGGACAAGTAGTTCACAACAAAGCACGTCTCATCGCCCAAGGCTACACTCAAGTCGAAGGTATGGACTATGGTGAGACATATGCCCCCGTTGCTAGACTTGAGTCCATTCGCATCTTACTTGCCTATGCTAATCACCATGATATCACCTTGTACCAAATGGACATTAAAAGTGCTTTTCTAAATGGTGAAATAGAGGAGGAAGTTTATGTTAAGCAACCTCCCGGCTTTGTTAATCCTAAGAAACCTAATCATGTTTACAAACTTCACAAAGCTCTTTATGGTCTTAAACAAGCTCCTAGAGCATGGTATAAATGCTTGACCATGTTCCTTATTAAAAAAGGCTTTGAAATTGGAAAATTTGATTCTACTCTTTTTACTAAAAGGGTTAATGGAGAACTATTTGTGTGCCAAATCTATGTTGATGATATTATATTTGGTTCGACTAACCCTCACTTTAGTGAAAAGTTTGGAAAGCTAATGGTGGAGAAGTTTGAGATGTCTATGATGAGTGAACTCAAATTCTTTCTCGGTTTGCAAATCAAGAAAACTAAGGAAGGTACCTTTGTCTCTCAAACAAAGTACACCAAGGACTTATTCAAGAAGTTCAATATGCAAGAATGCAAAGGTATGACTACACCCATGCCTACTAGTGGACATCTTAACTTGACCAAAGATGGTGAACCGGTTGATCAAAGGTTTACCGTTCCATGATTGGTTCATTGTTATATCTATGTGCCTCTCATCCCGATATTATGCTAAGTGTGTGCATGTGTGCACGATATCAAGCGTCCCCTAAAGAGTGTCATCTTAAGGCTGTGAAAAGGATAGTGAGATACTTAATACACACACCAAATTTTGGCATTTGGTATCCTAAGAGGTCTTCTTTTGATCTTGTTGGTTACTCTGATATGGACTATGGCGGAGACAAGATTGATAGAAAGTCCACTTCGGGTACTTGTCAATTTCTTGGTAGATCTCTTGTGTCTTGGTCCTCCAAGAAACAAAACTCGGTATCCTTATCCACCGGCGAAGCGGAATACATTGCAGCTGGTTCATGTTGTGCTCAATTACTTTGGATGACCCGAACTCTCAAGGATTATGGGATATATGTGAAACATATTCCATTGCTTTGTGACAATGAAAGTGCTATCAAGATTGCTCACAATCCCATGCAACATTCTCGAACTAAGCATATTGAAGTTCGTCATCATTTCATTTGAGATCACGTTGCCAAAGGGACATTAATCTTAAGCATGCTCGCACCGATAAGCAATTAGCGGATATATTCACCAAACCGCTTGATGAGAAAGTCTATTGCCGTTTGAGAGGTGAATTGAACATCGTTGATGCTTCAAACTTGGAGTAGGAACTCCTTTTGGATACATGCAAGGCATGAGCCTTTGACTAATCCTTGATATTTTCTTTCATGTTGCTATTCATATGTCTTGGATATATTTGCACCCTTGCATGTCATCTAACCCTTGTAGGTACTTGGATGAATCTAAATCTATGAGATTGCAACTCACTCACATCTTGAGCAAATCTCTACATCACCAAGTCTCTACACAATGGTGGTTGAAGACAAGGAAGCACGAAACCCTTCAAACATATCCTTTGACAAATTCTATATTGAGTTTCATGATTGTCATTTTGGATACACAAGTGTTCTTCCTTGCAAGACTAACCCATGTAGGAAGATGAACTCAAATTCTAAGTGGAGCTCCCAACTCTTGATGAGCTACATCAACCTTGAGCAACCCGCACAAGTTAAACTACATGATCACGATCAACACCGCCACCCAAGGTATGTTATTCCATCTTAGAGAAGCTTTACTCCAAGACATGAGTCAAAGCAACTCAACAAGATGTGAATACATCAAAATGCTTAAACGAAAAATGGTAACCCCATTTTGAGCTTAAACAATGAGTATGACCTATGATCAAGTGATCTCACTTGACTCCTAAGTCAATATACTCTAACATAGGTGACATTGTCGCCGACAAATTCTAGATGAAGTTCTCTTGTGTCCTTTTCTGTGCTCTTGCATTTGTCTCATGCATGTTTGTTTCCCCTTTCAAAAAAAACTTCATCTAGATTTCTTTCTGTTTCTTTTGGTTCTGCATCCAATTCATTGCAAATATTTCAGTTAATTCCTTGCAAATCCTTGTGAGATCTTACTTGACTAGTGAGCTGAGGTGACAAGTGTTTTCTCTGTGATGAACTCGGTCCCACCGGTCTGTTACCTTTGTTCCAACCGAATTCTTTCGGTGCAAGCGAAGCACACAACTCGGTGCCACTGATTTCACTACAGGAAAGACAACTTGCCACTTGTTCCTACATTCTTTTTGATCCAGCTCCACTCAATGATTCTTGTCCTCTACCAGCATCACATTCGGCTTGCTGCTTTGGTCTATGACTCAAGGACCAAACCCATTTGTAACAAAAATCCAGAAGAACCCTTCTTGGAAATTGATGTCAAAGGGGGAGAGAGAGATCACATCAAAGCTTAATCATTTCTACAAGGGGAGAGAATACTCAGGGGAGAGAGTTCTTCTACAAGGAGACAAGAGTATCACTTCAAAAGACCCCAGATGCTTGGTGTTCAAGAGGAGAGAAGTCACATGTCTTTAAGAGGGGAAAGACATGTTCATATTTGATTGTTTGCATTAGCTCTGTTTCTTTTCTTTACTCTGATTTTCTGTTCCCTATCTTCTCCCAGTATGCCATTCTAGATTCAGGGGGAGCAAGACATCTAAGGGAAGGAAATCCTTGAATCCATTGCACATCTTTACCTTTGGGGACATGTCTATATCCAATGGGGTACTCAGTACTCACTCTTTACATGTCATCCCAGTCTTGGTACTCTTGTGGTTTCTTCTGTTTGCTCTGGTTAGTAGGTGTATATGTGTTATCTAACCTTGTTTACACAAGTTCATTCCTTCCTAAGCCAACTCAAGAGCACAAGGTAAGTATATGCATCACAGTCATGTGTATGAGGATTTCTTGCTAATGTACATACTGTTTGCAAGAAGGACTCATGAGCATGAAGGTACATTTCCTATATTCACACCATTTGCTCTGATGCATATAGCCAAGATACATGTAACACATTGCTTACTTTGTCATGCTTATGCATTCACATGCTCCTATATTCCATATTTACATGATTGCATACATGTAGGGGGAGCCTATGCATGTTACATGTCTTTCCAAAGCTTTACTTGTTATTCTCTATATCTTTATCTAAAGCATTAACGTATATTGTCATCAATTACCAAAAGGGGGAGATTGAAAGCACAAGTGATCCCTGGGTGATTTTGGTTTTTTTTTTGAAAAATCATTGACAATGGGAGAGGCTCCCACTGACTTTGTATTACTCACAACATAACAGTTAC
>NC_041383.1:200439488-200442434 GCF_002162155.2 Triticum dicoccoides
TAAACTTATAATGAAATCAGAGAGAAAAGGATGAACCTTCTCAGGACAGTTATGAGTCACCAAACCCAATAGATGTTTGAACCTAGCTAACCACGCCATGAACGAGTGTGGGATCCCCCTGAAATGTTGGTTGTTTCTTTCCATCCATAGGCTCCAAGCAGCAAGCAAGAAGATATCCATGAAAAGCGACCGACGCCAGCTCTCTCTCCCACCATGCAAGATGGCAAGCCTGTTGGTCCCTCCTGGCCATGTCAAACCAACCTTACTCCAGCATTGTTGGGCAAAAGGGCACGTGAAGAAGAGATGTTCCACAGTTTCCTCGGGCGGGTTTTGGCAGAGCATGCAATTGTAGTTGCCCCCAGCCATAGCATAGTGCTGCCGCTTCAGCATGTTCCTAGTGTTCAAATGATCGACCATAAGCAGCCACCCAAACATCTTGAACTTGATTTTGGTAATTAATGTCAACATATCTCTTGTTGGACTAATACTCTTACCTAGTATGTTTCAGATAAGTTCAACAATGGAGTGGCGTGAACTAGAGGATGTGGAACCCCTTCAAGATGCTAAGGACAAAGGATTGGCCCAAGATCAAAGCACAAGACTCTACATTTTACTTTTAGTGATCCAAGATCGCATTGAGTCCATAGGAAAGCCAATACTATTAAGAGGGGATGAGGTGTTGCTTAATGGCTTGCTTGGTCAAAGTGCTTAGTGATATGCTCCAAAGCCCTCAACCTCTTTCTCACATCCACATATGTCCCAAACCAAAAGTCAAACTCGGCCCTAGCGAATCTTTCTATCCGGTGCCACCGAGTTCAGCTGGCATAGCCACTACCAGAAACCCTAGTCTTTTCAGTCTCACCGATAGGGATCTCGGTCTCACCGAGATGGGATTGTAATCTCTTTGATTCCCTTCGTAACATTTTGGTCAAACCGAGATGAGCGATCGGTCCCACCAAGATTGCAATGCAAACTCTCTGTTTCCCTTTCGTGACGTTTCGGTCCAACCGAGATGAGCGAATCGGTCCCACCGAGTTTGCCTGACCAACTCTCTGTTTGTCTATTACCAAAATCGGTCTCACTGAGTTTGTGTAATCGGTCTCACCGAGATTATGTTATGCCCTAACCCTAACCATATCGGTCCCACCGAGTTGACATGTCGGTCCCACCAAAATTCCTAATGGTCACATTATGAACTAAATCGGTCTGACCAAGTTTCACGATTCGGTCCCACCGAGTTTGGTAAGTTGTGTGTAACAGTTAGATTTTGTGTGGAGGCTATATATACCCCTCCACCCACTCTTCATTTGTGAAGAGAGCCATTAGAACATGCCTACACTTCCAACATACATTTTCTGAGAGAGAACCACCTACACTTGTGTTGAGGTCAAGATATTCCATTCCTACCACATAAATCTTGATCTCTAGCCTTCCCCAAGTTTCTTTCCACTCAAATCTTCTTTCCACCAAATCCAAATCCTGTGAGAGAGAGTTGAGTGTTGGGGAGACTATCATTTGAAGCACAAGAGCAAGGAGTTCATCATCAACACACCATTTGTTACTTCTTGGAGAGTGGTGTCTCCTATATTAGCTAGGTGTCACTTGGAAGCCTCCGTCAAGATTGTGGAGTTGAACCAAGGAGTTTGTAAGGGCAAGGAGATTGCCTACTTCATGAAGATCTACCCTAGTGAGGCAAGTCCTTCGTGGGCGACGGCCATGGTGGGATAGACAAGGTTGCTTCTACGTGGACCCTTCGTGGGTGGAGCCCTTCGCGGACTCGCGCAACCGTTACCCTTCGTGCGTTGAAGTCTCTATCAACGTGGATGTACGATAGCACCACCTATCGGAACCATGGATAAAAAATCTCCGTGTCTCCAAATTGCGTTTGCACACTCCAATCCCATCCCTTGTTTGCATGCTTTACTTTCCGCTGCTCATATACTCTTGTCATGCTTGCTTGATATGTATTGTGAATGTTAAAACTTGTGCCAAACTCCACTTCAACTTAAAGAGATTAAAAACTGTAACTTTTCTTACTTAGAGTCTATTCACCCCCCTCTAGACACCTCTTCTCGATCCTTTCACAATCCCTACTCACTCACATTGATATCTATTGATGGGCATCTCCATATCCCGTTGATACGCCTAGTTGATGTGAGACTATCTTCTTCTCTTTGTCTTCTCCACAACCACCATATTCTATTCCACCTATAGTGCTACGTCCATGGCTCACGCTCATGTATTGCGTGAAAGTTGAAAAAGTTTGAGAACATCAAAAGTATGAAACAATTGCTTGGCTTGTCATTGAGGTTGTGCATGGTTTGAATATTTTGTGTGATGAAGATGGAGCATAGCCAGACTATATGATTTTGTAGGGACAAGATTTCGTTGGCCATGTTATTTTGAGAAGACATAATTGCCATGTTAGTATGCTTGAAGTATTATTGTTCTTATGTCAATAATAAACTTTTGTTTTGAATCTTATGGATATGAACATTCATGCCACAATAAAGAAAATTACATGGATAAATATGTTAGGTAGCATTCCACATAAAAAATTCTGTTTTTATCATTTACCTACTCGAGGACAAGCGGGAATTAAGCTTGGGATGCTTGATACATCTCCAACGTATCTATAATTTTTTATTGTTCTATGCTATTATATTATCTGTTTTGGATGTTTTATATGCATTATTATTCCATTTTATATTATTGTTGGGACTAACCCTTTAACCTAGAGCCAAGTGTCAGTTCCAGTTTTTTCCTTGTTTTTGAGTTTCGCAGAAAAGGAATACCAAACAGAGTCCAAACGGAATGAAACTTTCACGATGATTTTTCTTGGACCAGAAGACAACCAGGAGACTTGGAGATGAAGTCGAAGGAGCCACCAGGCGTCCATAAGGATGGAGGGCGCACCCAGGGGGTAGGGCGCGCCCCCAACCTTTA
>NC_041383.1:200442724-200461011 GCF_002162155.2 Triticum dicoccoides
CCCCCCGTGACCCTCCTGACCTAATTCTTTCGCCTATATGTTCTCATATATCCCCAAAGCACAAGAGGCATCCACAAAAACACTTCTCCACCGCCGCAACCTTCTGTACCCGTGAGATCCCATCTAGGGACCTTTTCTAGCACCCTACCGGAGGGGGATTCGATCATGGAGGGCTTCTACATCAACTCTTTGCCCTTCCGATGAAGCATGAGTAGTTTACCACAGACCTACGGGTCCATAGCTAGTAGCTAGATGGCTTCTTCTCTCTCTTTGATTCTCAATACCATATTCTCCTCGATTTTGTTGGAGATCTATTCAATGTAATACTTTTTTGCGGTGTGTTTGCCGAGATCCGATGAATTGTGGATTTATGATCAGCTTATCTATGAATATTATTTGAATCTTCTCTATATTCTTATATGCATGATTTGATATCTTTGTAATTCTCTTTGAACTATCGGTTTAGTTTGGCCAACTAGATTGGTTATTCTTGCAATGGGAGAAGTGCTTAACTTTGGGTTCAATCTTGCAGTGTCCTTTCCCAGTGACAGTTGGGGCAGCAAGGCACATATTGTATTGTTGCCATCGAGGATAAAAAGATGGGGTTTTCATCATACTGCCTGAGTTAATTCCTCTACATCGTGTCATCTTACTTAATGCGTTACTATGTTCTTCATGAACTTAATACTCTAGATGCATGTTGGATAGGGGTTGATGTGTGGAGTAATAGTAGTAGATGCAGAATCTTTTCGGTCTACTTGACACGGACATGATGCCTATATTCACGATCATTGCCTTAGATATCGTCATAACTTTGCGCTTTTCTATCAATTGCTCGGCAGTAATTTGTTCACCCATCATATTGTTTACTATCTTGAGAGAAGCCTCTAGTGAAACCTATGACCCCCAGGTCTATTTTCCATCATATTAGTTTCTGATCTTCTATTTTCCATCATATTAATTCCCTATTTTGCAATTTTTACTTTCTGATCTATAAACCAAAAATACCAAAAATATTTACTTTATCGTTTATCTATCTCTATCAGATCTCACTTTTGCAAGTAACCGTCAAGGTATTGACAACCCGTTTATCGCGTTGGGTGCAAGTTGTTTGATTTTTTGTGCAGGTATTCGGTGATTTGTGTGTCTCCTACTAGATTGATACCTTGCTTCTCAAACTGAGGGAAATACTTATCTCTACTTTGCTGCATCACCCTTTCCTCTTCAAGGGAAAAACCAACACAAGCTCAAGTAGTAGCAGGAAGAATTTTTGGCACCGTTGTCGGGGAGATCTACGCCAAGTCAAACATACCAAGTACCCATCATAAAACTCTCATCGCTTGCATTACATTATTCGTCATTGGCCTCTCGTTTTCCTCTCCCCCACTTCTAAAACAATTTTTGAAAATATTTGCCTTTTCTTCGGCCCTCTTCCGTTCGTCTTCTTCGTTTTCTTTCGGTTTGCTCATTTGCTAGATCGGTTTGTTGCCATCATGTCTGAAATTGGGGAGGTTATCACTGAAAAAGATAGTAGTAACGATGGGGGAAATTTTGATGCTTTTTCTAATCCTCATGAAGAATCTACTATCTTACACACTAAAAAACTTCGCATAGGTAGCGGCAATATTATTGGAAAAGGGGCTATTCAAGATTTCTTTACTTGTGTCGGTATGTTACCCACATTAGGTGGATCTATTCTCCATAAAACTAGTAGTCTTTCGGATGCTATATCTTTGCTCGTAGTTGAACTTGAAAGACAATTTATTCATATGCATCCATCCATAGAAACGATTTTTCTAGAGTTTTCTAATATTGAGCATTCTTCTGTTAAGCGTGTCGCCACTATATTTCTAGCACATGAGTTTAGATTTATTATGAAAGAAGCTAGTGAAATTTCCATGCATTATAAAGTAGATGGTGGTCGTCCTCTCATAGAGGTAATTCTCTTCAACCAAAAGGACATAATGCGTTTACGATCTCTAGATCATGTTGCTTATAATGAAAATTTAAGAAAGAGAGTCCCTACCGATGTTTTAGTTGATAAGATTCCTAAGCTAAATGATAAGTTTGCTATTCAAAACAACGGAATGGGTTTCTCTCTCTGACACAAGATCATGACTTTTGCCAAAAGAACGCTTACAATGATGAGTTGGTAATACAATATGAAGGGCCAAAGGAGGAACCAATTCCTCCCGAGCTTGATCTTGGGGAACATTATCTCATTAAATTTAGCCCTTTTAATTACTTTTGCTTACCACAAAGAAAACTTGCTGCTGAACGAAGGGAGTATGCGTTGAGTTTTCGTGATTTGCCTTATCATTACTACGATTATACCTAGATCTATTTGTGTTTTATGCCTAGCTAAGGGCGTTAAACAATAGCACTTGTTGGGACGCAACCAAATTTTATTTTTTCTTCCTTTTTGTTCCTGTTTTGCAATAAATAATTCACCTAGCCTCTGGTTAGATGTGGTTTTGTGTTTTAATTAGTGTTTTTGCCAAGTAAGACCTTTGGGATAGCTTAGAGTGATAGTTGTTTTAATCTTGCTGAGAAACAGAAACTTTTGTGCCCAGGAAAATAATTTACATAATTCACAGAAGCGTGATTTTGATCTGATTCTTCTTGAACTGGATTGGTACACAAATTGCCCAGGTTGTACTAACTTTCCAGAATTTTTGGAGTTACAGAAGTATTCTAAGTTTTTAGATTGCTACAAATTATTCTGTTTTTGACAGATTCTGTTTTCTATGTTTTGTTTGCTTATTTTGATGAATCTATGGGTAGTATCAGGGGGTATGAACCATGGAAAAGTTGGAATACAATAGATATTACACCAATATAAATAAAAAATGAGTTCACAACAGTACCATAAAGTGGTGATTTATTTTATTATACTAACAGAGCTTATGAGATTTTCTGTTGAGTTTTGTGTTGTGAAGTTTTCAAGTTTTGGGTAAGGATTTGATGGACTATGGAATAAGGAGTGGCAAGAGCCTAAGCTTGGGGATGCCCAAGGCACCCCAAGGTAATATTCAAGGATAACCAAGAGCCTAAGCTTGGGGATGCCCCGGAAGGCATCCTCTCTTTCGTCTTCGTCTATCGGTTACTTTACTTGAGGCTATATTTTTATTCACCACATGATATGTGTTTTGCTTGGAGCGTCTTGTATGATTTGAGTCTTTGCTTTTTAGTTTGCCACAATCGTCCTTGCTGTACACACCTTTTGAGAGGGACACGCATGAATCGTGATTTATTAGAATACTCTATGTGCTTCACTCATATCTTTTGAGCTAGGCAATATTGCCCTAGTGCTTCACTTATATCTTTTTAGGGCACGGCGGTTGCTTTATTTTATGGAAATTGATGAAATCTAATGCTTCACTTATATTATTTTGAGAGTCTTTAAACATCATGGTAATTTGCTTTGGTTATAAATTTAGTCCTAATATGATAGGCATCCAAGAGGGATATAATAAAAACTTTCATATAAAGTGCATTGAATACTATGAGAAGTTTGATTCCTTATGATTGTTTTGAGATATAAAGATGCTGATATTAGAGTCATGCTAGTGAGTAATTGTGAATTTGAGAAATACTTGTGTTAAAGTTTGTGATTCCCGTAGCATGCACGTATGGTGAACCGTTATGTGATGAGGTCGGAGCATGATTTATTTTTTGATTGCCTTCCTTATGAGTGGCGATCGGGGACGAGCGATGGTCTTTTCCTACCAATCTATCCCCCTAGGAGCATGCGCGTAGTACTTTGTTTCGATAACTAATAGGTTTTTGCAATAAGTATGTGAGTTCTTTATGACTAATGTTGAGTCCATGGATTATACGCACTCTCACCCTTCCACCATTGCTAGCCTCTCTAGTACCGCACAACTTTCGCCGGTACCATACACCCACCATATACCTTCCTCAAAACAGCCGCCATACCTACCTATTATGGCATTTCCATAGCCATTCCGAGATATATTGCCATGCAAGTTTCCACCGTTCTGTTCATTATGACACGCA
Source organism: Triticum dicoccoides (assembly GCF_002162155.2). Taxonomy (NCBI): domain Eukaryota; kingdom Viridiplantae; phylum Streptophyta; class Magnoliopsida; order Poales; family Poaceae; genus Triticum; species Triticum dicoccoides. The sequence continues at coordinate 200,446,745 of NC_041383.1, forward strand.
TCATCATTGTCATATTGCTTTGCATGATCATGTAGTTGACATCGTATTTGTGGCTTAGCTTTGGGTTCAAACTTGCGGTGTCCTTTCCCAGTGACAGTAGGGGCAGCAAGGCACGTATTGTATTGTTGCCATCGAGGATAAAAACTTGGAGTTTTCATCATATTGCTTGATTTAATTCCTCTACATCATGTCATCTTACTTAATGTGTTACTCTGTTCTTCACGAACTTAATACTCTAGATGCATGTTGGATAGCAGTCGATGTGTGGAGTAATATTATTAGATGCAGAATCTTTTCGGTCTACTTGACACGGACGTGATGCCTATATGCATGATCATTGCCTTAGATATCGTCATAACTTTGCGCTTTTCTATCAGTTGCTCGGCAGTAATTGAAGGAAATATGCCCTAGAGGCAATAATAAAGTTATTATTTTATATTTCCTTATATCATGATAAATGTCTATTATTCATGCTAGAATTGTATTAACCGGAAACTTGATACATGTGTGGATATATAGACAAAACACCATGTCCCTAGTATGCCTCTACTTGACTAGCCCGTTAATTAAAGATGGTTAAGTTTCCTAAACACAAACATGTGTTGTCATTTGATGAACGGGATCACATCATTAGAAGAATGATGTGATGGACAAGACTCATCCGTTAGCTTAGCATAATGATCTTCAGTTTTGTTGCTACTGCTTTCTTCATGTGAAATACGAATACTATTGAATGCTCTAAGATACTAATCCACTGTGGCTCGTGACACATCTCTTTACTCCTTTTTCTTTTTGCGTGAGAAACTATCATTCTATTCATTATCTATCATGGCAGTACAAAGAACACCAGAAGTAACAAAAGATACAACTAAGTTCGTGGACCACCTAGCGACGGCTACAAGCACTAAAGCGAGCCAAAGGCACACCACCGTCATCACCTTCCCTCACCGGAGCAGGATAAACCTAGTTGTAGTAATCGGTTAAAAAGTCATCGTGTTAAGGCACCAGAGGGTTAGCGAATCATAACAGCAACCATCATCGATGAAGAGTAGCGTAGATCGGTGGGGTCAAACGTGTAGACACATGGTCAAAGACGGGCGAAGAATGGATCCACATGGATCGACCAAAGACCAGCATCGATTAATTCCCAGGATATTTGGCAAAGAGGCACCACCACACGCCCTTCAACGACGGTAGATGCACCATCAGGGCATGGACTGGACGTGAGAGACATTATTCCTACTATGGGACATTGGCGCCGCCACACAGCGCCAACCAAGACACTAAACCAAACAAGAACGAGAGCGAGCTCCCATCTTCCAGCACAGGGCATGGGTCCTTCGCACCTCCATGACCCTAAGGCCATCGAAGGCGGGGCGGACAAACGACGGCGCTAACGAGAGGAGTCGAAACCTTAGTCGCCTGGAGTCACTTCTTGGGGGAGAAGAAAAATGCTTCATGCGGTCGGCTCATGACACATCTCTAGCAAGGAACAATTGTGAACCACTGCCTCATCACCATATTATCGACAGAAAAGGTTGGGAGCACAAAGCACTTAAATATAAGAACCGCAAATCAAAACAATTTCTACATCGTCGTTGATCTTGCCACTGCCAAGTTAGGCTAAAACGTTGGACGGCAATCCATAGAATCAAAAACCACTAACCTAGAGAACAGAACATAATTCGAGTGGCCAGTAGTGCATGTCTATGCCTCGCCCGTTTGGGTTTGAAGCTTGATGGGGCTTGCCCATGGCTCTCATTTCTTCTTAAAATGCCAACTCTGAATGCTAGTATCCTGAAGTTCATTTTTTTATTAAACCTCTAACCCACAAGACCAAAACACTACGGGCCTTTTTATAATAATTTAGGTGTGTCAGCCACAAAAACCCACATTTTATGTAACACCGCGTCTATCATCGAGACATTACCATTATAGACACACAAACCTATTACGGACATAATCTAGGTGGCCTTTGGTTCAAAGGCAAGGATGGAGTATGGATTGACTCAGGGTGTATCCGTGCCCACTTGTTCATGGTTGGTCTTTTTGTTTGAAATCACTAGTTAAGGATGCCTCTTGCAAAGGTTACTCTCTCATCTTCTGTGGCTTGAGAAATAGCGAACTGCATGGGTGCCACTTGTCACAACATGCGAGTTTTTCTTTTTTTTCATAGAATCATTCTTCCAAACCGTCTTATCTCTTGAACTGTGCGTCCAAATACTGAACCGCTCTCATTGTTGGATTTCTCGCATCAAGATCTTCAAACTAGATCCCATGTTAATAGGTTTTGACGATCCTTTTTTAGAAAAGAAATCAATAAAAACGAAAACCAAGAAAAAAAAGAAATAGTGAAAAAAACCAAATGAACCGAAATACAAGTTCGCACAAGGAGAAAATACCAAAAAAGAAGGAAAAAAAAGAAGCCCAGAAGCACGGTTGTGGTTTTTACTTTTTGGAAGCACAGGTTGCGCCTTTCATTTTTTCTGGAGAAGCACAACTGTGCTTGCATGCGAAGCAGATATATGTTTCTCATGGAAGCACTTTTTTCCGAGAAGGAAGCAAATTTGTGTGCTTTTCATGGAAGTACAGAATTTTTTTTGTTCCAAGAAGTACAGTTGTGCTTACCATGCAAGCAAATATTTGCTTCCATGCTAAGCAATTCTATGCTTCTCGTGAAAGTTAATTTATGCTTTCACGTGAAGCAAATCTATGCTTCTCATGAAAGCACTAATTTATTTTTTTCAAAAAGCACAATTGTATCTGTATAAAAAATCTCCAAAACCTATGAAAAACGTAAGGAAAACTGAAAAGTCAAAGAAAAACCCATGTAGAACACGAAAATGCGTACAGAAAAAGAAATCCAGAGGAAACACTCAACACGTGACATGTGAGCGGTTAAATGCGACACTTGACATGCTTCCAGGCCACCAAAAGCAACTCATGGAGACCCCCGTTAGGGGTAGTTTTTTTTGTTTTTTTTTTTGCTTTTTGAGAATTCCGCAAGGGGCAGTTATTCCCCTTTTTGTTTCTGGATGGATGAGCCATGGTCTCTGCTAAACAGGTCGCTGGAAACCTCATCCCTATCTGCCAAAGTAAATTTCGCTCGAACCGTCCACGCATGTAAGGGCGATCTGGACATCTTGGCTCCTTACTCAGATATCCTGGCAGACTGCTTCCATTATGCTTATGAAATCTCTTGAATTCGTTTTCAGCACTGTCCACAGAAAGCAAACACTTTGGCACACCCCTCAGCTAGACATGCTTTTGAATCAAATGGGACGATGATCCACCTAGTTTTCTTTTTACCGCATCTACTTAAGGATGTAACTCTCTTAAAGTCAAAATAAACTGCCAAGTGGCATTCCCTTCAAAGAAAAAATTCGCCGGAACAGGCTTTAGGCCTAAATACTGCAATGTCAGCTCCGAACAAAAATAAAACGTGATGCCAACTGGAACTTTGTTAGTTTCCATTTGCAGTCAACAAACTCAAGATTGTTTTCAAAAAGAAAAGAAAAACTAAGGGAAACATTTACCATCACCCGACGGATCACAACGTCCACGTCCGCCACCTTCCCTACGTGACACGTGACCAAGTGAGGCCCCACATACCATCCTTCGTTTAACACGGTTCTGCAAAATGTATGCGGTGTTGCAATGCTCTGCAACGGGTATATGTTTTGCAGCAAAAAATTTCTTGCGAAATTTTTCTGCAACATGACCTCAGTTGCAAAAAATACAACAAAACCTCAGTTACGAAAAAATTTCGCAACAAGACATGTGTTGCAGAAATAATTCTGCAACAAGACCTGTGTTGCAGTAGTGTAGATGCGTTCGGCCGTTTGATGTGGTAAATCTGACGGCTCGCGAACCGGCTGATCTTTCACGCCTGGCATGCCCCAAAAACTAAGGATCTCTATTACAAATATCCGTGTATAAAGTTGAAAAATAAAAAAAATACATTATATACTTTCTTCTAGAGGAAGCGAGACTATCCCGCTATACCAAAGAGATCATTTAGCAACTGAAAAACAGATTAGTAGAATGTGAAACAACCCCAAAATATTGTTAGGATATTCCTCGCAAGTCTTCTCATATATACTCGGCATCGCCGCCATCTTAACTACCCTACCGCCACCCACGGCCAGCCGGCAGCAGCCTACGCCGCCAACACAAGCTCGCGCAACGTGGGGCGAAATGGCTTCCCTCTGTAACGTCTCCGATCTCTCTCGTGATCCCGCTGACTCAATCTTCGTGTACGCCTGACTTGTGTTTGCGTGCGTGCGTGCGCAGGGGTCATCGTCGCGGCGGCGCTGCTGGTCCTCGGGTGCGCGAGCATTGGTGCGACGGCGCGGCCGCTGGTCGGGGCGGCGGCGGCGAAGCAGCCGCTGCAGACGTCGCGGCCGTACAACATCGCGCACAGGGGCTCCAACGGCGAGCTCCCCGAGGAGACGGCGGCGGCCTTCATGCGCGCCGTCGACGAGGGCGCCGACTTCATCGAGGCGGACATCGTGGCCACCAAGGACGGCCACCTCGTCTGCTTCCACGACGTGACGCTGGACGACACCACCGACGTCGCCGACCACAAGGAGTTCGCCTCCCGCCGCCGCACGCTCGAGGTGCAGTGGGCCAACGTCACCGGATACTTCATCAGTACGCCCGCCCATCCATCATAACCACCTTCTTATTCTCGATCAGAATCTTAACCACATTCCTATCTTGAATCGATCCGCGAAGATTTAAGGATCAATTAATCAACCGATTGCCTTGCTGATTTGGCAGCTGATTTCACGCTGGCCGAGCTGAAAACGCTGAGAGTGAAGCAGAGATGGTCCTTCCGTGACAAATCTCACGATGGTACGCTTACATTAATTTCATCATTATTCCGTTAAAAACAGATCATTCATGCATCCAGATTAATCCCCTTCGTTTGCCCAGGCATTTCTCCCATCATCACCTTCGACGAGTTCATCGACATCGCGCTGAACGCCAAGAGGGTCGTCGGGATCTACCCGGAGATGAAGAGCCCCGTCTTCATCAACCAGCAAGTACGTGATCAACACCCATAAACAAAGCCACATCATCTCCCTGAACCCTGGCTTGTTAACTGTCCATGAATTCACTTGTCGACGTATCACAACGATTGCAGGTGAAGTGGGCGGACGGGAAGAAGTACGAGGACAAGTTCATCGGGACGCTGAAGAAGTACGGGTACGGGGGCAAGTACATGACGAAGCGGTGGACGGAGAGGCCGGTGTTCATCCAGTCCTTCGCGCCGACGTCGCTCATCTACGCCGCCGACCTGACCGACTCGCCCAAGGTGTTCCTCATCGACGACGTGACGGTGCGGACGGAGGACACGGACCAGTCGTACGAGGAGATCACCTCGGACGAGTACCTGGACTACATGAGGGAGTACGTGGTGGGGATCGGGCCGTGGAAGGACACGGTGGTGCCGCCAACCAGGGAGAACAAGCTGGCGACGCCGACGGACATGGTGGCCATGGCGCACGCCAGGGGCCTGCAGGTGCACCCCTACACGTACCGGAACGAGAACCGCTTCCTGCACTACAACTTCCGGCAGGACCCCTACGCCGAGTACGACTACTGGCTCAACACCGTCGGCGTCGACGGCCTCTTCACCGACTTCCCCGCCAGCCTCCGCCGCTTCCAGGAATGGACCGCCGCCAAGAACTGATCGGCAAACCACACATGAGTAGTACGTACGTAGCCACAGACAGGTTCAGATAGGTTTCTCTTCTCCTTGGGTTGTTTACTGTTTCGCGCCGTGAGATAAATTGATCTCAGGATTGGATTTTGCACTGGCAATACATGGAATGGATTCGTTACATGGGGACTAGCTTCTCTTATCGTGCATCGTGCGGATGTGATGGTGGTGTCCCCTGTTCTCAGTTAATATTACTCCCTCCGTTTGGAATTATTTGTCTCGAAAATGGATGTATCTAGAACTAAAATACGTCTAGCTTCTCTTGCGGATGTGATGGTGGTGTCCCCTGTTCTCAGTTAATACTACTCCCTCCGTTTGGAATTACTTGTCTCGAAAATGGATGTATCTAGAACTAAAATACAGCTAGATACATCCACTTCTGCGACAAGTAATTCCGAACGGAGGGAGTATAAGCTAACAGCAACAATATCAGGCCATGTTTTTTTACAATTTTCTTCAACTGGTGAGAGTTGTGAGGTTCTTCAGTGGGTCTCCCAACAAGGCAAAATGGTAACTGTTCATCTTTCTAACCAGAGAAGATAAAAATCAGTAACACAAGACACAAATGTGTCAACTGAACCAAAAAGTTGCATATTCTGCTTGCGATTCCTGGATGGTGTACATAATTTCTACATGCTGAATTAATTGATCACATCAACACATTTCTCCATATACAAGTTTAGCAAACAATGAGAAATATATCCATACCAAAACTTTAGCAGATGATGTGCACACACTGAACATGCAACTTTGTGGACGAGGACATCAAAATTTTGTGGATGCATTTATCAATATCAAGACACTGAATAATCTTGTAAACGATACAACAAGATGGAGTCAGCCAATCGTGAATCAAATCTTTAGAACTAAGATTGTTAATTTACATCTGCTTGTCATATCTGCAGATACAGTAGTTGGCAATTAAGTGGAGAACTATATTATACAAAGCTGGGATCTACAAGATACAATCTAGTTAAACGATTGATTAGAAGAAGAAAAATCATCAAGGGGCCCAAGTTACAGTTATCTGTACCTTCTACAAGTTCAGCATGTGAATCATGCGCCCTCATCGGTGTTCACGTATTGGAGGCTGGAGTTGCTTTAGTCGTTGAACAACTAGCTTCATAGTTGGTCGTATAGAGAGCGATTCAACGGTGCACATCACTGCTAAATGCAACACCTCTACCAAGTCATCATGCGGGCCCACATCCCACAAACCATCGACGAAGAAATCACGAGCACGGCCTTGCTTGAGCAGCATGCATGCCCAGGCAACTATGTTAAACCCATTACCATAAGGAGAAAATGATGGATCCAAGGCCTTCTTGTCTGATATTAGCTCCATCAGTACAACACCATAGCTATAAACATCGGCTTTATCTGAAACACGGCAAGTCATAGCATATTCTGGAGCAACATATCCAAAAGTTCCCGCAACACCAGTGGTTGCATGGGTTTCCGAATTTCCCAAGAGCCTTGCCAGTCCAAAGTCTGAGAGGTAAGCATTATGGTTAGTGTCCAACAAAATATTGTTTGGTTTCACGTCACGATGAAGGATCCTAGGAACACAGGTGTCATGCAGATAAGCGAGTGCTTTTGCAATGTCCAGAGCAATCTTGTGCAGCCTCTTCCACTCTACTGGTCTCTTTGATCTCTCTTGTATGAATCTCTCAAGATTTCCTCCAGGCAAGTAGTTATATATGAGAAACATTTCAGATTCACCAAGATGGTAGCCTACCAAGGTAACAAGATTGGGATGTCTTAATCTCCCAAGAGTTTTGATCTCAGCATGGAACTGTTCCCATCCTTGCAATCTCCCAACAGAAAGCCTCTTTATAGCTACCAAGACTCCAGGTGAAATTTCAGCTTTGTAAGTGGCTCCAAAACCCCCACTTCCAATGCAATTGCTTGCGTTGAAAGTTCCAGTAGCTCGAACAACAGTCTCATAAGTGATCGGCACTCCGATTTCTTGGAAGATTATAACTTCCCTTCTTCCAGATGATCGAGCTGACATAAAGGGTGCGCACTTTCTTGTGTAAATAAATAGTACAATCAGAGCAAGAAGGACTGAAACAATAGCTGTTGCTGATGTTATCGAAGCTATTTCAATTGCATTGAATGAACTGTTTCCTCCTTGGTTTTGTGGATCCACAGGCGCTGTATCGTTGTCGTATGAATTCAGATCACGACCCTGCTGAGCTGCGGAGGGAACAGCCAGGGTATACGTGTGACAAGATTGTAGCAAAGGATTTCCAATAATGCTGTCACATCCAACTGCACTGCTATTTGTTGGCACTGGACCAGACAAATTGTTGAATGACACGTTAAACATGGTAAGAGATGCCGCATTGGCAAATTCAGCTGGTATCTTCCCAGTAAGTTTATTATTATCAAGGAGGAGGGCAGTGAGATTTGTCAAGTCAGCGAGTGCACGAGGGATCTCTCCAGCGAGGAGGTTTGAGGACAGGTCCAAAACCTTCAGAGACTGCAGCTGATTAATATCATTTGGAATAGTTCCATTTAGAAGGTTATGACCCAAAGAAAGTAGCTCCAAATGCGGTAAGCTCTTGACAGAAGTCGGAATTTCACCACGAAGCTGGTTCCTACTCAAATCCAAGCTGATAAGATAAGTCAACTGTCCAATACTTGGTGGTATCAAACCAGAAAGGCGGTTACCAGCAGCACCAAGAACAACAAGAGAACTGCACAATGATCCAATCTCTACAGGAATACCTCCTGTTATCAGGTTGTTGCTAACGTCCACCATGAAACCCCTTGAACTGTTGCACTTACTGAATAGGCCAGGTTGCAACTCACCAACAAGATTATTCCCATCAGCAAGGAAAGCATAGGACCCCTGCATTCCCAGCTTCTCGGCAGCAATCGGCAAGGATGTCACTGTTCCAGTAAAATTGTTCTGGGCAAAACTATGGCAACTCGTCAAATCCGTAGCCATGACTGCTGACGATGAAAAGAAGCCTGCCATCGCCTGATATGCAAAGAAGGAAGAGTATTCTGACACCAGGCCATCAAATGGGAGCTGAGATGAAGGGCAATCCTTTGAGAGAAACACTGGAATCGAGCCAGACAGTCGGTTTCCGCTGACATCAAACACATCCATGCAGGGCACAGGAAGTGATGCGTCAACTGAACCTGTTAACTTGTTCGAGCTCAAATTCAGGAACTTAAGATGCTTGCAGTCCAACAGCCCTTTAGGAATTCCACCAGAGATTAGATTCTCTCCCAAGTTCATCATCTCCAAGCTATGGCAAGAAGTCCAGTTCCCCGGCAACTCCCCCTCCAGCGTAGCCCTTGGCGCCCATAACACCCTCAGCTTCGGCAACGCAGCAACAACATCCGGAATCCCTCCCTCGAAATAGTTGAAGTCCTCAACATCCTCACCATCCGATGCATTCAAACCACCAACCAGCGCATAAGGGTTGGACAGCACTAGCACTGAAAGTTCAACACAACCACCGAGCTCCGCTGGCACAGGGCCGCTCAGACTGTTCCTCGACACATCCAAAGCACGCAAATTGCTGAGGCGTCCGATCTCCGGCGGGATGACGTCATCCAGCAGGTTGGAGGGGAGCAAGAGCGCCTCCAGCTTGCTGCAGTTCCCCAAGCTCCGGGGGATGCCGCCGACGAGGAGGTTCCCGGAGAGATCGAGGAACTGCAGGCTGCGGCAGCCGGCACCGCCCAGTTCGTCCGGGATGGCGCCGCCCAGGCGGTTGGATGCAAGCGAGAGGCGCCGCAGCACCAAGAGCGAGCCGAGCGCGGCGGGCACGGAGCCGTTGAGCTGGTTGTAGGCGAGGTCCAGCGTCTGCAGCGCGGCGCAGGCGAGCGACGGCGGGATCTCGCCCTGGAGGCGGTTGCCGGAGAGGTCGAGCACGAGGAGGCGGCGCAGCGACCAGATCGCGGCGGGGAGCGGGCCCGAGAGCGCGTGGGAGGGGAGCGCGAGCACGCGGAGGCCGCGCAGCGCCGCGACGGACGGGGAGAGCGCGCCCGCCAGGCGGCGGCCGGGGGAGGAGGAGACGTTGAGCGCCACGACCTCGCCGGACGCGCCGCAGGACACGCCCGGCCAGAGGCAGTGGTCGGCCGACGCCGGGGACCAGTCGCGGAGGAGCCCGCCCGGGTCGGCGGTCACGGCCGCCTTGAACCTGAGCAGGGACCCCCGCTCGCCGCCGCCTCCGCCAGACGCGCGAACGGCCGTGACGAGCAGCAGCAGCAGCATGTGTAGGGTTTGGGAAAGCATGGTGGCCATGGGACGCGGCGGCGGCGGGTGCCGCCGTCGCAATGGAGTGAGACAGTGGGGGAGGCCCGGGACCCGGTGCGGGAGCACGGCGGCGGGGACCTCGGCTGGGGCGGAGCTCCGCGTCGCGAGCCGTCGGGTGGTGGGGGTGGCGTGGGGTTTGCTTGGGTTGGAAGCTCGGGGCATGTGGGCGAGCTGGGCGCAGCCGCACAGTAGCACTGGCACTAGCACGGTGCGACCGTGTGGGGCGAGTGTGGTTGGCACTTGCCAGGGAGGGAGACCCTGGTTGGCTGTCCCATTGACTCTGGTTACCCATTTTGGCTGCTTGGCCCCGGGCTTTTGTTTAACAAAAATGCTAGGCATACAAAAACTTACATGTTTTTACACGCTCCTTTGATCTAACAACTAATCATAAACCTTTCCCCCCTGATTTTTAGGGGCGTGGGCTGCCCCGCTCACTTATTGACCAATCAAGGTTAATCATCCTGTAAAAGCCTGTAAATCGCTTGTACGTGTAGCATTGCCGTTTGTTTAATGAGACTTTCTTTTAGGGGATTAATAGTGAGACTTATTCCTGTCAAAAAAATAATTGCTTGTTATTTTGGGCTAAGTGAGTTTTCAGTTAGTGTAAACAAACAGTGGGTTCCCAGTTACTCCACATTAACATGATTTATTCGGACCCCGCAAAACACATACTCTCTCCGTTTCAAAATAGATGACCCAACTTTGTACTAACTTAGTACAAAGTTGGGTCATCTATTTTGGAACGGAGGGAGTAGTTTTTTAGGGTCACAATATCATGAATTTGAGAATCAATATTCAAGGCATTTTTAAAAAAAGAAAATGGTGACTGAATATCATGTGAGGAGGCTAAAAGGGATTGCCAACAACGATGGCTTGTGTGTGTTGGTGTGTAGGGGGGCGTCGTGGCCCCGTGGTATAGAGTGGTGCACAGGCGAAGTGGCAAAGTTGTGCATTATCGACAATGATACTTGGATGTGTCCATGCCGGCATGTAGTATTAGTGACCAAGACGAAAAGCATATGAGAGAGAATAAGAAGACATGAGATATTTATTAGTATTAGTGAAGACATGTGGTGACCCATTGATAGGGTCTTAATGCCTCGGAGAATGATATAGACAAACTAGGGAGTCCGTTGTTTTAAGTGCTATCACCAATCATTGCTACGGGAAAACTCGTTCACGGTTCTTAGGCTAGCCATAGTGGGAGTAACTTAGGTAGTAATATACATGCCACATAAGCAAAAAAGATGATGTGTCAGGTAATTAATGAAGAGAGAGGCAAATAGAGTAATATAATATGTTACCATCACATAGCGGTTCCCAATGCAATGAGTCTACAAAATAATAAATGAGGTGATGCATGACACTACACATATGTTACTACTCATTATAGAGGTAGTAACATAGACTACTAACATATGCATGTTACTAGTCTAAGTTACTCCCCACTATGACCAGCCTTAGTGATAGACATATGTTTCACAGTTCTTAGTGTGTGTGTCTATATACACACACATATGTATACATAATCATATCAATATGGATAGAAAATCGCCGGCTAGCATATTAATAAATATTTGTCAAATCATGCTCGTGATTTACCTAAGTAATTTTAGTATTTTATTTTCTAATCACATATTATCTTATCAAAGTTAAAGGGGTTTTAAGAAAAATCGGTGGGAGAAAACGAGATAGGAGGAGAAAATCAAAATAAGAAAGCAAGGAGGGACGTACGTAAGGTTGAATGAAATATTTTGGCAGGAAAGAAAACCTTATGTCTTGTTCAAGTAGTATATAATAAACTAATATAAAACTCTTTACAGGTCACTAAATTAGTAACTAAAAAATATCTTATTTAGTGATTAAAAATTTTTATATTAATTTACGGAGTATTTAGGTAGTACTCCTTCCGGACCAAAATGTAAGACGTCTTTGTAGTTTAATTTAAAACATCTTATATTTTGATACAGAAGTAGCATTAGAGATTAGAGAAGAAATTTACGTGTTTTAAAGAACCTTGGGATTTCATAAAATGTTGTGAATTAAAAATACACGCCTTTTTATAAACTGTCTGTGAATTGTGAAAATATCCATGGTTTCAAACAATCTTCATGCATTTGAAAAAGTTTTGCGGATTTTAAAATGTTCACAGGCTTCACAAATGTTCGTGAAATTTAAAAATATCCGTGAAACACCGCGTGCATGTACTTGTGTAGCCAGCCGCAAAACTTGCCAAAGCCAGTCGCAAAGCGGATCCGTCGGCTTTCCGTTTCCTTGCCTTTCGTCCCCGTCCCACGCCGGCCGGTGCTTCCTCACCGTCGCCTCCCGCGCCAACCTCTCGCACGCACGCGCCCGTTTGATCTACCGCCCGTCTGCCGCCACGGCCGTGTCCGAACGTGGCTACGTCGCTGCCTACCCCGACCGATGCGCGCACGCGCTCCGCTCCTCGCTGGTGCGGCCCCTCCCACCCCGTTGCTTTCCGCGCCGAGGGGCTCGGAGCTCCGAAAGCGACGGGGGCCGAGAGCCCGCCACCTCGCGTACGGGGGGCCGTGGGGCCGCAGGGCCGGCAGGCAGTGGGCTGGGTTGGTGGTTTCCGGTGGCTCTCTGAGTGGAGACGTGGGGCCTGGGGCCAGTCAACGGCGGCGATGGGCAGTCAAAGCTGCGGCTCCGGCACCGGTAGTGGAGCACGCGCGGGGACAGATAAGGCCGCGCTTGGATTGGTTGTATTCAAATACGGAGGTGTATATTTTACACCTGTATCTTACCGGCCGCTTAGCAAAAATGAAACGACGAGCTGAGACTTGTATTCTTTACGGGTGTATTTGAGAAGAACACGACAATCCAAACGGGGCCTAAGGAGAGAGAGAGAGAGAGAAAGAGTGCGGTGCGCGGTGGTGATGACTGGGTGGCGTGGTATTGCGTGGATCCGGCGTGTTTTGCGCGCTAGGAATAGATTTTTCGAGCGAGGGTGACGCCGACGGGGCATGGAGCTGAGTCGGCTCCGAGGAAAAAGCTCTGGCGGCCGCCTCCGCCAGCCTTTTCCGGCCGCGCTGCATTTTCATGCGCGCGTGCTAGGCCGGCCGATCAGCCGAGGAAGAATGGATTAATAATACTACTTCCTCTGTTTATTTTTATAAAACCTTGACGATATTTCAGACAATGTACAAAACATCACATTTTAAGCTGTTTAAAATGACTTACAAAAATGAGCGGAGGGAGTACTAAAAACAAGCGAGAGCAACAAGTATATCAGGGAAAACCCCTCTTTTGTTCAAAAAACAAGTATATCAGGGATGTTTTTCTCCATGTTAGGTGACTGGCTACGTCGCTAGTGATGGACGATAACATTGTTCTTGACGGCAAGGCTTTAAGACTAAGCTCCAGTTGCTTGTCCGCTTTGGAATAAAGAAGCGCAAAAGTGGTGGTGAGCAGCCACCAGCGGTGTGAAGCGATTCAACTTTTTCGGCGGCATATCCAAATCGAAGCAACCATCGACCTCTAACTGGTGTCTTGATCTTTTAACGAGAGGTCATTGATATTCGTAGGAGGAGACTATGACGACCCTGACAACACCGATTACTAGACGATGTGTTTATGCAATCGTTAAACTAACTCATATGTAATTATTGATGGTGTTGGAAGCACGATCAACTTGATCATGAAGATCTGCAAGCGACAAAAACAAGCAGAATTCAAGATATGCAATCCGAATTGCGGATAAAAGATGTTGTTAGAGTTATATATATTTAGCCGTGTATTATTTGTATTTTTCGTATTCTATAAAGGCTATTCTGCATATTGTACCACCCTTGTACCTGTACATACTGATCTATGGTCACCTGAAATAGAAGTTGCATATTTCCGAATATGCTATTAGAGCTTTAGGCTGTTTTTCGCACACACACACACATAACTCGTGCGAAGGTCCAATCTCTGCCCCGTTCCAAGCTCCCCGTTGTTGCGTACACCACTCTCATGTGTAGCCGTCCATTGCCTCTTGATGCACTGTCTCGTTCCTGCATACGTAACAGCATACCTGCCACCATACCCCGGAAGGTGGTCGCCGGTGAAGCAACGCGTCAAACCCGTCTCGACCGAACCCTGCTTGCACCACTACAGTGAAAGTGATCCAAGTGTCGAGGCCATGTAGGGGCTTGTATGCATGACACCATAGAGTGGCGTGGCCTTCAGTGTACAACATGGCCGTGGTCACCCACTCCTTCGGCGGCATCTGGTAGAGGTCAAAGTAGGTGCGGCAAAGAC
>NC_041383.1:200461125-200472647 GCF_002162155.2 Triticum dicoccoides
CCCCGGGCCCCCCAAAAGCAGGGGCCCTCTCCCAGGTACATATGCAGACTATAGTAGTAGAGAACAAGGGACGATGCCACGCAGAGGCAAGACGCATGGGGAGCTCCTATCTGCCACTTATTGTGGCGGACTGTCAGGTAAACACACAGGCGATCGACTGGGCCGGCCCGCTGGCGCCCGAGTGGATCTGTACATAGAAGCGGGCGAACACTGTAGCGTAAATTCACAAAAAATCACGCGTCACGAGGGATCGAACCCGAGACCTCAGGCATTAGAGCTTGTTATGCTAGCAAGTACAGATAATCAAAGCGAGTGACTGCAAGGGCAGCGCAAGTTTATAAGAACCAAAGATAACACGGAACCAAACATTTTTCCTTTGTTTCCGAATTTTCTTTTTGGTGTTTTTGTTTTTATTGCTCGAAAATTCCAATAATGTTCTTGATACTGAAATTTGTTCAGGATTTCAGAAAGAATGTTCATGTTTTCAGAAATTATTCCTATTTTTCAAAACATGTTCAGGATTTCAAAAATTGTTCATGTTTATAGACATCCAATTTTTTTAAAGAATGTTTTATCAAACGAGAACATTTTTAAAAAAAATTCCTGGAAAAAGTACAAACATTTTCTTAAAATGCAACCATTTTTTGAAAATCACCAACATTTTTTTGAACATATGAACATACTTTTAAAACGGGGAAAATATTTTGAAACTCTAAAGAAAATTTGAAAATGTGACATTGTTTAAAACTCCCAAACAAATTTGAAATAGGAATATTTTTTGAAATTTGTGAACATTTTTTGAAATCAGGAACAAATTTTGGTAATAAAAAAGTTTTTTGAAACATTTTTTGAAACTGCAGAACAAATTTGAAAACATGAAAAACGAATATTTTTTGAAATGTTAGAACAACTTTTGAAAACAGGAACAATTTTTGGAAACACAAAAGTTTTGAAAACGCAAACATTTTTGGAACTATGGAACAAATTTGAGAACGTGAACAATTTTTGGAAACACGAACATTGTTTGAAAATGTTTTTTTCGAAACTCCCAAATTTTTAGACATTTTATAAATTTCTGGATAATTTTCAAAAAACATAATTTTTGAAAGAAAACAAAAATGAAATGAAATAAACAAAAGCAGAAAAAGGAGAAAAAAGAAACAGGAAAAGATAAAAAAAGAAGAAACTGAAACGGAAAAAAAATATCAGAAACCTCCAAGAAGGTTCGCAATCCGAAAAAGCAGTTAGGAACCTCCTGGAAGGTTCCCAAAACCGGGATGGCTGAAGCACTAGGCGGGCCGGCCCAGATCATCCCTTGCTCTCGAACCCTTGCGCGGAAGGTTAACAACTTGACGCAAAGTGCGTTATATAGGATTTTCCAGGCGCATGCAGCCAAAAAAGAATAGAAATAAACAGAAACAGAAAAAAAAGGAGAAAAAGAAACAGGAAGATAAAAAAGAAGTAGAAACTGAAACAGGAAAAAAATATCAGAAACCTCCAAGAAGGTTCGCAATCCGGAAAAAGCAGTTAGGAACCTCCTGGAAGGTTCCCAAGACCGGGATGGCTGAAGCACTAGGCGGGCCGGCCCAGATCATCCCTTGCTCTCGAACCCTTGCGCGGAAGGTTAACAACTTGACGCAAAGTGCGTTATATAGGATTTTCCAGACGCATGCAGCCAACTGTTTTGCTTCTTTCCCTATCGCAGCAACCTAAAAAAATCACCAGTACGCGTCACGCTGCACCGCCGCCCGTTTTCCGCCTGTCGCCTAAATTGGGGTGGATGAATTACATAATTAGGGATGCTCACCGGAGAAGGTCCTGATCGTAAGGGAGCCCGGTGGCGCACTGGCACCGATGTCCTCCGTCGTATGTTTCATTAACCCTTACAGTATTTCTGTAGTTTGATAATTATATTCTTCTCGTGTACTAGATCTCAAAGATAACAAAAAACGAAGAATAATGCTCTGGATGCTGGTCCTGGCGAGTAGTTTTCCCGTGAACTGTGCAATAACGAGATAATAGAGTAACTAACTCGTGATTTACTCATTTGCATCGCCATAAGAGTAACTCCGCACTATTGTAGTACTGTTGCTTTGATTTTTGAAGATATGTAAAAGCACATTGTCCATATCATTCATATTTGATGCAAATTTCTTGTTGTATTGGTCATGTAGTCACCTGTATGTCCGTGGACCTACACACACTAGATAATTGCCCGCGCGCTGCAACTGGAGTATAAAAATTCTAGTAGATTAGCCTGTGACTGTACGTCTATTATTACACTGATGAGATAAAATCTTAGCAAATTTTTGCATGTAATCGTGAAGATTTACTTGTCATCTTATTTGTAAGCACTTATTTGGTAAAAATTTATTGACTTACCAAACAAAATATGTTTTGATTTTGGTAAGTTAATAAAACGTGGGATAATTGATTATACTTTTAGAAAAATTGATGGAAGGAAAAATCAAAGAAGATAAGGGAAGAGGGATGACATATGTAAGGAAGGTTGGACGAAGGAGAGATGAAATGGAAATCTTGCGTTCTTTTTAAGTAGTACTCCCTTCGTTCCAAAATAAATGTGTTATCGTAGACACACACCTTTGTCTACTTTCCCCATAGGTCATACATATACCTTGGGTTACCCGCGAGATCAAACTGAGGCAAATCCAAAATGTTTATTAGTAATAATACATGTGTATACACATATTAAGTACTCCCTCCGTCCGGAAATACTTTTCAGAGGAATGAATGTATTTAGACATATTTTGGTTCTAGATACATCCATTTTTATATATTTCTCCGACAAGTATTTTCAAACGGAGGGAGTAGTATTTTAAGATAAAAAGATATTATTTTAAGATGTTTATATTGAGGGCAAGGGGCCTCAAGTTCTGGCTTCACCCCGGCCCCTCAAAATCACAGGATCGGCCCTGGGCAGAGATCGAATCACATGCGTGGCGCAACACTTGCGAAGCACAGAAAATCATGCTTCGATTGCTTGTAGCGGTAGGGATCATACCGCGGCCGTAGTGGAGAGTGGTGTCGGTCTTGTTGGCTTGGGCGCTCATGGTGCTCGACACGTCGATCGTAAGAGGATGGTGGTTGTTGAGGCAGGTGGAGGAAGGGGCGGTTTATGATTGGTGAGGACCACGGTCGAGGGCATCGTGGATGTCGACATGGCAGTGCAAAGTGTGGCCTACTGGGTTGCATGCTGGTGCTTGACCACGTCGGGGCCCTCGCCTAAATCCGCCACCTGAGTACTCCCTCCGTCCGGAAATACTTGTCAGAGAAATGCATAAAAATGGATGTATCTAGAACTAAAATCCGTCTAGATACATCCATTCCTCCGACAAGTATTTGCGGACGGAGGGAGTATCTAATTGCTGGGCTTCGGGGGAGAGTGAGTATTTTGTTTTTGAGCAACTCCCCCAGCGTTTTCTGCACCCCTTCCATGGCTTGCGGGCTAAATTTCATTTGCACGAGTGGCATGGCTAACAATGTCGTCGCGACCACCCTGAACAAGCCTGCCTTGCTCATGATTTTGCGTCTGGTCTCTCCAGCAACCCTGACACCCTTCGTACAGGATGTTATAGCTCGATCAACAGAGTACGCGCGCGACGGCGGACTAGAACCTAGCTATGAGTACCAAATTTGTTATGACCCTGGGGGAGGAGTCGAATGGGAGGGGGATGGAGAGCCAACCGAGGAAGGGGATGAAGAGATAGAAGACGAGTGCATGAGGAGGAAAGAGAAAGAGAGATGAGCGATGTAGAATGTTCAACTCAATAACACTCATGAGTGTACACATCCCTGACACTTATAATAACTTAACAAGTGGCCATGGGGCGACTAACTCTCCCTCCTGGCCGTGGGTCCTGCAGATCTTCCTTTTCATGCCTTGCGTTCGGCTGGGCCCAGCCTCGCTGTTCACCTTTCACTTTTTTAAAGAGTATGCCAGTGGCGTACCGTATTTTTTTAATAGAAGTGATAAATAATAGTTTGTAAAGAGACCCATGGACTGATGTGAATATCATCGCAGGTACACCTACACAAAATAAAAAAGTTAGTTTACTCTCTCATGAACTACGCAGCCCTACCACTCCCACACCGGCTTGTTTCTAAGATTTGATCTCCTCCAGGATTTGTTGCACTAGCCTTGTTAGTGTTCTGTTGTGTTCCACTCAATTAAAAACTCTCACGATTTTTTTGTTTTGACATATGCCAAGCGGTGGTGATTACCATTGAGTTGAAGCCACGCTCGTCCGGTTGCCGAAAACTATCTCGTGTCCGAGCCCACCATTCTATGAAAAAAATCATTGACCTCTTAAATGACCATGTTTACCTGCAGCGTGTCAAAACAGCCATGCCATACCTCTTGCTGAAAGTGCAACTATCCCTAGGTGGTTTTGGTAATTCATAACAACATATAGCTCATTGAGCTAATGCTATTTCAAGACTATTATTTCAGGAAAGCTCAATGAATGACATGGCATGGATGATGAAAGTGGATTCCTCAAAATACTAAGAACAAAGGATTGGCTCAAGCTCAAAAGCTCAAGACTCTTTGTTTTATATTTTAGTGATCCAAGATCACATTGAGTCTATAGGAAAAGCCAATACTATCAAGGAGGGATGAGGTGTTGCTTAATGAGCCTCTTGATTCATGTGCTTAGTGATATGCTCCAAAACCCTCAGCTACTTTCTCACATCCACAAATGACCTAAACCCAAAGCCAAAATCGCTCACACCGATTCTATCTATCCGGCGCCACCGATTTCAAAAGTCATAGCCACTGCCACAAACCCTAGGCAAATCGGTTCTACCGATAGGGATCTCGGTCTCACCGAGATGGGATTGTAATCTCTCTGTTTCCCTTTGTAACGTTTCGGTCAATGTAAACTTTCTGTTTCCCTTTTGTAACATTTCGGTCTCACCGAAAAGAGGAAATCGGTCCCACCGAGTTTACCTGACCAACTCTCTGGAAAGCTTATTACCAAAATCGGTCTCACTGAGTTTGTGTAATCGGTCTTACCGAGATTATGTTATGCCCTAACCCTAACCAAATTGGTCTTACCGAGTTGCATGACAGTCCCACCGAAAATCACTAACGGTCACTAGGTTTACTAAATCGGTCCGACCGAGTCTGTTGAATCGGTCCCACCGAGTTTGGTAAATTGTGTGTAACGGTTAGATTTTGTGTGGAGGCTATATATACCCCTCCACCTCCTCTTCATTCATCAGACTAAACCTACACTTCCAACTTACCATTTCTGAGAGAGAACCACCTACTCATGTGTTGAGGCCAAGATATTCCATTCCTACCATGTGAATCTTGATCTCTAGCCTTCCCCAAGTTGCTTTCCACTCAAATCCTCTTTCCACCAGATCCAAATCCTATGAGAGAGAGTTGAGTGTTGGGGAGACTATCATTTGAAGCACAAGAGCAAGGAGTTCATCATCAACGCACCATTTGTTACTTCTTGAAGAGTGGTGTCTCCTAGATTGGCTAGGTGTCACTTGGGAGCCTCCGACAAGATTGTGGAGTTGAACCAAGGAGTTTGTAAGGGCAAGGAGATCGCCTACTTCGTGAAGATCTACCGCTAGTGAGGCAAGTCCTTCGTGGGCGACGGTCATGGTGGGATAGACAAGGTTGCTTCTTCGTGGACCCACTAGTAGAAAAAGGACCTAATATGAGACACATTAGTGCCGGTTTGGTTTTGAGCCGGCACTAATGTGTCCATTAGTGCCGGTTCCAACGGCTAGCCGGCCGTTCTCATTAGTACCAGTTCGTGGCGAACCTTTAGTACCGGTTCGTGCCATGAACCGGTACTAAAGAGGGTGGTGGCAGGGTGTTGTCAGTATGGGGCCCGTCCAACACCTTTAGTACCAGTTCGTGGCACGAACCGGTACTAAAGGTCGACGTACATAAACCCTTCGTCCACCCGAGCCACTCTGTTCTTCCCCTTTCCCCTCACTTCTCCTCTGTTCTTCCCCTCTCTTCCTCGAGCTCCTCACAAATTTTGCCCAAAATTTGTCAAGATTTGAAGGCCCCCATCCATTCAAATGATCACAAAGGTTAGCAACTTTGTCCTTTCAACTCTCATTGCTAGATTAGCTCTTGCAATGCTTTGTATAGTGATTAATTTGGGAGGAATTATATTTGCTAGTATTTGATTTATATGCAATTTGAGGTCAAAAATAACACTTAGTTTGCATATGTAGGTGTGGTTTACTTAGTGCCTTCTAAATCTCCGTCGTAACCACCGTCGATCGCCCGCACCGTCCCGTCGCCGGCACCACCTTGTGGTGAGGCTCTTGTTCATGAATGTTTTACATTACCAAATTGATGTTTGTGTGATTTGGATATATAGTTACTCGTATAATTGTCTTACCTGTACGTTGTTTGTTATACATAGTGCCATGGTTTTGATATCCGTCCCCGTCGGCCCTCGTCCTTGTTATGATTCGGATGTGGTATATTCTCTTTTAAAACTAGTTGTTGCATTTCGTGTTTATGACAAATTATGCCCATCAAGTTGACATAGATATTTTTATCTAGGAGGTATGTGAACCGGAAATTCCAACCGACCCTATTGTCGAGAGGTTAAATTTAGTTGAAAGAGAAAACGAGTATTTGAAAGAAAACTTGAAAAGAATTGAGGGGGAGAAGATGGAATTGGAGTTGCATGTTGCCGATGTCGTTGATGATCACAAGATCAAGATGGAGAAAATAAGGTTGAAGATTAGAAAGATTAGAAAATATGCCATTGATAGTGTGGCTTGGTATCATTATGCTGTTGGATCAATTGTTACCTTAGTTGCGATCTTCATCGCATTTGTTGTTGCATTTAAATTCTTTAGCTAGAGAGTTATTTGTATGTTGCATTTAATTAAGTGCTGTATATGAACTTTATGTATGAACTTGTATTAATTTGGTCTATTCGGTGTTGTGTAATGAAGATGAGCCGACAATGGATGTATGATGACCGATGCTCTCCCGAGTTCATTAATGGCGTCCATACTTTTCTGCGGGCCGCTGAGGCAAACAAGCGGGCGGATGGTTTTATGCCTTGTCCATGTGCTGGCTGTAAGAATGGTCACAGTTACTCTATAGAAAAAACCATTCACGTCCACCTATTTAAGTCCGGTTTCATGCCCCACTATAATGTTTGGACCAAGCACGGAGAAATAGGGGTTATGATGGAAGACAATGAAGAAGAAGAGGACGACGACGGCTATCCTGGCCATGGGTTCCCTAAATACGATGATACAACAATGGGGGAAGAAGCTGAGCCGGCAATGCGGGAAGAAGCTGAAGAAGAGGCATCAGATGAGCCCGCTGACGATCTAGGTCGGGCCATTGCTGATGCAAAGAGAAACTGCGCAAGTGATCTGGAGAGGATGAAGTTGCAGCGCATGTTAGAGGATCACAAGAAATTGTTGTACCCGATTGTGAAGCTGACAAAAAAAAGTTGGGCACCACACTTGAATTGCTGCAATGGAAGGCACAGAATGGTGTATCTGAGAAGGGATTTGGAAAGTTGCTGGTAATGATAAAGAATATGCTTCCAAAGGACAACGAATTGCCCGAGAGTACGTATGAAGCAAAGAAGGCTGTCTGCCCTCTAGGGTTAGAGGTGCAAAAGATACATGCATGCCCTAATGACTGCATCCTCTACCGCGGTGAGTACGAGGATTTGAACGCTTGCCCGGTATGTGGTGCATTGCGTTATAAGATCAGTCGCGATGACCCTGGTGATGTCAAGGGCGAGTGCCCCAGGAAGAAGATTCCTGCCAAGGTGATGTGGTATGCTCCTATAATACCACGGCTGAAACGTTTGTTCCAAAACAAAGAGCATGCGAAGGCGATGCGGTGGCACGCAGAAGACCGTAAGAAAGACGGAAAGTTGAGAGTACCCGCTGACAGTTCGCAGTGGAGAAAAATCGAGAGAAAGTACTGGGAGGAGTTTGCAGGTGACCCAAGGAACATATGGTTTGGTCTAAGCGCAGATGGCATTAATCCTTTTGGGGAGCAGAGCAGCAACCATAGCACGTGGCCTATGACTCTATGTTTGTATAACCTTCCTCCTTGGTTGTGCATGAAGCGGAAGTTCATTATGATGCCAGTTCTCATCCAAGGCCCTAAGCAACCCGGCAACGACATTGATGTGTATCTAAGGCCATTAGTTGAAGAACTATCACAACTGTGGAATGGAATAGGTGCACGTGCGTGGGATGAGCACGGACAGGAAGAATTTGACCTAAAGGCGTTGCTGTTCGTGACCATCAATGATTGGCCTGCTCTCAGTAACCATTCAGGACAGACAAACAAGGGATACCGCGGATGCACGCACTGTTTGGATGATACCGACAGTATATATTTGGATAGTTGTAGGAAGAATGTGTACCTGGGACATCGTCGATTTCTTCCGACAAGGAATCCCGTAAGAAAGAAAGGCAAGCATTTCAAAGGTGAGGCGGATCACCGGACGAAGCCTCGCCACCGTACTGGTGCTGATGTACATGATATGGTCAAGGATTTGGAGGTAATCTTTGGAAAGGGTCCTGGCGAAAAACCTGTTCCGAAGGACGCTGACAGATGCGCACCCATGTGGAGGAAGAAATCTATATTTTGGGACCTGCCATATTGGAAAGACCTAGAGGTCCGCTCTGCAATCGACGTGATGCACGTGACGAAGAATCTTTGTGTGACCCTGCTTGGCTTTTTGGGCGTGTATGGGAAGACAAAAGATACACCAGAGGCACGGGAGGACCAGCAACGTATGCACGGAAAAGACGGCATACATCAGGGTCAGGCCAGCTACGCTCTTACCAAAGAAGAGAAGGAAATCTTCTTCGAATGCCTGCTCAGCATGAAGGTACCGTCTGGCTTCTCGTCGAATATAAAGGGAATAATAAATATGGCAGAGAAAAAGTTCCAGAACCTAAAGTCTCATGACTGCCACGTGATTATGACGCAACTCCTTCCGGTTGCATTGAGGGGGCTTCTATCGGAAAACGTTCGATTAGCCATTGTGAAGCTATGTGCATTCCTCAATGCAATCTCTCAGAAGGTAATCGATCCAGAAATCATACCAAGGTTACATAATGATTTGGTGCAATGTATTGTCAGTTTCGAGTTGGTGTTCCCACCATCCTTCTTCAACATCATGACGCACGTCCTAGTTCACCTTTGCGAAGAGATTAACGTTTTGGGTCCTATATTTCTACACAATATGTTCCCCTTTGAAAGGTTCATGGGAGTCTTGAAGAAATATGTTCATAACCGTGCTATGCCAGAAGGAAGCATCTCGAAGGGCCATGAAAATGAGGAGGTCATTGAGTTTTGTATTGACTTCATTCCTGACCTTAAGCCGATTGGTGTTCCTGAATCGCGGCATAAGGGCAGACTGGAAGGAAAAGGCACGCTAGGAGGGCATCAAATAATATGTATGGACGGGCATTCTCTCACTGAAGCACACTACACAGTTCTACAAAATTCCGCCTTGGTGGCTCCGTATATGGAGGAACACAAGAATTTTCTACAGTCCAAACACCCGGAGAAGTCTGACGACTGGATTACACGCGAACAAATGAGGACTTTCGCCGGTTGGTTGCAGAAACGTGCCCTGAATGATGGCGATATTCAAAATGACCTATACTCGCTGTCCCAGTTACCATCTTCGAATATAATGACTTTCAAAGGGTACCAGATAAATGGGAATACATTTTACACGATCGCCCAAGATAAGAAGAGCACCAACCAAAACAGTGGTGTCCGCTTTGATGCAACAACCAACACGGGAAAGGAAACATATTATGGTTACATAGAGGACATATGGGAACTTAACTATGGATCAGGTGATTTGAAGGTCCCTTTGTTTCGGTGCAAATGGGTCAATATGACACGAGGCGGGGTAACGGAAGACCCGCAGTACGGAATGACAACAGTGGATCTCAACAATCTTGCGTATGCAGACGAACCATTCGTCCTAGCCAATGATGTGGCGCAGGTTTTTTATGTGAAAGACATGTCTACCAGGCCGAGAAAAAGAAAAGATAAGGAAGCGAATGGATCATACGACGAGCCAAAGCGCCACATAGTTCTTTCAGGAAAAAGAAACATCGTGGGAGTGGATGACAAGACAGACATGTCAGAAGATTATGAAAAGTTTGATGAAATTGCTCCATTCACAGTGAATATTGACCCGAGCATCCAGTTAAATGATGAAGATTTTCCATGGCTACGGCGCAAAGGGACACACACGAAGAAAAAGTTTCACACCCAAAGATCTGGGATGTGATCGGCTTCACTATCATCACTTTCTTCTGTGTTTCACACCCAAGAGGGAATGTCTGTAATAGTTAGGGTAGTTATGTGTTTTGGCATTTGAAACACGAAGAAATTTTATGTGCAAACAAATTCTTTTCATGCATTTACTGATTTTTTTTCCAGCTAAATGACCCTGAAATTGAAAAGCATTTCAAATGAACTCAGAAAAGGTTGAAAGTTGGCATGGTATCATAATTTCATACAAATAGCATGTGCAAGAAAGTAGAGAGGGTTACCGCAAAAACTGGATGCACTTCGTGTACAAAATGGACAATCTCTTTCGAAGTATCAGGGTTTCCGACGAAAACTAAACTGTTACAAAGGCATTTCATTTTTTAAATAACCTAAGCATTACCAAATTGAATATAATGATAAAACACACTAATATTAAACATAAAAAAAAAGAATCACTGAAAAACTTTTTTTAAAGTTAAGGTATTCACAAACTAGTGATTCACACAAATTTCAAATAATTCAAAATTTAAACTATTCAAAATTGTAAACTACCAACACTAACAGAAAGTTTGTAATTTTTTGTACCTAAAGCAAAAATATTCACAAAGAAACTCTAAATACAGCAAAAAAACTCAAAAATAAATAAAACAAAAATAAATAAAGCGAAAAAAATTTAAGAAAATAAAAAGCCCACCTACTGGGCCAAAGCGGCCTGCATACGACTAGGAACACAACCTTTTGTTGGGCCAGGATGCAGGCCCGCAAAGGCCCAGTAGGCCCACTGGGCGAAGAGGACAGGTAGGCCCAGTAGGCCTGATTAGGAGAGGAGCTCGAGAGAGCTACCGCACTGGAGCTTATAAACCAGTGCGGTAGCCTCTCGGCTAGCGAGGTGGGACTAAACTTGCGCACCGCCTGGAGCCAGCGCATCCCCTTTAGTACTGGGTCGTGGCTCCAACCGGTACTAAAGACCCCCCTTTAGTACCGGTTGGTGCCACGACCCGGTACTAAAGGGGGTGCGCTTCCCGCCGCTTGGCCTGGCCAAAACAGACCTTTAGTTCCGGTTGGTGGCTCCAACCGGTACTAAAGGTCCATCCTATATATACAACACTTGAAAAAAAAATTCAGTTTCCCTCAGTTTCCTCCCTCCGTCACGCCGCCCTGCCCCGATCGACGCCGTCCCCGTCGACGTCGCCGCCCCCGCCCCTCGTCGCCGACCCCGGCCGTCCCCGCC
>NC_041383.1:200472943-200477058 GCF_002162155.2 Triticum dicoccoides
CCCATCGTCGCCGCCCCGCCCCGTCGCCCCGTCGTCGCCTCGCCGGTGAGCTCGCCCCGGCCGCCATGTCCACACACACACACACACACTACACACACACACACACTACACACACACACACACACTACACACACACATTAGTTTGTTTGTTATAAATTTTTCTGTTTTTTAGTTATAGAAATGTTAGAAATTATTCTGTTTTTTAGTTATATAAATATTAGAAATGTTAGTTATATAGAAATGTTATATGTTTTCTGTTTTTTAGTTATAGAAATATTTATAGAAATGTTAGCAATTTTTCTGTTTTTTAGTTATATAAATATTAGAATTGTTATGGAAATGTTAGTTATATAATCAGGAAATTTTAGAATTAGTTTTAGTTAGATGAATTAGATTAATGTCAAATTGTTAGAATTTGCATATATATAGAATTTTAGTTATCACAATCCAATCATTTAAAAAATGTTACTTTTTGCGGGCATATAGTATTTGTTCTCGACGATATGCCCGGCCCGCATCCTCGCCGTCGAGCCGTTCGTGACGACGTCCTGCTTCAGGGGACCCATGTCCGGGACTGGGCTTCGCCGGGCTGGCACTGGGAGGTGCTACCTGAAGGGGCGCGCCGCTTGGTGAGGAACCCGACCTCGGGTCCCGTCGTCGACCCTGATCTTCTTTGGTGGCGTTCGCGTGGGCCACATTCGGTGCAGAGGCAGCCGGCCCCGCCGGAGGTGGTGCGTCATCGTGTCAGGGAGGAAGATGAGCACGTCCATCGCTACATGGCTGCTATGGACGACGTCAGGTTCTCCACTACTTGGCGGGTTCTTTGGGCAGATGACCGGAGATATGATCCTGTGATGGTTCCTTCTCTTTGGGTGTGCACCGCCCGCGCCCCAGGAACCGCGAGTGGCGCCCTAGATTCTTCTGTAGTACTCGATCTTTATTAGGTACCTAGCCAGTGATGTATTTGATATATAATATTCGAGATGATGTATTCGAGATTATATATATTAAGACGATGATGTATTCGAGATTATATATTCGAGACGATGTATTCGAGATTCAGTTTTTCCTTATTGATTAATTGCATCCATGCATTGTAATTTGAATACTAAATTGTTTTATATTTCTTCTGTATTAGTAAAGTAAAAGCTATGGCGGACAATACCGGCAGAGAGAGAGAAGAGGAATTGTTCGACATCATACGCAGCCCTCATAGGCTAGATGATCTGAATGAAGCAGATGACGGCTCCCAATATCTGAATAATACCGGAGAGGGTGATGAAAAGATATTCGATCTCGACGACCGGGCTGATGAAGTCATGAACTATGATTATGATTATGACACAGACAATGTTTGTGATGACACAGACAATGCTGATCTTCAAATAACAAAGACTACCAGCGAGGTATATTTATATAAGCATGCATCATGGTGATCATCACATGTTTTTTTATTGAAGATATATTAACGAATCGATCTTTCTTCTTTGAGCCCTCCGGATCGAGCAAATCTGCTTCTACAGACAACAAGACAAAGCGAGGCCCGGGCAGATTGTTGAAGGATGGTGTAAAGTACCACATTGAATCCATCAAACCTAGTGGCGAACCCCTCACCCCTAAGAACATTGCGAACACGTGGACTCGTCAGTGCGGAGTTCTTGTGAAGGACAAACTCCCGATCTCCATTCAAGAATGGAAAGAGCCAAAGACTAAACATCCAGATGTTACTTGGGTCGACGACAGAGCCAAAAAAGACCTTGTGAAATCTCTAATGGAACATTTCACCCTACCAGATCATTTCACTGAAGCAGATGTGGAGAAAGTCAAGGCTGCTGCTCTTAAGAAGATGACAATTGCATTCAACACCCATAAGAAAACTGTATGGGCTAACTACCTCGCTAATGAAAGGAAGACTCCAGATTTCAAGGGAACACTGGAGAAGCAAAGAGAGCACTGGGACGATTTCGTGACCTTCAAGGATTCAGAAATATCTAAGGAACGGTCGATGAAAAACAAGGCAAATGTCGCAAGAAAGACGCAGTTCCATAGGCTGGGTCCAGGTGGCTATGCGGTGGGATTGCCTAAGTGGGATAAGTTTGAGCAAGAGATGGAGGATGCAGGGGTCACTCCGGTTACCTGGCACTGGCCCCCCAGGTGCAGCACTTGGTTCTATGCGCATGGGGGAGCGTTGGACCCGAAGACAGCCGAAGTTTCACAGAAGGCAAGTCTAAAAGGAGCCGAACAAAAGATAATTGACGCAATAGATGAAGCTCGAAGGGGGGGTGTTCACGCCCAACAGAGAGAACGACGAGCTTACGCGCGCCCTGGGAAATCCTGAACACCCGGGAAGAACACGAGGCAAGGGCGTTATTCCCTGGTATGAGGGCTTTTCAGAATGTAACGAGGACTACAGGAGCCGTGCAAGAAGGAAGATGGAGGAGAAGAAGAAAAGGAAGCTGGAGGAGGAGCAGAGGAAGCAGGACGCAGAACGCCTTCAAGGCCTAGAAGCAAGGCATGCGGACCTGGCACTCAAATTCCAGCAGCAGCAACAGCAGATCGACTCACTTAGCCAGGAAAGGGGGTCTCAGCAGCGGCAACAGCAAGCAGATGATCGTCCAGCATTGGATAGCACCGTCCCATCCGTACCGAGAAGCAACGTTGGTTCTGCCCCGGGCGACACACTACTGGATACATACCCTGTGGATGACATCATAGAGAACACTAACTATGAGCTACACTCCAAAATGAAGAACATATCCATGAAGGTGGCGGACGGTGTTGCTTTTGTAGTTACCCCCGAAGAAACCTACCATTGCATCCCGATTCCAGACGGCTATGCTCGTGTCATGGTTGATGAAGTGGTGGACCCATATTCAGGGCTAACGCTTGACATTCCTGGAGGTGAAGATGAGCGCACACTGGGAGAGGCCATACATCATATCATCCTATGGAGAAAGGATTGCATTATCTTTCGAAGTCCACCGACACCGCGTCGTCTGCCGACTCCTCCTTGAAGTCCGCCACCGAGTCAGCAGACTCCCGCTCCTCCAAGTCCACGAACGCGTGAGATGACTCCTCCTTGAAGTCCGCCACCTCCTCCAAGTCCCCGAACGCGTGAGCTGACTCCTCCGGTTTCAAGCCCGGCACAGCATCATGCCACTTCTCCGGTTTCAAGTCCGGCACCGTGTCAGGCCACACCTCCTGCTTGAAGTCCGGCACATCGTTAGGCCACTTCTCCTGGTCCAACTCCACGTCAGCCATCTCCGCCGTCTCAGCAATCGCAGAAGAGACATCCCGCAGCTTTGGTGCATAGCGGTACGAGTCGAGGTAGTTCAGGAAGTACAGGCGGAGGCAAGCGATATAAATATGGTCCAAGCCTCGCTCCTCTTCCTCAGAGACCGTACGACATGACTAAGGAGCAAAACACAACCATAGTGCAAGCCCAATTGGACGCCCATTTTGGACCGAAACCGGCACCGCCGCCAAAGGAGAAAGTGCCTGAGAAAGTAATTGACCACTTCATTCGTATTGCTAGAGAACCAGCTCCCAAGCCTGTTGACTCAGACTATGAGCACCAAATCAGGAAGGCACATCGAGCATGACTACAGAAGGAAGCGAGCTCAAGCTTGATCCAACAAGCAGCTGGCAAAAAATGCGGGAAAACCGTTCCTGTCACACCCTAGCTAGTCATGCATTAGAGTGTTGCATCATGTTTACTCTTTCATCAGAAACTTGAAATGGGGATCTGTGAAACCCTCAGAATCATTTTGAAAATGATCCAAATAAAAATTTCTCCAAAAGGGTCCAAGAAAATGCTCATGTTGATCTCTGAAAATATTGGACAGAGATAAAAATCAAACCAATATTTTTAGTGGCTCATGGACATTTATTTTGGGCATTTGGAATTAATGCATAAATATTTGCTTTGGAAATATATTTCTATATATATAAATATATGTCCAAATATTATGCCAATTATAAAGGAGCTCTGGAATAATATATCTAGCCCCTGCAAAAATTGGCATAAGTTAAATAAATGATTTAATATATTATTTAAATCAAAACAAATGTCAGAAATTAGAAAACAGAAAAAAATAAAAGGGAGAAGCTTACCT
>NC_041383.1:200478094-200538079 GCF_002162155.2 Triticum dicoccoides
TCGCCGCCGTTCGCCATAGCCGCCGTCTCCGACCACCCCTCGCTCCCCCGACTAGCTCAGGAGCTCCGCCTCGACTCCCTCTTCCTCCCCACCGCTCCACAGCTCCCCGGAAGCCCTGCATCGCCGCCACGTCGCCGTTCCCCTCTTCGGGCTCCGATCATCATCGCCGTCGAATTCATCGTCTCCAGCGTGTCCCCGAGCCCGCTAACCACCTCTGCAGCCCCGCGGTGAGCCCCGGATCGTTTCCCCCTTCTCCCCTGGTCTCTCCCGACCTCTAGGCCCTAGCCCCACCTTGGCCGAGAGCTCCACGCCGCCGGCGATGTCGCCGTCGTGGCCACGGTCACCGTAGCACCCAACCGAGCACACCATCATGCTCCCCACCTCACCAGGAGCACGCAGCGCGCACTAACGCCTCCCCAAGCCCCCTGCAACGTCGATTCCGACCGCACCCGAACTCCGGCAGCCGCAGCCGAGCTCGCCGCCGTCAACTCCGGCCACCCCGAGCCCAACCACCACCACCAATAGTCGCGGCTCAACCTCAGCAACACGTAGATGCCTTCCGCCGTCCATTTGGTTGCCGGAATGGCAAAAAGCACTTTCGCCGCCGTCTCGGGCCTCGCCGGCGTCATGTCGCCGGTGGGGTTTGACCTGTCCGACCTGAGGTTTGACCCCCCAGGGTCACTGACGCGTGGGCCCTGTCGGTCAGATGGTTAGATTAGCGCTAACCACTGTTAGTTAACCCCCTGACACTGACCAGTGGGCCCCAGCGCCACTAATTAGTAATTAGAATTAATTTAACCCTGTTTAACCCCCCTGTCACTGACGTGTGGGCCCCACACGTCAGGTTTGACTCCAGCCAGCCGCAGTTGACCACTGACGTCATGCTGACGTCATGCTGGCGCAATAACTATAATTTCTGGATTTAATTTAAATCAGGAAATTCCAGAATATTATTTAAACTTCAAAAAATCATAACTTTTATTCTGTAACTCCAAATTGGACAAATTATATATGAAAAATGATCAGAAAAATCCAATCTATCCATCTGTACTATTTTCATGCATGATCAAACAAGTTAAATTGATGTTTTAAGCAGAACAAGGAAAAGCACTTTAAAAGACCATATTTGAATTTGAAATTTGAATCCTTGATTCAAATTTGTTCAAACCCTTCTGGTTTTAGTTGCATTAGCCCAATACACTCATTTTGCCATGTCTCATGCATGCATCATATTGTTGCATACTGTTTGGTAATGTTTGTGTATCGGTGCTCTCTGCGGCAGGTTCTGCCTCCGAGGAATACCGTGATTACCCTAACGAAGAACCGTATCAGTGCATCGAACCATCAGGCAAGCAACCAACCATTTGATCATATCGATACAATCCCATGTTCTCGCTCCTGCTCTCTTTTACTGCATTAAGACAACGCGATTCAAACTGCTGTGTGCTACGGTAGTTGAACCCATTTCCTCTGCATGACCTGTCATTGCCACAGTAACTAGATGAAACTCACTAGCATGTGTAGGAGTTGATTGAGCCATATGTATGTGTTGTTCCTACCTTGCTATGCCTGCTATGCTTAGAGTCGTGTCAGGTCTGGTTCATCTGGGTGATGGGCTAGAGTGAAATGATTATGTCGGTAATGAGAGTGGTGTGGTGAACACGATTTGGTAAAGGTATCGATGAGAGGCCATGTAGGAGTACATGGTGGGTTGTTTCATTGAAGCCGACCTTAAGCACTGAGATCTGTATGCGTGATTTAAGATACAGCTACTACCATGCATTGGGCCCTGAAATATGACCCCGTTCGACTTCTTATTCACCCTAGCTCTCTGTCCAGGAGTTGCAAGTAGTTTCTGGTGTTTGTAGCCTACTGGAGGCCGTGGACAGCACTGACCGTAGGGGTGGGCTGTGATGCGGTAGGTACGTGGCCGGGTGTACCGAATACCCGTTAGGTATCTCGGGAACCCTGTTCACATCGTTCGGGGCCGTATGGGAAACCTCGGCCGGACTCCCTGCGGATGGAACCTGAATAGGCGATAAACCTGGACTAGAGGCTTAAGTGTTTAGGTAGGTCGTGGTCTACACCCACGTCAGCTTTCGCTTGAAGTCTGCCGAGCACATGTCGTGTGCAGACGCTAAGTGGTGGAAACATGTATGAAGAAGTACACCCCTGCAGGGTTATCATAATCTATTCGAATAGCCGCGTCCGCGGTAAAGGACTACTTGGTTGCCTATACAGTTCATAGACAAGTAAATGGAAACTGTTAAAAGCCTCAAGATAAGTGTGAGTGCCGAGGATGGCTCTTCCGTAGGAAGACGGAGGTGGATCCTCGGTAGTGTATTGAATTGGTGAGTAGTGGACTCGTGTGCGCAAAACCATTTCAAGTTGGAGTATCGTAGGATAGCCTAGCCAAGAGTCAAAGCTGGCTTGCTGCAATAACTCCACCAACCCTTCTTGATACTATGCATGTATGTAGGATCTGATGTAAGTCTTGCTGCGTACCTTTGTACTCATGTTGCTATAATCTACATTTTTACAGAAGACGCTGCAACCCCTTCTGATGGGTTCTATGTAGACGTTGACATCAACGAGTAGGCTAAAGACCCAGGTGGTGACCCTGAGCTTGTGAAGGACCTTGTAGTATAGCTAGGCTTCCCAAGCCTCTTTTATTTTACTAGTTGTCTGTACTCAGACAAGCTACTTCCGCTGCTGGTTTGTATGACTGTATGACTTGTATGTGGGGTCGTGAGACCCGTACCTTTGTGTATGTTATGTATGGCTCACTGAGCCTTAAATAAAGTACTTGTGTCATAGAGTCATGTTGTGATGCTTCGTTGTATTTGCACATATCGAGCATATTGTGTGTATGACTGAAATGCTTGGTATGTGTGGGATCTGACTATCTAGTTGTTTATCTTTAGTAGCCTCTCTTACCGGGAAATGTCTCCTAGTGTTACCGCTGAGCCATGGTAGCTTGCTACTGCTCTGGAACACTTAGGACGGCCGGCATGTGTCCTTCTTCGTTCCGGTGTCTGTCCCTTCGGGGAAATGTCACGCTTTGAGTACCGGAGTCCTGTTAGCCCGCTACAGCCCGGTTTACCGGAGTCCTGCTAGCCCAGTGCTACAGCCCGGACCCACTTGCTGATGACCGACACGTGCGAAGCTGGGTCATGGATGCCTGTCCCTGTAAGTCTGTGCCACTTTGGGTTTACGACTAGTCATGTCAGCCCGGGCTCTTTATCATATGGATGCTAGCGACACTATCATATACGTGAGCCAAAAGGCGCAAACGGTCCCGGGAAAAGGTAAGACGACACCCGTGGGGATACCGTGCGTGAGGCCGCAAAGTGATATGAGGTGTTACCAGCTAGATCGATGTGACATCGAGTCGGGGTCCTGACAGCGTTGGCATCAGAGCCATGCTGCCTGTAGGTTCTCCAAGCCAAACTGGTCGATGTTGAGTCTAGAAATTCTTTAGTTATATGTAGGGGAATTGTTTGTGGGTTGGAACGTAAGGCTCTTTTACTCCTTATACCTTATGACTTTCTGATCTGAGTTAGTCCATTCTTCCACCGGGGGTTAAGGAATTAGGATCTGTTCTCTCTATCAGGATCACGTGTTACTAATCAGTAGTACCTTATAAGTTTGATGGTTACCAGCCTAGTTCAGTTCTACTACCACATTATGTTGCCAGAATGGTTTCAGAACTTTGATATGGTGATGTTGAGTGTGTACGAAATCCTTTGTCAAATGTCTCAAATCTTTTTTGAGCATTTACAGCTGTTATGCTGCCGAAATTTTGCTAGAAATTCTAATGCCTTTGCATTATGATTGTGTTTCAGATGGCCACTCGCGACCTCAATCAAGTGGTTCGCCTGACTCGATGCCTAGATGTACCCGGCCATACTGCTAAGTTGGTCAGGGTAATGACTGAGGCTGGATACCGCTGGTATCCTGAGTACACGGTCGAAGAGCAATTCCGAGACTTTAATCAAAGCCAGTATCTCTGCACTGTCAGGATATTTCCATCTTATCCTGGATCCACCGAGCCTCT
Source organism: Triticum dicoccoides (assembly GCF_002162155.2). NCBI lineage: Eukaryota > Viridiplantae > Streptophyta > Magnoliopsida > Poales > Poaceae > Triticum > Triticum dicoccoides. Next base: position 200,482,152 of record NC_041383.1, read on the forward strand.
TCACTGCTCTTATGGACTCGGGGTTACCATTGAGATGGCTGTGCAGGACGCCGCCTACTCTATGATGACCATTATGCGGGTCAGATCTGGTTTTCGGGACTCTGATTTCCGGTATATGCCAGGATCACTTCCGGGAGCACAAGGGTATCTCCAGGCTATCTATGCTGACCCCACTCAGGAGGATTCACGGACTCGCACCACTGCTGAGATGCTCGAGGATAAGGACCGTGAAAATCGGGCCTTAAGGCTAGAGCTCTTCAACACCCGTGCTGACCACTGGGCCACTTTGACTCGGTTCGCACCGGCGGTGCAAGCTGGATATTCAGATATGCGCGATCTCTATCCTGTGAGATCTGCTCTGCCAGACGTGATGGTTTGGCGTGATGTAGGAGGCATCACCCCACCTCGCGGTCCCCGCAGGCAACCGTTTGTTGGAGCGTATTGAACAGAATACAGCACACCATCAGAGGGCTAACGTGGTGTCACTCAGTGATTTTATCAAATTGCATCCACCCACGTTCCACCACTCCGTCGAGCCTCTCGACGCTGATGACTGGCTTCGCAGTATCTCTCACAAACTGCGTTCCGCGCTGGTAGCGGAGGCTGACAAGGTCACCTTTGCTGCATATCATCTTGAAGGCCCCGCCAGTCTATGGTGGGAGAATTATGGAGCTATGCGCCCAGCGGGCCATGTCACTACTTGGGCTGAATTCAGCGAGGCTTTCCGTGAACATCACATTCCGGAGGGTCTCATGGACCGTAAACGTGAAGAATTTTGCAGTTTCACCCAAGGCCGACTTTCTGTGGATGCCTATAGCAGGGAGTTTGGTAATCTCGCCCGATATGCAACTGAGGAAGTTTCTACCGATGCCAAGAAGCAAGCAAGGTTCCGTAAGGGCCTCAGTCCTGAGCTTCGCCGTGACCTCCGTCTGCATGAGTGCACATCTTTTTCGAAACTTGTCAACAAAGCCATCAGTGCTGAAACTGGTCAGACTGACTATGACGCAACACGCAAGCATGGCCGTGACATGGGTTCCTCATCCGGTGCTGGTCCTCAGAAGCGCCGCGTGTGGGTACCCAACACCGCCCTGCCACCCAGGTTTACACCGAGGCCATCCTTCCAGGCGCCTCGCCCCGTTCAACAGTCTGCTCCAGCCAAGCCCTATGGGGGTCCAATTAACAATGCTCCTCCACGTACCAGTTCCGTGACTTGTTTCAAGTGTGGGGAATCTGGTCACTATATGCGTGAGTGTCCCCAGACCAACCCCAACCAGTCTGCTAAAGCTGTTGGCCGTGGCAAGCCGACAGGAAAAATATTCCACGCCAAGCCGGTCACCGCTTCACGTGGCCATGTCAACTGTGTCTCTGCCGAAGAAGCTCAAGAGGATCCCAACGTCGTTCTCGGTACGCTTCTTGTTAACTGCCACCCGGCATCTGTTCTTTTTGATACAGGAGCCTCTCATTCTTTTATATCCGAAAGTTATGCTCGTTTGCATAACGTTGCATTCTGTGACATGCCATCCACTATGGAAATCTCTACCCCTGGGTCTAGATGGCAGACCTCTAGGGTAAGTTATGGAAATGAGATCCAAGTCGACAGACTTGTTTTCCTCGCGTCTTTGATAGCCCTTAAATCTTCAGATATTAATATCATTCTGGGTATGGACTGGATGTCGGCTCATCATGCCCAAATCGATTGCTTCTCTAGGACTGTTCAACTCACCCATCCTTCGGGGAAGATAGTCAATGTCTTGACTCGAATAGCCAAGCGACAATTATATTCTCTTAACGCCAGCCCTTTGCCAGACCTTGAGGACGTTCCGGTAGTCCGTGACTTTCCGGATGTCTTTCCAGAGGAATTGCCAGGTGTTCCACCTGACAGGGATGTTGAGTTTGTAATAGACCTCATTCCAGGAACCGTTCCGATTGCTAGAAGACCTTATAAGATGGCACCCCTAGAACTAGCCGAACTTAAGAAACAACTCGATGAGTCCTTGAAAAAGGGTTTCATCCGACCTAGCTCTTCTCCATGGGCTTGCCCCGTCCTATTCGTCAAGAAGAAGGATGGTACGGACCGGATGGTTGTAGATTACCGACCTGTTAATTTGGTCACAATCAAGAACAAATATCCACTTCCCAGGATCAACGACCTGTACGATCAGCTCGCTGGATCCTCAGTCTTCTCCAAAATGGATTTGAGGTTGGGATACCATCAAATCAAAATCAGAAACGGGGACATTCCTAAAACAGCCTTTGTTACTCGTTATGGCCAATACGAGTACACCGTCATGTCCTTCGGATTAACCAACGCTCCAGCCACCTTTTCTCGGTTAATGAATTCAATCTTCATGGAGTATTTGGATAAATTCGTCGTGGTTTACCTCGATGATATACTCATCTACTCCAAGAACGAGGAAGAACATGCCGAACATCTAAGGCTAGTGTTGCAGAAACTTCGGGAGCATCGCCTTTATGCCAAATTTTCTAAATGTGAATTCTGGTTGTCAGAAGTGACCTATCTGGGTCATGTAATATCTGGTAAAGGTATTGCTGTTAACCCCGAGCGAGTTCAAGCCGTCCTTAACTGGACTCCACCCGAATCGGTCAAGCAAGTTCGGAGTTTTCTAGGCTTAGCGAGCTATTGCCGTCGCTTTGTCGAAAACTTCTCCAAAGTTGCTAAACCCTTAACCGAACTCCTCAAGAAAGATAAAAAGTTCGAATGGACTCCACAATGTGAGCACAGCTTTCAGGAACTGAAAAGACGCCTGACTTCTGCTCCCGTACTGGTACCGCCAGACTTCTCTAAGGACTTTGTTATCTACTGCGACGCCTCGCGACAAGGACTAGGTTGCATTCTCATGCAAGATCGACACGTAATTGCCTACGCTTCACGACAATTGCACCCACATGAGGAGAATTATCCTACCCATGATCTAGAGCTTGCAGCCGTAGTCTATGCACTTAAAACCTGGCGACATTACCTCCTCGGTAATCGTTGCGAAATATTCACTGATCACCAAAGTCTGAAGTACATCTTCACCCAACCGGATTTGAATCTCAGGCAAAGATGTTGGGTCGAGTTGATCACAGATTTCGACTTAGGAATAACCTACACCCCAGGGAAAGCCAACGTCATGGCTGATGCGCTAAGTCGTAAATCCTATTGTAACAATCTGATGTTACAACAAAGTCAACCGCTTCTCCATGAGGAATTTCGGAAGCTTAACCTTCACATTGTTCCTCAAGGATTTCTCTCCACCTTGGTGGCGAAACCTACTCTTACGGATCAAATCATTGCTGCCCAGAAGCGAGATAAGGGAATAGCTAAGATCAAGGAGAACATTGCTAGCGGAGGTGCTAGTTGTTTCTCCACAAATGATCATGGTGTTGTGTACTTTGAGAACCGTCTAGTGGTTCCCAAGAACCAGCATCTACGGCAGTTGATCCTTAAGGAGGCTCATGAATCTCCTCTCACTATTCATCCCGGTGGTACTAAGATGTATCAGGACCTACGCCAGAGGTTCTGGTGGACTAGGATGAAGAGAGAAATTGCTCAGTATATTGCTAATTGCGACGTCTGTCGTCGTGTAAAAGCAGAGCATCAACGGCCTGCTGGCACCCTTCAACCCTTAGCTATTCCTGAATGGAAATGGGATAAAATTGGTATGGATTTCATTACCGGTTTTCCCAGGACCAAGAGAGGGAATAATGCTATTTTCGTTGTGGTCGATCATCTTTCCAAAGTAGCTCATTTCTTACCTGTTCGTGAGAGTATAACCGCTAGTCAGCTGGCAGACTTATACATCTCCCGAATAGTGTCCCTCCATGGTGTTCCTTTGGAAATTAACTCGGATCGAGGAAGTCTTTTCACCTCTCGATTTTGGGAAAGTTTCCAAAATGCTATGGGAACCCGTCTCTCCTTTAGCACCGCTTTCCACCCTCAGTCAAGTGGTCAAGTGGAACGCGTCAACCAAATTCTAGAAGACATGCTTCGAGCCTCTGTTATCTCATTCGGAATGGACTGGGAGAAGTGCCTTCCATTTGCCGAATTCGCTTACAACAACAGCTATCAATCTAGCTTGGGTAAAGCCCCTTTTGAAGTTCTCTATGGACGACGATGTCGAACACCCCTTAACTGGTCAGAGACCGGGGAAAGAAAATTCTTTGGCCCGGACATGATTCAGGAAGCAGAAGAACAAGTTCGTATCGTTCGTGAAAAGTTGAAAACAGCCCAATCACGTCAAAAGAGTCAATATGACCGAAAACATAAGGCTGTGACTTTCGAGGTTGACGAGAAGGCTTATCTTCGGGTCACCCCTCTGAAGGGAACCCATCGTTTCGGTATCAAAGGCAAATTGGCTCCTCGTTACATTGGACCTTTTCGCATTCTTGCCAAACAAGGAGAAGTTGCCTACCAGTTGGAACTACCTCCGCACCTCTCCAGAGTTCACGATGTCTTCCACGTTTCTCAACTCAGGCGTTGCTTCTCGGATCCTATCCGTGGAGTGGACCACGAAACGCTTGATCTCCAAGATAATCTTACATATCGAGAGTACCCCATTCGTATCCTCGATCAGGCCGAACGTACCACTCGACGTCATAATATCAAGTTTCTCAAGGTTCAATGGTCGCACCATTCTGAGGATGAAGCAACTTGGGAAAGGGAGGATCGTCTTCGACTTGAATATCCCGCCTTCTTCTCGGAGGAACCCAAATCTCGGGACGAGATTCTTTTGAGTGGGGGTGAGTTGTCACACCCTAGCTAGTCATGCATTAGAGTGTTGCATCATGTTTATTCTTTCATCAGAAACTTGAAATGGGGATGACAGAACCCCCAGTCCCCTCTGAAACCAACTAGGGTTACTAAAATAATTTTTCAATGAACCTGAAATGCCCTTCTAAAATGCCCATCATTTTTGTCTTGGTTCAAAACCTCTGCCAAAAATGGTGCACATTTTCCTAGGCCATCCTAGGGTTTTTGAATTAAATCATAAATATTTGAATTTGGGCATTTAAAATAATATAAAATATTTAAATGCTCAAATATCTCCAAACTAAAATGTTTCATGTTGGAAATAATCCAACTATGGGCCAGGAATAGTTTGGTGATTTTTGAACTTGCCTAGGTATTTTATTAAATTCAACAAAGTTGCAGATATATTAAATAAAAACAGAAACAAAAAAAAAGGGAAAAACTTCCCTGTGCGGCCCAGCCAGCTGGCCGGCCCAGCAAGCCAGCCCAGCCCACCACCGCCGTCGTCCTCCTGGCGCCAGTCGGCTAGGCGTGTGGCCGGCGCGCGCGCATGGCCGGAGCGCCACGCCACCAGCCCGTCTGCCTGCCTCCCCCGCCAGCGCGACGCCGCGGCGCTTCTTCTCGGTGCCGCCCCGATCCCCTGGCCTTATCCCTCTCTCTCTCCCGTGCTGCTCTCTCCCTCTCTCTCTCACGGCCGAACACCACCGTCGCCGCCGTTCGCCATAGCCGCCGTCTCCGACCACCCCTCGCTCCCCCGACTAGCTCAGGAGCTCCGCCTCGACTCCCTCTTCCTCCCCACCGCTCCACAGCTCCCCGGAAGCCCTGCATCGCCGCCACGTCGCCGTTCCCCTCTTCGGGCTCCGATCATCGTCGCCGTCGAATTCGTCGTCTCCAGCGCGTCCCCGAGCCCGCTAACCACCTCTGCAGCCCCGCGGTGAGCCCCGGATCGTTTCCCCCTTCTCCCCTGGTCTCTCCCGACCTCTAGGCCCTAGCCCCACCTTGGCCGAGAGCTCCACGCCGCCGGCGATGTCGCCGTCGTGGCCACGGTCACCGTAGCACCCAACCGAGCACACCATCGTGCTCCCCACCTCACCAGGAGCACGCAGTGCGCACTAACGCCTCCCCAAGCCCCCTGCAACGTCGATTCCGACCGCACCCGAACTCCGGCAGCCGCAGCCGAGCTCGCCGCCGTCAACTCCGGCCACCCCGAGCCCAAACACCACCACCAATAGTCGCGGCTCAACCTCAGCAACACGTAGATGCCTTCCGCCGTCCATTTGGTTGCCGGAATGGCAAAAAGCACTTTCGCCGCCGTCTCGGGCCTCGCCGGCGTCATGTGGCCGGTGGGGTTTGACCTGTCCGACCTGAGGTTTGACCCCCCAGGGTCACTGACGCGTGGGCCCTGTCGGTCAGATGGTTAGATTAGCGCTAACCACTGTTAGTTAACCCCTGACACTGACCAGTGGGCCCCAGCGCCACTAATTAGTAATTAGAATTAATTTAACCCTGTTTAACCCCCCTGTCACTGACGTGTGGGCCCCACACGTCAGGTTTGACTCCAGCCAGCCGCAGTTGACCACTGACGTCATGCTGACGTCATGCTGGCGCAATAACTATAATTTCTGGATTTAATTTAAATCAGGAAATTCCAGAATATTATTTAAACTTCAAAAATTCATAACTTTTATTCTGTAACTCCAAATTGGACAAATTATATATGAAAAATGATCAGAAAAATCCAATCTATCCATCTGTACTATTTTCATGCATGATCAAACAAGTTAAATTGATGTTTTAAGCAGAACAAGGAAAAGCACTTTAAAAGGCCATATTTGAATTTGAAATTTGAATCCTTGATTCAAATTTGTTAAAACCCTTCTGGTTTTAGTTGCATTAGCCCAATACACTCATTTTGCCATGTCTCATGCATGCATCATATTGTTGCATACTGTTTGGTAATGTTTGTGTATCGGTGCTCTCTGCGGCAGGTTCTGCCTCCGAGGAATACCATGATTACCCTAACGAAGAACCGTATCAGTGCATCGAACCATCAGGCAAGCAACCAACCATTTGATCATATCGATACAATCCCATGTTCTCGCTCCTGCTCTCTTTTACTGCATTAAGACAACGCGATTCAAACTGCTGTGTGCTACGGTAGTTGAACCCATTTCCTCTGCATGACCTGTCATTGCCACAGTAACTAGATGAAACTCACTAGCATGTGTAGGAGTTGATTGAGCCATATGTATGTGTTGTTCCTACCTTGCTATGCCTGCTATGCTTAGAGTCGTGTCAGGTCTGGTTCATCTGGGTGATGGGCTAGAGTGAAATGATTATGTCGGTAATGAGAGTGGTGTGGTGAACACGATTTGGTAAAGGTATCGATGAGAGGCCATGTAGGAGTACATGGTGGGTTGTTTCATTGAAGCCGACCTTAAGCACTGAGATCTGTATGCGTGATTTAAGATACAGCTACTACCATGCATTGGGCCCTGAAATATGACCCCGCTGGACTTCTTATTCACCCTAGCTCTCTGTCTAGGAGTTGCAAGTAGTTTCTGGTGTTTGTAGCCTACTGGAGGCCGTGGACAGCGCTGACCGTAGGGGTGGGCTGTGATGCGGTAGGTACGTGGCCGGGTGTACCGAATACCCGTTAGGTATCTCGGGAACCCTGTTCACATCGTTCGGGGCCGTATGGGAAACCCCGGCCGGACTCCCTGCGGATGGAACCTGAATAGGCGATAAACCTGGACTAGAGGCTTAAGTGTTTAGGTAGGTCGTGGTCTACACCCACGTCGGCTTTCGCTTGAAGTCTGCCGAGCACATGTCGTGTGCAGACGCTAAGTGGTGGAAACATGTATGAAGAAGTACACCCCTGCAGGGTTATCATAATCTATTCGAATAGCCGCGTCCGCGGTAAAGGACTACTTGGTTGCCTATACAGTTCATAGACAAGTAAATGGAAACTGTTAAAAGCCTCAAGATAAGTGTGAGTGCCGAGGATGGCTCTTCCGTAGGAAGACGGAGGTGGATCCTCGATGGTGTATTGAATTGGTGAGTAGTGGACTCGTGTGCGCAAAACCATTTCAAGTTGGAGTATCGTAGGATAGCCTAGCCAAGAGTCAAAGCTGGCTTGCTGCAATAACTCCACCAACCCTTCTTGATACTATGCATGTATGTAGGATCTGATGTAAGTCTTGCTGAGTACCTTTGTACTCATGTTGCTATAATCTACATTTTTACAGAAGACGCTGCAACCCCTTCTGATGGGTTCTATGTAGACGTTGACATCAACGAGTAGGCTAAAGACCCAGGTGGTGACCCTAAGCTTGTGAAGGACCTTGTAGTATAGCTAGGCTTCCCAAGCCTCTTTTATTTTACTAGTTGTCTGTACTCAGACAAGCTACTTCCGCTGCTGGTTTGTATGACTGTATGACTTGTATGTGGGGTCGTGAGACCCGTACCTTTGTGTATGTTATGTATGGCTCACTGAGCCTTAAATAAAGTACTTGTGTCATAGAGTCATGTTGTGATGCTTCGTTGTATTTGCACATATCGAGCATATTGTGTGTATGACTGAAATGCTTGGTATGTGTGGGATCTGACTATCTAGTTGTTTATCTTTAGTAGCCTCTCTTACCGGGAAATGTCTCCTAGTGTTACCGCTGAGCCATGGTAGCTTGCTACTGCTCTGGAACACTTAGGACGGCCGGCATGTGTCCTTCTTCGTTCCGGTGTCTGTCCCTTCGGGGAAATGTCACGCTTTGAGTACCGGAGTCCTGTTAGCCCGCTACAGCCCGGTTTACCGGAGTCCTGCTAGCCCAGTGCTACAGCCCGGACCCACTTGCTGATGACCGACACGTGCGAAGCTGGGTCATGGATGCCTGTCCCTGTAAGTCTGTGCCACTTTGGGTTTACGACTAGTCATGTCAGCCCGGGCTCTTTATCATATGGATGCTAGCGACACTATCATATACGTGAGCCAAAAGGCGCAAACGGTCCCGGGAAAAGGTAAGACGACACCCGTGGGGATACCGTGCGTGAGGCCGCAAAGTGATATGAGGTGTTACCAGCTAGATCGATGTGACATCGAGTCGGGGTCCTGACAGTTCCCCAGTTGGGAGAACAGGCGGCGCAAGCGATCCCCCCGCTTGTTGTGCCAACAACAAATGAGAGGAGTAGTGCGCGCACCAAATATTATTGTGGGCAAACCGTTAGCATTCCCCAGCATGGCGATGTGGTAATAACAGAGCATCATATAATGCAGGCTCAAATGCTCAATATCTCTGTTGGACAACTCCTCGAAATCGAGCCCATGCCTACGCTTAAAGAATCGGAAATAGCATCAATGGTACATGAACATTACCAAGATTTCCAATCGAGAGTCCCTCATGGTGAATGTCAAGCATGAGCATTATTACCATGAGAAAGCTCTGACCATTGAGTATCCAGAACTATTTCCGTTATTTAATCAAGACGCACTCGACAAGTCTATCGTCAGTTGTTATTGTCTGTAAGTGATTTCTTTCTGTAATTTAAGTCTCAAGCTAGTTATGTAGTGATAATTTTGATCAATCATTACATGTAATTGTCCTCACTATATTCTTTTTCTGTGGTATTATATGCAGGATGAAGATGTATGAAATGAAAAAAGCTGGACGCTATGGCGTTGGGTTCATTGACCCAAATACCATTAATCAGGACATATGGGAGATTGAACATTGTCAAGCTGCTGTAGAGGAAAGCATGCTAGAGTTCTTGAAGCGCCTCAATACCAATGAAGATATACTACTTCCTTACAACTTCCCGTGAGTCACACTGTCTTGTACTACAAATTCTGTCTTTGCTTACTAGCTAGCTAGATGTTAATAATTAAGTGTATATGGTTTACAGTAGTTGATTAATTTTATGCACATGCCCGCTTAATTAAGACATGCAAACGTGTGCGTATGCAGTTGGCACTGGGTCTTGTTAGACATTAAAGTTGAGGAAGGAAAAGTTGAATTACTAGACTCACTAACTAAAGAAGATAAAGACTACACCATCGTGAAGGGGGTAGTCAACAGGTAATTTCAATCATTATTAACTATATCTCGTCCTATTAATTATTAGTTTGTCATTTCCTGATATGAACTATTTAATAACCCCTTTATTAATTTTCTTTGCCGGCGGGCAGGGCATGGGCAAAGTTCATCAAGGTGACTCCAGGCACGTGGCCAAAAAAGTTGTTTTGGCATCGACCCTTGGTAAGTAATTAAGTAGTACTAGCTAGCTACCATCTCTTTAATTCTTGTTTCAATATCATTAATTAATTATCATGCTTGATTAATCATTATCTGATTCAATTCCATTCTCGTAAAGGCCCTAAGGCAGGCGCCGGGGAATAATCTGTGTGCATTCTATGTTTGCGAGAACATTCGCATGATGACGTGCGAAAGGAGCAGATCTGATAGACAGGACTGGGTACGTTTGTCAGAACACTATTCACACCATTATCGATATCTAGTCACACAACTAACACACATGCATATTGATCTCCTTCTTAACAGTTCAGATCGGTGCGGGATAAGCTCCTACCATCGGACCGCATACAAGCACTTCAAGAGGAAATAGCCGGATTTTTGCTCGACCAGGTCATAGATCCCAAAGGAGAATACTATTACCCGCTACCGCCCCCATGAACCACTTGTCATCATGCTCCGGAGGCACCAAAGGCAACATATGTAGGAGAAATTGTATATGTATATACATGTGTATGTGTGAATAATTAATGGTGTTGGTTTGTGAGACATTCGATGATATATATATATATGCGGTTCTACGTATGAGAAAATCTATTTATATATATGCATAACATGTACAATTTGTAGTATCGTGAAATAACAGCAAACAAAAAAATTGAATGGAAAATAAATCAACCCCCCCCCCCCAAATATTTAGTACCGGTTGGTGTTACCAACCGGTACTAATGCCCTAGCGCACCCAGGGCCTGGCTCATGCCATGTGGTGGCACTTTAGCGCCGGTTCGTGACGAACCGGTACTAAAGGGGGGGGGGCTTTAGTCCCCACTCTTTAGTGCCGGTTGGCAAACCGGCACTAATGGCCGTTACGAACCGGCACTAAAGCCCGGTTCTGCACTAGTACCCTTCGTGGGTGGAGCCCTCCGTGGACTCGCGCAACCGTTACCCTTCATGTGTTGAAGTCTCCATCAACGTGGATGTACGATAGCACCACCTATTGGAACCACGCCAAAAACTTCCGTGTCTCCAATTGCGTTTGAATCCTCCAAACCCTTCCCTTTAGTTTCTTGCAAGTTGCATTCTTTATTTTCCGCTGCCTATATACTCTTTGCATGCTTGCTTGAATTGTGTGATGATTGCTTGACTTGTTCTAAGATAGCTAAAATCTGCCAAACTCTAAAATTGGGAAAAGGTTAAGTTTTTAATTGGTCAAGTAGTCTAATCACCCCCCTCTGGACATACTTCAAGGTCCTACAAGTGGTATCAGAGCTTTGGTCTCTGTTTGCTTTGATTTCCATAGCTTTTGGTGGTCATAGCCTTGGTTTCACAACCTAGGAGAGTATGGCGTCTAGCGAGGGAAATTATCACCGTAGAGGTCCTTACTTTGATGGTACTAATTTTGCTAGTTGGAAGCATAAGATGAAAATGCATATTCTTGGACATAACCCCGCCGTTTGGGCAATTATTTGTATTGGCTTGCAAGGTGAATTCTTTGATGGGAGAGAACCGAACCGTGAAGCTAACGCGGAAGAATTGAAGATGCTGCAATACAACGCTCAAGCTTGTGATATCATCTTCAACGGATTGTGCCCCGAAGAAATTCAACAAAATCAGCCGTCTTGAGAATGCAAAGAAAATTTGGGATACTTTGATTGATATGCATGAAGGTACCGAATCCGTCAAGGAATCCAAGTTGGATGTGCTCCAAAGTCAGCTTGACAAGTTCAAAATGAAGGATGGTGAAGGTGTCGCTGAAATGTACTCTAGGCTTGCTCTTATCACAAATGAGATTGCCAGCTGAGGGAGTGAAGAGATGACCGACAAATTCATCATCAATAAGATCCTAAGAGCATTGGATGGAAAGTATGATACCGTGTGCACATTGATCCAAATGATGCCAAACTACAAAGATCTCAAGCCAACGGAAGTCATTGGAAGAATTGTTGCTCATGAGATGTCACTCAAGGATAAGGAGGAACTTCACAACAAGTCAAGTGGTGCTTACAAAGCCTCAAGTGAAGCCCCCACATCATCAAGTGAGAAACAAACCCTCAATGAAGAATTGCACTTAATGGTGAAGAACTTCAACAAATTCTACAAGAGTAGAAGCAAAGAAAGAAGCTCCAAGTCAAGGTATTACCATGATAAAAGATCTTCTAGTCGAGAGCGCAATTGCTACAATTGTGGGAGACCCGGACACTATTCCAATGAGTGTACGGCACCCTACAAAAGAAGAGAAGATTCTCCAAAAAGAAGAAGCAAAAGAGAAGAATCACCACCAAGAGAGAGGAGGAGTAGAGATGATCGTTATGAACGAAGACCCTCACGGAGAAGCAAGGATTCAGAAAGGAAGGACAAGTCATCAAGGAGCTACACAAAACAAAGACATCAAGCTCATGTTGGTGAATGGGTATCCGGCTCCGACTCCGACAATCACTCTGAGAGAAGCTATCACTCCGACTCCGAATATACTCAAGATGAAGGTGTTGCCGGTCTAGCACTTGTGTCAACCAACTCCTACGACATATTGGATTCACCAAATGAAGGAATTGGAAGATGCTTGATGGCCAAAGGTCCAAAGGTAACACATCCTGAGTATGTTGATTTCAATAGTGATGAAGATTACTTGCTTGTGGATGATGATTTACTTGTTGACAACTCTAGTGATGAATACTGTGATGAAACGAATGACAATGATAAGGAGAATATTGAGCTTCTAACTAAAGAACTAAACACTCTTAAGTTGGCTCATGAAACTATCTTCGAAGATCATCGAGAACTTTTAAGGGCTCGTGAGAAGTTACGCTTTGAAAAGCTCAATCTTGAGCAAGAGCATGAGTTCTTAAAAGCAATCAATGATGATCTCCGTAAGAAAAGTTCTTCTTACATTGCCAAGCGTTTACTCTTATCTACTTACATGCCTCAAGTCAAGTCTAGTAACAAGTACAAGAAAGATACTTCCTCTAGTAGTAACAATAATAATGTCAAATCCAATATTGTTGCTTCTAGTAGTTCTCTTGATTCCACTAATGATTCTCTTAGCCAAGTTACACTTGAGCAAGAAAATAGCTTATTGAAGGGAATTATAGAGAAAGGTGTTTACAAGAGCCTTGCCAGGAGTAAGCAATTCGAGGAAATTGTACGCAAGCAAGGAAGGCACCGGAAGAATCAAGGTGTTGGTTTTGAACGAAAGTTCAATGCCAATGGAGTTGAGTGGGAAGAAGATCAATACCCCAAGACGAAGTTTGTTCCTCAACAAGAGAAGTATGATCCTACTTCCTTCAAAGGAACACAAGCACAAGATGATCTTCCACCACAAGACCACAAGAACAAAGGCAAGGACAAGCTTCAAGAAGAGATTAATGCATTTGAAGAAGCACCTAAGGCCTCGTTCAAGTGGGTTCCCAAGACTATGTCAAGTTCTACTTCATCAAGTACAACTACAACTCCAAGGATTCCCATCAAGATGATGTGGATCCCGAAGAAGAAGAACTAGAGAGTTCTTGAGGGTGACTCCGCCAACATTCTTCACTCATATCATTATGGCAAGAACAAGTGCAATCAACTTCCACATCTTACACTAGTTCAAGGAGTCACAAACCCTCATGTTGGTAAGGCAAGGGACAAGGTAACCTAATGACTTCATGGACATCATCTTGTCTGTGCATCACTCTATGTCTATGGATATTCTTGTTTGTTCCTTGTGGGACTAACCCATGTAGGAAAGTTGAAAGTGCAACTCACTCCAAAGGATTGCTCCAAATGGTCTACATCAACATTGAGCATCCACACCTTCAACACCTACATGAAGTCATCATCGACAAAACACAAGGTTAGTTCATCCCTCGAAAAGGGGATCTCACATCTAGGGGGAGCTTAACTCTAAGAATTGAGTCAAAGCAACTCTAATGGTGTGAACACATCAATGCATTATGTAAAAGTGGTAACCCCACTTGAGCTTAAACGATGAGTATGACCTATGATCAAATGTCTTTCATTTGAATCCTAAGTCAATATACTCATATATAGATGACCTAGTCATCGCCAATTGTTTGATAGATGCTAGAATTGGCTGTGCATGTTTTGCCACATATTTCATTTGCCATCTTATTGTGTGAGCATGTTGGTGCATATTTTACTCATTCAAGGACATCCACTTGTTGTTTTGATTGATTGGCTTCTTTTCTTTTTGCCAAGTGGATGGACAAGAATGCCTAAGAACCTTTCTCGTCTCAAATTCTATTCATGCTGCATCACAAAATTTGATCAAGTCAGATTCGAACCAGTCTGTGTGAGGAGCACTCGGAGTCCCCGATTCATCATAGACTTAAACTTCCAAAACTTCTTTGTGATTCTCGGTCTGACCGATTCCTCCATTTCGGTCCTACCGAGATCATTAAGTCGATCTAAGTTTTCAATCTTGGTGCAACCGATTTGAACTTTTCGGTCACACCAAGTTGCAGTAACTGTACACAGTTATGCATCTCGGTGCCACCGAGTTGTTCCACTCGGTCACACAGACAGGGTCAGGCTATATATAGTCACGGCAAAAATTTGGAAATTCCTCCGAACCCCTTTGCCCGCGCAATAGCTCGCTCTGCCTCCAAGATCTCCGGATCGTCTCCTCGTCGCCAGCTACCTCCCGTCGCTGGTCTCCGCCGCCGTCAACGGATTTCAACCCCGCCGTTGCCGCCGTAGCGAGTTCATCGCCAAGCTAGGGTATGGACTCGATCACTGTGCTATCCTCGTCCGATTCCTAGCACATTGTGTTCTTTCTGATTCTTGCCACGATTGAAACACTCCTATCCAGTCAATGTAGTCCTTAGAATAGTTGAGATTCAAAATTTTAGGGTTAGGTTTCCTCCGAAACCATCTCGGACCCACCGAGTTGAAAAACTCGGTCCCACCAATTTGGCTTATGCCATTGCACTAGTAACTCTTGGTCTGACCGAGAATTAATAATCGGTGAGACCTATTTTAGGACTTTGTGAAACCCTAGCAGTCTCGGTGCCACCGAACCGTGACTCGGTCCAACCGAGTTCATCAGTTTAGGTTCCAAAACTGCTTCGGTATCACCGAGTTTGAAAATTGTTTGATCCGAAATGCTTTCTGTGGAAAACTAAAACTGAATTCTTGAATCATTCTTTTGCAAAAATCTCTGCATTTTGTGATGCTCATCCACTCTATCTCATCTATATCTCTTCACAGGGTCAGCAGTCAGTGTTTGCAACATGTCAGACCAGAGTGACAGCCAGAACAGGTCAGAAGAGCAGATTGACATGAGTCAGGGCACTAGTCCCTCTAGCACTTCAGATGAAGGCAGCAGGAGCATCCCAAGCAACCTGCCTAAGGCTGCTACCAGACAAAGGAAGAAGAGAACCTCAGACTCAGAGGATGAGGACTATAGAGCAGAAGAAGATGAGGCTACTTCCAAGAAAGTAGTGCTCAAAAAGGAGTATGGCTCATCACACAACACAAAGCCTGGACTGAATAAGAAGGTTCCTGCCAAGAGGACACCTATGCCCAAGGTCAGAAGGTCCACTCAAGTGCCTGAACAGACTGAACCCAAAGAGGCACCTGCAAAGAAAGTCACAACTTCCAAATCCAAGAAAGTTCCTACTGGAGAAACTATGAAGTTTACCATTGAATCAGAGGATGAAGCTGCTCAGGATAAGAAGAAGAAGAGAGCAAGAACCACAACTGCCCAGGTTCTTGGAAAGCCCTCAATGAGAAGAGACTCTGAAGAGGAAGAAGAGGTTGCTGCACCAGCACCCAAGGCACCAAAGCTTATGGGTGATGCTATTAGATCAGGGGCTACAACATCAAAGCCCAAGGAAGCACCCAAAGCCGCCCCCAAGGACAAGCTTGCACCAAAGAGGAATACCAGGAGTATTCCAGCTGCTGAGAAGAACAAGGCCCCAGTGCCTAATGTTGCTGATGAGGAAGATGAAGAAGGACAGGCCCTAAGGAAGTTCAAGCCCAAGATACCAGACCACAATGATACCCATCCTGTGGCTGAGGACATGAACATCAGAAGAGACTCAGGGTTGAGGCTATGGAGGCTGACAGATCCATATGCCGCAAGGAGAAGAACTGTTGTTGATTACAGGTTCCATACAAAGGAACATCAGGACTTCTATGAGACAATCTTGTTGGACAAGAAGCCCATAGTGTGTGATATGAGGTGGGTCGACTGGACCTATATGAAGGAAAATGAAGAGCACTATCCTGGAGTGCAAGACAGTTTTGTTGCTTGTGGAGTTGCAGATTATGTTGGGCAAAAGCCACCAACTGGAATGATGAACTTATCATGCAATTCTACTCCACAACACACTTCTATCCAGATGGAAGGATAGTTTGGATGTCTAAAGGTACAAGGTACCAGTCCACTATTGAGGAATGTGCAAGACTAATCAATGCCCCAAAGGAAAATGATGATGACCTGGATGTATATGCCAAGAAGAAGATGGACCACAATTCCATGGCACACATGTACAAGGAGATTCCAGACAAAGCTGTTGAGACACATAAGTTTGGATCAGTCCACTTTCTTCTGTCAGGGCCGCCAACTATCAACTGGATTCTAAGGCACACTCTGTTGCCTAAGTCTGGTGACCACAACATGATCAGAGGGCATGCAATCAACATGTTGCATTTGTTTGATGTGCCACAGAAATTTAAGGTCATGAGCCTTATGGTAGAAACCATTAAGAGGAGCTGTGGATATGCCCTCAGATTCAGGAGTTGATTAACTCAAAGATGGGAACAGGCAAATATCTATTGGATAAGGATCATTTTCCACTTTATCCAGACTTTGAGGACAATGAGGTTGTCATGAATGAGAATGATCCATCATCTGTACATGCTCAAGAGAAGAAGGAGAAGGCAAGGAAGGAGAAGTCTGCCAAGATGCCAACTCAAGAGGAGGCATCTGAGTATTTCTTGAAGAACAAGCAGGAGCAGCTTGGTTACTTGATAGCATCAACTCTGAGGATTGAGAAAGGATTGGCCACCCTCACTCAGAATCAGGAGAGCTTGGAAAGAATCATGGAACTCAAATTCCATGATCTAGATGTCAAAGTAACTGAGATTCAGTCAGTTGTGGAGCAGCTACAGGATGACATGCAGGAGAGGCAGGGCAAGACTACCACTAATGTGTTTGCCAGAGTGCCTAGAGCCCAGAGGTCAGTTGCAGTGCCTATGACAGACACTAGAGCAACATCATCTGCACCAGCTACAGCTCCTACAGCTCCAGTGCAACCAGCTCCAACATCAACTCCAGCACCATCTACTTCAACTGAAGCCTTCGTTCTTGGAGTTATCCGGACACCACCACCTGAAGACCAAGCCTGAGAGTCAATCTAGCACTATGCATTTTCTATGAACTTTTTGGTAACTTGTTGCCAAAGGGGGAGAAAAATGTATAGATCATAGGCTTCGAGAGAGAGAGAGAGAGTGTTGCATTTGTTCTCTCTTGCTTTGATTTGGTGGTTAAACTTGTTTGCTTTTGATTGCTTAAGATACTATGCTATGCTTGTGAGACATTGATGATCATGTGTTTGATCATAAGCTACACTTATGCATGTTTTATGATATTATCTTATCTATCCTATGTGATCATTCACTTTGCTTGGTGATGAGTGCATGTATTCAATCTTTATTATTTTGAGCGCTCCACCAAGATGTATGTGACATGTAAGAGTAACCCATGAGCCTAATTCCTTGTGCATTTGCAGTCCAAAGCAAATCTTAAACTATGCACAAATTTAGGGGGAGATCTTGCTTATCACATACTTCTCAAAGCGATGATGTTGTTATATCTTATTATCATTTGTCGAAGCTTTGATCTATATGTTGTCATCAATTACCAAAAAGGGGGAGATTGAAAGTGCAACTATCCCTAGGTGGTTTTGGTATTTCATAACAACATATAGCTCATTGAGCTAATGCTATTCCAAGACTATTATTTCAGGAAAGCTCAATGAATGGCATGGCATGGATGATGAAAGTGGATTCCTCAAAATACTAAGGACAAAGGATTGGCTCAAGCTCAAAAGCTCAAGACTCTTTGTTTTATATTTTAGTGATCCAAGATCACATTGAGTCTATAGGAAAAGCCAATACTATCAAGGAGGGATGAGGTGTTGCTTAATGAGCCTCTTGGTTCATGTGCTTAGTGATATGCTCCAAAACCCTCAGCTACTTTCTCACATCCACAAATGACCTAAACCCAAAGCCAAAATCGGTCACACCGATTCTTCCTATCCGGCGCCACCGATTTCAAAAGTCATAGCCACTGCCACAAACCCTAAGCAAATTGGTTCTACCGATAGGGATCTCGGTCTCACCGAGATGGGATTGTAATCTCTCTGTTTCCCTTCGTAACGTTTCGGTCTAACCGAAGTGAGCGATCGGTCCCACCGAGATTGCAATGTAAACTCTCTGTTTCCCTTTTGTAACATTTCGGTCTCACCGAAAAGAGCAAATTGGTCCCACCGAGTTTACCTGACCAACTCTCTGGAAAGCTTATTACCAAAATCGGTCTCACCGAGTTTGTGTAATCGGTCTTACCGAGATTACGTTATGCCCTAACCCTAACCGAATCGGTCTTACCGAGTTCCATGACAGTCCCACCGAAAATCACTAACAGTCACTAGGTTTACTAAATCGGTCTGACCGAGTGTGTTGAATCGGTCCCACCGAGTTTGGTAAATTGTGTATAACGGTTAGATTTTGTGTGGAGGCTATATATACCCCTCCACCTCCTCTTCATTCGTGGAGAGAGCCATCAGACTAAACCTACACTTCCAACTTACCATTTCTGAGAGAGAACCACCTACTCATGTGTTGAGGCCAAGATATTCCATTCCTACCATATGAATCTTGATCTCTAGCCTTCCCCAAGTTGCTTTCCACTCAAATCCTCTTTCCACCAGATCCAAATCCTATGAGAGAGAGTTGAGTGTTGGGGAGGCTATCATTTGAAGCACAAGATCAAGGAGTTCATCATCAATGAACCATTTGTTAATTCTTGGAGAGTGGTGTCTCCTAGATTGGCTAGGTCTCACTTGGGAGCCTCTGACAAGATTGTGGAGTTGAACCAAGGAGTTTGTAAGGGCAAGGAGATCGCCTACTTCGTGAAGATCTACCACTAGTGAGGCAAGTCCTTCGTGGGCGACGGCCATGGTGGGATAGACAAGGTTGCTTCTTCGTGGACCCTTCGTGGGTGGAGCCCTCCGTGGACTCGCGCAACCGTTACCCTTCGTGGGTTGAAGTCTCCATCAACGTGGATGTACGATAGCACCACCTATCGGAACCACGCCAAAAACATCCATGTCTCCAATTGCGTTTGAATCCTCCAAACCCTTCCCTTTACTTTCTTGCAAGTTGCATGCTTTAATTTCCGCTGCCTATATACTCTTTGCATGCTTGCTTGAATTGTGTGATGATTGCTTGACTTGTCCTAAGATAGCTAAAATCTGCCAAACTCCAAAATTGGGAAAAGGTTAAGTTTTTAATTGGTCAAGTAGTCTAATCACTCCCCCTCTAGACATACTTCAAGGTCCTACACTTGCGCATAGATGCATTGACTGAAAATGTGATCCACATTGTCTTCATCGTGCAAACATGTGTAGCACGCCGAGGATGTGTCCTGAAGTTTGTGCCGAGCCCTGCGATCTGAGGTCCACAAACGGTATTGTGTAGCTAGGGTGCGTTTGGATCTCGCCCTGCTGTCCCTACCAAATCCTGGGTGCACCAAAAAATTGGCACACGATTTGGCCGCCCGCGTCTTGCCCATGATTTGGCGGAGAAATGAATGGGAGAAGCCCATGCGGCGAGGGCGAGCCAAATAATTGGCCTCGATCCAAACAGATCGGTAGCCTTCAGTCAACGCCAAATTTTTGGCTCGGCGGCTATTGGCACCAATCCAAACAGCCCCCTAACCATGCAAAGATAGCAGAAGGGGAGGGTGAAACATGTGAAGACACAGAGATAATAGAGGGGAATATGTTAGCAGAGCAAGAAGTTGAAGATCAAGATTCAGATGAGGATTCAGAGGAGGAACAAGTACATTATGAGGGTGACACTGAGGTTGAGGATTTGTTTGAGATGGAGGAGGAGGAGAAGCAGGAGAAGGAGGATGAGGTCAATGTTGTTGCAAGAGAAGAAGCACCAATGCAAAAACCTGCAAAAAGGAGTAAGAAGCTGGCAGTTAGGAGAGGCCCTACTACTAGGTCACATTGAAGTGTGTTGGAGGAGGTGAAACCTGATTTCATTCCTTCATGAGATGAAGAAGATGATGGGTTGTAGTTTGAGGATGAAGATGATGGACATGAACCACTCTCATTTGTTATACCTAAAGGAAGGAAGAGTAGGGCCAAGAAAAGGAAACCAATGATCTGGTACAATGACAAACTTGAGCAACCACATCAGCAGTTATGTCTGTACATGTGCTTTAAGGATCAACAACAATTCAGAGATGCTTTGTTGAGCTTGCACATCACACAGGACAGAGACTTAAGGTATCACAGAAACTCAGACCAAAGGATCATTGCCTGTTGTAAGCAAGAGCACTGCCAGTTTTGCATAGTTGCTGCAGTTATCAAAGGGGAGAAGACTTTTGCTATTAAGAAAATAAGGCTGGAGCACACTTGCCCTAGCAGCATTGAGACATCAAGGATTAGTGCCAAGTGGCTTGCAAAGACTTATGAGTCATTGTTCAGGTCTGATCTAACCACTAGCATACACACTCTGATTAATAACTGCAATGAGAAGTATGGTATTGATGTGCCAAGGCACATGGCCTATAGGGCCAAAAACCTTGTTGTAGAAGCTGTGCTAGGAGAGCACAAGAAGCAGTATCCCATACTTAGGGATTATGCTGAGACCATCATGGATACAAACCCTGGTAGTAGAACTGTAGTTACAACAGTTACTCCAAAACCAACTACAAAAATACCACATCCAGGACCAAGGTTTCATGCTATGTTCTTCTGCATAAATGGAGCAAGGGAGGGATTTCTCCATGGATGCAGACCATTCATTGGTTAGTTATGCCTTCCTTGTATTATCGCTGCTGCTGAAATCATTGTTATTGTACATCACAAGCTATCATTGTTTAGTACTGCTTTATAGTGAGTTAAATATATAGTTTAGCAGTGCTTTATAGCATATGCTTTATAGTGCTTTTTAGTGAGTTAAATATATAGTTTAGTAGTGCTTTGGTTGCAACAAAAGGTGCTTTTTAGTGACTTAAATATATAGTTTAAATTGTTCTTTGGTTGCAACAACAGGTGTTGATGGATGCTTTATTAAGCTCACCACTAGTGCTCAAATCCTTGCTGCCACTAGAAGAGATGGCAATAATAATATTTACCCACTTGCATTTGCTATTGTTGGACAAGAGGACAAAACTAACTGGTGTTGGTTTCTACACCAACTGAAGATATGTCTAGGAGAAGCTAGGAAATTTGGGCTTTATACTATCATGTCTGATAGACAGAAGGTATGCATGCATCTTCCTATTATGTTCTTGCTGTTATGTTCTTCTGCATTAGAGTTACTCTCTCCATTAGCATGTTATGTTCTAGATGCAGTAGTACATCAGCTAAGTCCAGCATGCTATGTGAACAGGGGCTACTAAATGCAGTAAACCAAGTTTTTCCAAACTATCATCAAAGATTTTGCCTTAGACACCTCTATGCAAATTTCCAGAATGCTGGGTTTAGGGGGGGGGGAGATCTTAAGAAATGCATGGATAATGCCAGGTATGCTTATAACCAGCACAAGTTTAACATTGCCATGAATGACCTGAAAAATGAGAGTGAGGAAGCTTGGAAGTGGCTAAGTGGAATACGTAAGCACACATGGGCTAGGCATGCTTTTGACACTAACTGCAAGACAGACTTGGTTGTGAACAACCTGTCTGAGGTGTTCAACAAGTACATCCTAGATTTTAGGAAAAACCCTATTAGGACTATGGTTCATGGTATTAAGGACAAGCAGATGGTGAGGTGGCATAGGAACAGAGAGAGAGGAAAGGTAGCTCTGTGGGAGATCACACCATATTATGCTAAGAAGCTAGAGGTGGAAAAGGAAAGGGCTAGATTCTGCAAACCTATTTAAGCTGGTGTAAATCTTTGGCAAGTGACTAGTGGGCAGCAAACACATGTTGTAAACTTGGAACTTTATACATGTGGCTGCAGAAAGTGGGACCTGTCCGGCATACCATGCAACCATGCAATATCAGCAATTAACAAGGCAAAAAGATTTCCAGAGGACTATGTGTGCAATTTCTTCAGAAAACCTTTTTACATTGCTGCATATGAAAATGATATATCCAGTTTCTGGTGAACATGATTGGACGCGGACAAGTGGACCAGACATAGAGCCACCCAAATTTCATGTGAAGAAGGGGAGAAGGAAAGAGAAGGCAATAAAGGGAAGATTTGAGGTTCCAAAACCAAAGGACAGTTCAAGAATGGCCACTATAACATGCAGCAACTTTGGGCTCCAAGGCCATGGTACACCAACTACAAGCACCAGTTGAGACCAGAGTTGGCTATGAGGAAAAACAAGCATGTGGTAAACCCTTGTTAATGTAACTTGTTAATTGCTTTGGTTTCCTTGTATGTTTTATGTGCTAAACCCTTGTGACTAACTACCATGTTTCCTTGTACGTTTGCAAGGCACCTGGCAGATCAAGGAATGAAGCTACTCCACCTGCAAGATCAAGGAATGAAGATACCCCACCAGCAAGATCACAACAGCCACCATCAAGATCACAGTAGCCACCAGCAAGGTTTGCTACTGCTAGATCTGCAAGAAGGTCAGCTAGTGCAAGTGTTCCAAGGCCTTTCACTGCCCCAAGATTTGTTGCTGGAGTTTCATCTTCTGGTCCTTCTACTTCTGGTGCTCCTCCTTCAAGTTTCCCAAGGAGTCATACTGGCTGGATGCCATTCTTTACTACTAGTGGTAACACTTGAGTGATAGAATGGTGGAATTTATGATTCTGAACAATGAATGTTGCAACTTCGGTCTGATGTGTACTAGAAAATGCTTTTGGGTTTTGCTTCTGAATTAAGTTATTTGTGCTTCCAAACTATGCATGTTCTGATGGAGTACTAAGTTGGGTCTGATGTGTACTAAGTCTCATCTGAGCAATGTTTAATGTGTACTAAGTTTAATGTGATTCTGAACTATGTATGTTATGATATTTGTTTGTTTTAGCTTCATATGATATTTGGTTGTCGGTTGGCTCGGCGTCGACAGAACCCTACCAACCCAACTAGTTTGGTTTAGGGTGGCTCAGCGTCGACGGAACCCTAACCACACAACTAGTTTGGTTTAGGGTGCCTCCGCGTCGACGGAACCCTAACCACCCAACTAGTTTGGTTTAGGGTGGCTCGGTGATACGTCCATTTTGCATCATGCTTTTATATCAATATTTATTGCATTATGGACTGTTATTACACATTATATCTCAATATTTATGGCTATTCTCTCTTATTTTACAAGGTTTATCATGAAGAGGGGGAATGCCGACAGCTGGAATTCTGGCTAGAAAAGGAGCAAACATTGGAAACCTATTCTGCACTGCTCAAAAAATCCTGAAACTCCACGAAACATGTTTTTGGAATTAATAAGAATTATTGAGCAAAACAAATACATCAGGGGGCCCATACCCTGTCCAGGAGAGTGGAGGGCGCGCCCCTATCTCCTGGGCCCCCTGGCGGGCCTCCGGTGTCCATCTTCTGCTATATGAGAGCTTTTACCCTGGAAAAAATCGGGGCAAGCTTATGGGACGAGACTCCGCCGCCACGAGGCGGAACCTTGGCGGAACCAATCTAAGGCTCTGGCGGAGCTGTTCTGCCGGGGACACTTCCCTCCGGGAGGGGGAAATCATCACCAACGTCATCACCAACAATCCTCTCACCGGGAGGGGGTCAATCTCCATCAACATCTTCACCAGCACCATCTCCTCTCAAAACCCTAGTTCATCTCTTGTATCCAATCTTGTATCAAAACCACAAATTTGTACCTGTGGGTTGCTAGTAGTGTTGATTACTCCTTGTAGTTGATGCTAATTGGTTTACTTGGTGGAAGATCATATGTTCAGATCCTTAATGCATATTATTACCCCTCTGATTATGAACATGAATATGCTTTGTGAGTAGTTACGTTTGTTCATGAGGACATGGGTGAAGTCTTGCTATTAGTAGTCATGTGAATTTGGTATTCGTTCGATATTTTGATGAGATGTATGTTGTCTTTTCCTCTAGTGGTGTTATGTGAACATTGACTACATGACACTTCACCATTATTTGGGCCTAGAGGAAGGCATAGGGAAGTAATAAGTAGATGATGGGTTGCTAGAGTGACAGAAGCTTGAACCCTAGTTTATGCGTTGCTTCGTTAGGGGCTGATTTGGATCCATATGTTTAATGCTGTGGTTAGGTTTACCTTAATACTTCTTTTGTATTTGCGGACGCTTGCAATAGGGGTTAATCATAAGTGGGATTCTTGTCCAAGTAAGGGCAGTACCCAAGCACCGGTCCACCCACATATCAAATTATCAAAGTACTGAACGCGAATCATATGAACATGATGAAAACTAGCTTGACGATAATTCCCATGTGTCCTCGGGAGCTCCTTTCTCATTATTAGAAATTGTCTAGGCTTATCCTTTGCTACATAAAGGAGTGGGCCACCTTGCTGCACTTTATTTACTTTATTTACTTGTTACTCGTTACTATTTATCTTATCACAAAACTATCTGTTACCTATAATTTCAGTGCTTGCAGAGAAAACCTTACCAAAAACTGCTTATCATTTCCTTCTCCTCCTTGTTGGGTTCGACACTCTTACTTATCAAAAGGACTACGATAGATCCCCTACACTCGTGGGTCATCAAGACTCTTTTCTGCCGCCGCTGCCGGGGAGTGTAGCGCTTTTGGTGAGTGGAACTTGGTAAGGAAACATTTATATAGTGTGCTGAAATTTTCTGTTACTTGTCACTATGGAAACTAATCCTTTGAGGGGCTTGTTCAGGGTATCTTCACCCCAACCAGAAGAGCAAATAGTTGCTCCTCAACCTACTGAACTTTATGAAAATATTTACTTTGAGATTCCTTCGAGTATGATAGAGAAACTGCTAGCTAATCCATTTGCAGGAGATGGAGCATTGCATCCCGATTTACACCTTATCTTCGTGGATGAAGTTTGTGGATTATTTAAACTTGCAGGTATTCCCGATGATGTTGTCAAAAGGAAGGTCTTCCCTTTATCTTTGAAGGGAGATGCATTGACATGGTATAGGCCATGTAATGATACGAGATCTTGGAATTATAAACGATTGAAGCTGGAATTTCACCAGAAGTTCTATCCTATGCACCTTGTTCATCGTGATCGTAATTACATATATAATTTCTGGCCTCGCGAAGGAGAAAGCATCGCTCAAGCTTGGGGGAGGCTTGAGTCAATGTTATATTCATGCCCCAATCATGAGCTTTCTCATGAAATGATTATTCAAAACTTTTATGCTCAGCTTTCTCTTGATAACCGCAACCTGCTCGATACTTCATGTGCTGGTTCTTATATGCTGAAGACTGTTGATTTCAAATGAGATTTATTGGAAAGAATTAAACATAACTCTGAAGATTGGGGTTCCGACGATGGTAAGGAGTCAGGTATGACACCTAAGTTCGATTGTGTTAAATCTTTTATGGATACCGATGCTTTTCGTGGATTTAGCGCTAAGTATGGACTTGACTATGAGATAGTAGCTTCTTTCTGTGAATCTTTTGCTACTCACGTTGATCTCCCTAAAGAGAAGTGGTTTAAATATAATCCTCCTGTTGAAGTGAAAGTAGTTGCACCTATTACAGTTGAAGAAAAGACTATCACCTATAGTGATCCTATTGTTCCTACTACTTATGTTGAGAAACCTCCTTTTCCTGTTAGGATAAAGGATCATGCTAAAGCTTGGACTGTTGTTCGTAAGAGTAATACTAGGACTTATACACCTCCTGAGCAAATCAATGTTGAACCTAGTATTGCTATGGTTAAAGATCTCTTGGATGATGATTTAGATGGGCATGTTATTTATTTCTCTGGTGAGACTGCTAATATTGCTAGACCAGATACTAAGATATATAGACATGTCATAGGCATGCCTGTTATTTCTGTTAAAATAGGAGATCATTGTTATCATGGCTTATGTGATATGGGTGCTACTACTAGTGCAATACCTTATACCTTATATCAAGAAATATGCATGACATTGCACCAATTGAATTAGAAGACATTGATGTTACTATCAAGCTTGCTAATAGGGATACCATTAAACCCTTTGGAATTGTTAGAGATGTTGAAGTTTTGCGTGGGAAGGTTAAATACCCTGCTGATTTTCTTGTTCTTGGTTCCCCACAAGATGATTTTTGTCCCATTATTTTTGGTAGACCCTTCTTGAATACAGCTAGTGCTAAGATTGATTGTGAAAAAGATACTGTCACCGTTGGCATAGATGGTATGTCTCATGAGTTTAATTTTGCTAAGTTTCATAGACAACCTCGTGATAGGGAACTACCTAGTAAAGATGAGATTATTGGTCTTGCTTCCATTGCCGTGCCTCCTACTGATCTGTTGGAACAATATTTGCTAGACCATGAAAACGATATGTTTATGAATGAAAGAAGGGAAATAGATGAAGTATTCCTTAAACAGGAACCTATGCCGAAACATAACCTTCCCGTTGAAATTCTTGGGGATCCCACTCCACCCAAGGGTGATCCCGTGTTTGAACTCAAACCATTACCTGATAATCTTAAGTATGCTTATCTTGATGAAAAGAAAATATATCCTGTTATTATTAGTGCTAACCTTTCAGAGCAAGAAGAAGAAATATTATTGAAAACTCTGAAGAAGCACCGAGCACCTATTGGATATACTCTGGATGATCTTAAGGGCATTAGTCCCACATTATGCCAACACAAAATTATAGTGGAGAAAGATGCCAAACCAGTTAGAGATCCTCAACGACGACTAAATCCCAAGATGAAGGAAGTGGTAAGAAAGGAGATACTAAAGCTCCTTGAGGCAGGTATAATTTATTCTGTTGCTGATAGTGAATGGGTAAGCCCTGTCCATTGTGTCCCTAAAAAGAGAGGTATTACCGTTGTTCCTAATGATAAAGATGAATTGATCCCGCAAAGAATTACTACAAGTTATAGGATGGTAATTGATTTCTGTAAGTTAAATAAAGCTACTAAAAAAGATCATTACCCTTTACCTTTTATTGATCAAATGCTAGAAAGACTATCCAAACACACACATTTCTGCTTTCTAGATGGTTATTCTGGTTTCTCTCAAATGCCTATGTTAGCGAAGGATCAATCTAAAACTACTTTTACTTGCCCTTTTGGTACTTTTGCTTATAGATGTATGCCTTTTGGTTTATGTAATGCACCTACTACCTTTCAAAGATGCATGATGGCTATATTCTCTAATTTTTGTGAAAAGATTTGTGAGGTATTCATGGATGACTTCTCCGTTTATGGATCCTCTTTTGATGATTGTTTGAGCAACCTTGATCGAGTTTTGCAGAGATGCGAAGACACTAGTCTCGTCCTGAATTGGGAAAAGTGTCACTTTACGGTTAATGAAGGCATTGTCTTGGGGCACAAGATCTCCGAGAGAGGTATTGATGTTGACAAAGCCAAGGTTGATGCTATTGAAAAGATGCCATGTCCCAAGGACATAAAAGGTATAAGAATTTTCCTTGGTCATGCCGGGTTTTATAGGAGGTTCATTAAAGACTTTTCTAAAATCTCTAGGCCTCTGACTAATTTATTGCAAAAAGATATTCCTTTTGTCTTTGATGATGATTGTGTAGAAGCACTTGAAATACTTAAGAAAGCTTTGATCACTGCACCTATTGTTCAGCCACCTGATTGGAATTTACCTTTTGAAATTATGTGCGATGCTAGTGATTATGCTGTAGGTGCTGTTCTAGGGCAAAGAGTCGATAAGAAATTGAATGTTATCCAGTATGATAGTAAGACTCTTGATACTGCCCAGAGAAATTATGCTACTACTGAAAAAGAATTCTTAGCAGTTGTGTTTGCATGTGATAAGTTTAGACCTTATATTGTTGATTCCATAGTTACTATTCATACTGATCATGCTACTATTAAATATCTTATGGAAAAGAAAGATGCTAAGCCTAGACTCATTAGATGGGTTCTCTTGCTCCAAGAATTTGATTTACATATTATTGATAGAAAGGGAGCTGAGAACCCCGTTGCAGACAACTTATCTAGGTTAGAGAATGTTCTTGATAACCCACTGCCTATTGATGATAGCTTTCCTGATGAACAATTAGCAGTCATTAATGCTTCTCGTACTGCTCCTTGGTATGCTGATTATGCTAATTACATTGTTGCTAAATTTATACCTCATAGTTTCACATACCAGCAAAAGAAAAAGTTCTTTTATGATTTAAGACATTACTTTTGGGATGACCCGCACCTTTATAAAGAAGGAGTACATGGTGTTATTAGACGTTGTGTGCCTGAGCATGAACAGGAACAGATCCTACGCAAGTGTCACTCTGAATCCTATGGAGGACACCACGCTGGAGATAGAACTGCACACAAGGTATTACAATCTGATTTTTATTGGCCTACTCTCTTCAAAGATGCTCGTAAGTTTGTCTTATCTTGTGATGAATGTCAAAGGATAGGTAACATTAGTAGACGTCAAGAAATGCCTATGAATTATTTTGTTGTTATTGAACAGTTTGATGTTTGGGGCTTTGATTATATGGGACCTTTTCCTACCTCTAATGGTTATACACATATTTTAGTTGTTGTTGATTACGTTACTAAGTGGGTAGAAGCTATTCCAACTAGTAGTGCTGATCATAACACTTCTATTAAAATGCTTAACAAAGTTATTTTTCCGAGGTTTGGAGTCCCTAGATATCTTATGACTGATGGTGGTTCACATTTTATTCATGTTGCTTTCCGTAAGATGCTTGCTAAGTATGATGTCAATCATAGAATCGCATCTCCTTATCATCCGCTATCTAGTGGTCAAGTAGAGTTGAGCAATAGAGAGCTCAAATTAATTTTGCAAAAGACTGTGAGTAGATCTAGAAAGAATTGGTCCAAAAACCTTGATGATGCATTATGGGCCTATAGAACTGCATACAAAAATCCTATGGGTATGTCTCCATATAAGATGGTTTATGGAAAAGCATGTCATTTACCTCTTGAACTTGAACATAAAGCATATTGGGCTACTAAAGAGCTCAACCATGACTTCAAACTTGCCGGTGAGAAGAGGTTGTTTGATATTAGCTCACTTGATGAATGGAGAACGCAAGCCTATGAGAATGCCAAGCTATTCAAAGAAAAAGTCAAACGCTGGCATGACAAAAGGATGCAAAAGCGTGAGTTTAACGTAGGAGATTATGTGTTATTATTCAACTCTCGTTTAAGATTTTTTGCAGGAAAACTTCTCTCTAAATGGGAAGGTCCTTACATTATCGAGGAAGTCTACCGTTCTGGTGCCATAAAAATCAACAACTTCGAAGGCACAAGTCCGAGGGTGGTAAGCGGTCAAAGAATTAAACATTATATTTCAGGTAATCCTATCAATGTTGAAACTAATATTAACCGTAACCCCGGAGGAATACATAAGGGACACTTTCCAGAACGTCCCGGACTTCGAAAAGGAATAGGTATGTGGTACGAAGTAAACCGACTCCAAAACAACTCCAATGGCAATTTTTATCGGTTTTGGAATATTTAAAAATTTTAGGAAGAAAGAAGTAGTCTGAAAGGGACACGAGGCCCCCACGAGAGTGGAGGGCGCGCTCCCTCTACAGGGCGCGCCCCCTCTACAGGGCGCGCCCCCTGTCTCGTGGGCACCTCGTGTGCCTCCCGGAGTCCGTTTTCTTGCATGTTACGTATTTTGGTCAGTAAAAATTCATTATATATACTCCCGAAGGTTTTGACCACCGTATCACGCAAATATCCTCTGTTTTCGTTTCGAGCTGTTTCTGTTTCAGATCTAGAGCATCATGTCATCTCCAAGCGCTCCCAAGGACAAGTTTTTTGAGAGGGTTATTAACCCCTATCTCGCGGAGGTGCTGCAACACCCTCAAACCATTGAGATGCGTGAGGGGGTGCTACACATCCGCGATGTGGAGGGACCAAGGCATACCGGAAGCATGGAGACAAAGCTCGAAGCCGTGGAGCAGCAAGTTTTCAAGTGCCAAGGGATGGTGGAGCGTGGGCTAAACGCCAACCAGATGATGATCACGAAGTTCACCAACAACCACAAGCTGGATGCCAAAGTCATTGGGGAGACCATCTTCAAGCTTCAAGAGAAAATCGAGCACCTCCAAGCCCAGATCTATGACCTGCAAAACCAGAACTGTGAGTATGAATATAGATTCAAGAGAATGAGTTTGGCTGCAGATTTAAGGATCCCGGAGACTCGATCATCCTTCTATGATGGAGAGCCTATGCCTTGGAAGATGGACGACAAGCCTACATCATCAACAACTCCTACTTCACCACCTCCGAGGACATAATCACATGGGTATGGACACTCCCCTTGGCAACTGCCAAGCTTGGGGGAGGTGCCCCGGTAACGTATCACCATCGCACTCCTATCTTTACCGTTTTATTTAGCTCGATCCTTTTAGTAGTATCTTGATCTAGTAGTTTGAAGTTTTTGATATCAAGTAGTTTTGAGTTTTGCATTGTGATCTTCTTTTGTAATCGAGTCCGTGAGCTATCTATAATAAAGATTAGTGTTGAGTCAAGGGCTTTGCTATGTTGCTATGATCTTGAGAAAGTAGAAGGAATAAAAGAGTTCATATTTGATCTTATGGATAGTGATAACTTCACACATAGAAAGTATGAGGCATAAAAGTTGTTGGGGATTGATAAACGTAGTTTTGGTCATCATTGCAATTAATAGGAAGTGATAAGGAAAGAGGGGTTCACATATAAATATATTATCTTGGACATCTTTTACGATTGGGAGCACTCATTAAGTATGACATGCTAAAAGAGTTGACGTTGGACAAGGAAGACAACGTAATGGTTTATGTTTTCGCACATCCCAGTTAAAGTATATTGTCATTGACCTTCCAAACATGTTGAGCTTGCCTTTCCCCCTCATGCTAGCCAAATTCCTTGCACCAAGTAGAGATACTACTTGTGCTTCCAAATATCCTTAAACCTAGTTTTGCCATGAGAGTCCACCATACCTACCTATGGATTGAGTAAGATCCTTCAAGTAAGTTGTCATGTTGCAAGCAATAAAAATTGCTATCTAAATATGTATGACTTATTAGTGCAGAGAAAATAAGCTTTGTACGATCTTGTTGTGGAAGTAATAAAAGCGACGGACTGCATAATAAAGGTCCACATACAAGGGGCAATATAAAGTGAAGTTCTTTTGCATTAAGATTTTGTGCATCAACCCTAAAGGCACATGACAACCTCTGCTTCCCTCTACGAAGGGACTATATTTTACTTTATGTTTTAACTTTATACTTGAGTCAAGGTGATCCACACCTTTCCCTTTTCCATTTTATCCTTTGGCAAGCTCCTCGTGTTTAAAAGATCATGATATATATATATCCAATTGGATGTAAGTTAGCATGGGCTATTATTGTTGACATCACCTAAAGGTGAATACGTTGGGAGGCAACACAATAAGCCCCTATCTTTCTTAGTGTCCGGCTGAAACTCCATAACCACAAGTACTGCGTGAGTGCTAGCAATTGTAGAGGACTACAAGATAGTTGAGTATGTGAACTTGCTGAAAATCTCTATTGCTGACTCTTTCTGATGTTATGATAAATTGCAATTGCTTCAATGACTGAGATTATAGTTTGTTATTTCCCAACGAAGTTTTTGAACCATACTTGACATTGTGAATTGATTGTTACTTGAGCATAAGAAATCATATGATAAAATCTATATATGTTGCTGTAAGAATGATCATGATGCCCTCATGTCCGTATTTTATTTTTATCGACACCTCTATCTCTAAACATGTGGACATATTTTTCGATTTTGGCTTCCGCTTGAGGACAAGCAAGGTCTAAGCTTGGGGGAGTTGATACGTCCATTTTGCATCATGCTTTTATATCAATATTTATTGCATTATGGACTGTTATTACACATTATATCTCAATACTTATGGCTATTCTCTCTTATTTTACAAGGTTTATCATGAAGAGGGGGAATGTCGGCAGCTGGAATTCTAGCTGGAAAAGGAGCAAACATTGGAAACCTATTCTGCACTGCTCCAAAAATCCTGAAACTCCACGAAACATGTTTTTGGAATTAATAAGAATTATTGAGCAGAAGAAATACATCAGGGGGCTCACACCCTAGCCAGGAGAGTGGAGGGCGCGCCCCCTATCTCCTGGGCCCCTGATGTCTACTACACAACTTTTTCTTGTAGACGTTGTTGGGCCTGCAAGTGCACAGGTTTGTAGGACAGTAGCAAATTTCCCTCAAGTGGATGACCTAAGGTTTATCAATCCGTAGGAGGCGTAGGATGAAGATGGTCTCTCTCAAACAATCCTGCAATCAAATAACAAAGAGTCTCTTGTGTCCCCAACACACCCAATACAATGGAAAATTGTATAGGTGCACTAGTTCGGCGAAGAGATGGTGATACAAGTGCAATATGGATAGTAGATATAGGTTTTTGTAATCTGAAATAATAAAAACAGCAAGGTAACTAATGGTACAAGCGAGCGTAAATGGTATTGCAATGATGGGAAACGAGGCCTAGGGTTCATACTTTCACTAGTGCAAGTTCTCTCAACAATAATAACATAGATAGATCATATAACAATCCCTCAACATGCAACAAAGAGTCACTCCAAAGCCACTAATAGCGGAGAACAAACGTAGAGATTATGGTAGGGTACGAAACCACCTCAAAGTTATTCTTTCGGATCGATCTATTCAAGAGTTCGTACTAGAATAACACCTTAAGACACAAATCAACCAAAACCCTAATGTCACCTAGATACTCCATTGTCACCTCAAGTATCCGTGGGCATGATTATACGATATGCATCACACAATTTCAGATTCATCTATTCAACCAACAAAAGTACTTCAAAGAGTGCCCCAAAGTTTCTACCGGAGAGTCAAGAAAACATGTGCCAACCCCTATGCATAGGTTCATGGGCGGAACCCGCAAGTTGGTCACCAAAACATACATCTAGTGGCACGTGATATCCCATTGTCACCACAGATAAACACGACAAGACATACATCAAGTGTTCTCAAATAAAGACTCAATCTGATAAGATAACTTCAAGAGGGAAACTCAATTCATCACAAGAGAGTAGAGGGGGAGAAACATCATAAGATCCAACTATAATAGCAAAGCTCGCGATACATCAAGATCATGCCATAGAGAGAACACGAGAGAGAGAGATCAAACACATAGCTACTGGTACATACCCTCAGCTCCAAGGGTGAACTACTCCCTCCTTGTCATGGAGAGCGCCGGGATGATGAAGATGGCCACCGGTAATGGATTCCCCCTCCGGCAGGGTGCCGGAACAGGCTCCCGAGAGGTTTTTGGTGGCTACAGAGGCTTGCGGCGGCGGAACTCCCGATCTATCTTGATTTTCGATGGTTTTAGGGTACATAGGCATATATATAGGCGAAAGAAGTCGGTCGGGAGGTGCTCGAGGGGCCCACGAGATAGGGGGCCACCACCCTGTAAGGGGGGCGCGGCCTCCTATCTCGTGGCCTCCTCAAGGATCTACTGACGTGGACTCCAAGTCTCCAGGATCATATTCTTCCAAAAAATCACGCTGCCGAAGGTTTCATTCTGTTTGGACTCCGTTTGATATTCCTCTTCTTCGAAATACTGAAACAGGCAATAAAACAACAATATGGGCTGGGCCTCCGGTTAGTAGGTTAGTCCCAAAAATGATATAAATATGTAAAATAAAGCCCATAAACATCCAAAAGGGGTAATATAATAGCATGGAACAATCAAAAATTATAGATACGTTGGAGACGTATCAAGCATCCCCAAGCTTAATTCTTACTCGTCCTCGAGTAGGTAAATTATAAAAAAGAAATTTTTGATGTGGAATGCTACCTAGCATAATTCATAATGTAATTTTCTTTATTGTGACATGAATGTTCAGATCCAAATGAATAAAAAATAAAAGTTCATATTGACATAAGAAATAGTAATACTTAAAGCATACTAATCAAAGTAATCATGTCTTCTCAAAATAACATGGCTAAAGAAAGTTATCCCTACAAAATCATATAGTCTGGCTATGCTATATCTTCATCACACAAAGTATTTAATCATGCACAACCCCGATGACAAGCCAAGAAATTGTTTCATACTTTAATAATCTCAAACTTTTTCAACTTTCATGCAATACATGAGCGTGAGCCATGGACATAGCACTATATGTGGAATAGAATGGTGGTTGTGGAGAAGACAAAAAGGAGAAGATAGTCTCACATCAACTAGGCGTATCAACAGGCTATGGAGATGCCCATTAATAGATATCAATGTGAGTGAGTAGGGATTGCCATGCAACAGATGCACTAGAGCTATAAATATATGAAAGTTCAACAAAAGAAACTAAGTGGGGTGCATCCAACTTGCTTGCTCATGAAGACCTAGGGCACTTTTGAGGAAGCCCATCATTGGAATATACAAGCCAAGTTCTATAATGAAAAATTCCCACTAGTATATGAAAGTGACAACATATGAGACTCTCTAACATGAAGATCATGGTGCTATTTTGAAGCACAAGTGTGGAAAAAGAGATAATAGCATTGTCCTTTCTCTCTTTTTCTCTCATTTTTTTTCTTCTTTTTTTTCTTTTTTTATTTTCTTTGGCCTTCTCTTTTTTTTCTTTTTTATTTTTGGCCTTTCTCTATTTTTTTTCTTTCTTTTTTTTTCTTTTTGTAAAGTCCGAAGTCTCATCCCGACTTGTGGGGGAATCATAGTCTTCATGATCCTTTCCTCACTAGGACAATGCTCTAATTATGAAGATCATCACACTTTTATGGATTTACAACTCAAAGCTAGAACAAGATATGACTCTATATGAATGCCTCCGGCGGTGTACTGGGATATGCAATGAATCAAGAGCGACATGTATGAAAATTATGAAGGTGGCCTTGCCACAAATACAATGTCAACTACATGATCATGCAAAAAGCAATATGACAAAAGTAATGCATGTCATATGAATGGAACGATGGAAAGTTGCATGGCAATATATCTGGGAATGGCTATGGAAATGCCATAATAGGTAGGTATAGTGGCTGTTTTGAGGAAGGTAAATGGTGGGTATATGGTACCGGCGAAAGTTGCACGGTACAAGAGAGGCTAGCAATGGTGGAAGGATGAAGGAGTGCGTATAATCCATGGACTCAACATTAATCAAAAGAACTCATATAGTTGTTGCAAAAATTTAGAAGTCATCAAAAATCAAAGCACTACGCGCATGCTCCTAGGGGGATAGATTGGTAGGAAAATACCATCGCTCGTCCCCGACCGCCAAGGAAGACAATCAATAAATAAAATTGTGCTCCAACTTCATCACAAAGCGGTTCACCATACGTGCATGTTACGGAATCACAAACTTCAACACAAGCATTCTTTAAATTCATAATCACCCAACTAGCATGACTTTAATATCACTACCTCCATATCTCAAAACAATTATCAAGCATCAAGTTTATCATAGCATCCAATTCACTTTCTATGATAGTTTTTATTATACCCAACTTGGATGCTCATCATTCTAGGACCAACTTTTAAGATCATAGAAAATACCATGCTGTTCTAAAAGACTCTCAAAATAATATAAGTGAAGCATGAGAGACTAGCAATTTCTTCAAAATATAACCACCGCCGTGCTCTAAAAGATATAAGTGACGCACTAGAGCAAATGACAAACTACTCCGAAAAGATATAAGTGAAGATCAATGAGTAGCTAAATAATTATGTAACTATGCGAAGACTCTATCTCATTAAAGAATTTCAGATCTTGGTACTCTAATCAAACAGAAAGCAATACAAAATAAAATGACATTGCAAGGATAGCACAACTCATGTGAAGAAGCAAAAACTTAGGCTCAACCGATACTAACCGATAGTTGTTGAAGAAGAAAGGTGGGATGCCTAAAGGGGCATCCCCAAGCTTAGATGCTTGAGACTTCTTGAAATATTATATTGGGGTGCCTTGGGCATCCCCAAGCTTGAAGTTTTGTGTCTTCTTAATTCCTATCATATCATGGTTTCTCTTTTTATCAAAAGCTTCATCCACACCAAACTCAACAAGAACTCGTGAGATAGGTTAGTATAAGCCAATGCAAAACCTTATCATTTTCTACTGTAACAAATCAATAAAATTATTATTAAACATTGCATACTAAATGCCTCTGCATATTTAATACTCATATCCTCAAATAGAATCATTAAACAAGCAAACATATGCAAACAATGCAAACATAACAGCAATCTGCCAAAACAGTACAGTCTGTAAAGAATGCAAGAGTATCCATACTTCCCTAACTCCAAAAATTATGAAATAAAATTCCCAATGTAGTAAATTTATCAGACCTCATTATTCAAAAGGATTCATCATTATATAATTCTCTGACTTTTCTAGGGAATTTTTGCAACAGCGGTAAACTTTCTGTTTTCAAACAGCAACATGTATACTAGCAAAATAAGCATGGCAAAGGCTATCCTTGACATTTTTATTGAAAATAAAGATGCAAAACATTAATATAAACAACAGAAAATACTAACAAAATAAAATTACGCTCCAAGTAAAACACATATCATGTGATGAATAAAAATATAGCTCCAAGTAAAGTTACCGATGAACAAAGACGAAAGAGGGGATGTCATCCGGGGCATCCCCAAGCTTAGGATTTTGGCTATTCTTGAATATTACCTTGGGGTGCCTTGTGAATCCCCAATATTAGGCTCTTGCCACTCTTTATTCCATATTCCATCAAATCTTTACCCAAAACTTGAAAACTCCACAACACAAAACTCAACAGAAAACTCGTAAGCTCCGTTAGTATAAGAAAATAAAACCATCACTTAGGTACTGTAATGAGCTCATTCTAAATTCATATTGGTGTAATATCCACTGTATTACAACTTATCTATGGTTCATACCCCCCGATACTACTCATAGATTCATCAAAATAAGCAAACAACACATAGAAAACAGAATCTGTCAAAAACAGAACAGTATGTAGTAATCTGTATCAAACGTATACTTATGGAACTCCAAAAATCCTACCAAATTAGGAAGTCCTGAGCAATTTGTGTACCAATCCAGAGCAAAAAGAATCAGATCATAAGAACTTTTCCTGAATTAACAAAACTAATTTATTGGGTGCAAAAGTTTCTGATTTTCAGCAGGATCAACACAACTATCACCGTAAGCTATCCTAAAGGTCTTACTTGGCACTTTATTGAAACAAAAGCTATAAAACATGATTACTACAGTAGAATAATCATGTGGACACACAAAAACAGTAAGGATAGATATTGGGTTGTCTCCCAACAAGCGCTTTTCTTTAATGCCTTTCTAGCTAGGCATGATGATGGCAATGATGCTCACATAAAATATAAGAATTGAAACATAACGGGAGCATCATGAAGCATATGACTAGCACATTTAAGTCTATCCCACTTCCTATGCATAGGGATTTTGTGAGCAAATAACTTATGGGAACAATAATCAACTAGCATAGGAAGGCAAAACAAGCATAACTTCAAGATTTCAAGCACATAGAGAGGAAACTTGATATTATTGCAATTCCTACAAGCATATATTCCTCCCTCATAATAATTTTCAGTAGCATCATGAATGAATTCAACAATATAACCA
Organism: Triticum dicoccoides; assembly: GCF_002162155.2. NCBI lineage: Eukaryota > Viridiplantae > Streptophyta > Magnoliopsida > Poales > Poaceae > Triticum > Triticum dicoccoides. Next base: position 200,520,103 of record NC_041383.1, read on the forward strand.
GTACCTAAAGCATTCTTTTCATGATCTACAAGCATAGAAAATTTTCTAATCTCCACATAAGCAAATTTCTTCTCATGAATAGTAGTGAGAGCAAACTCAACAAAATAATTATCATGTGAGGCATAATCCAATTGAAAACTAAAATCATGATGACAAGTTTCATGGTTATCATTATTCTTAATAGCATACAAGTCATCACAATAATCATCATAGATAGCAACTTTGGTCTCATAATCAATTGGAACCTCTTCCGAAATAGTGGAATCATCACTAAATAAAGTTGACACTCTTCCAAATCCACTTTCATGTTCATCACAATAAGATTCAACATCCTTCAAAATAGTGGGATCACTACTTCCTAAAGTTGACACTCTTCCAAACCCACTTTCATCAAAACAAATTTGCTCATCAAAGCTTGGGGGACAAAATATATCATATTCATCAAACATAGCTTCCCCAAGCTTGTGGCTTTGCATATCATTAGCATCATGGATATTCAAGGAATTCATACTAACAACATTGCAATCATGCTCATCATTCAAAGATTTAGTACCAAGCATTTTAATGCATTCTTCTTCTAGCACTTGAGCACAATTTTCCTTTCCATCATACTCACGAAAGATATTAAAAAGATGAAGCGTAAGAGACAAACTTAACTCCATTTTTTTGTAGTTTTCTTTTATAAACTAAACTAGTGATAAAACAAGAAACAAAAAGATTCTATTGCAAGATCTAAAGATATACCTTCAAGCACTCACCTCCCCGGCAACGGCGCCAGAAAAGAGCTTAGTTGACGGGGTGTGAGTGAGTGCCGCTTACCTAGCCTCCCCGGCAACGGCGCCAGAAAAGAGCTTAGTTGACGGGGTGTGAGTGAGTGCCGCTTACCTAGCCTCCCCGGCAACGGCGCCAGAAAAGAGCTTGATGTCTACTACGCAACCTTCTTCTTGTAGACGTTGTTGGGCCTGCAAGTGCACAGGTTTGTAGGACAGTAGCAAATTTCTCTCAAGTGGATGACCTAAGGTTTATCAATCCGTAGGAGGCGTAGGATGAAGATGGTCTCTCTCAAACAACCCTGCAACCAAATAACAAATAGTCTCTTGTGTCCCCAACACACCCAATACAATGGCAAATTGTATAGGTGCACTAGTTCGGCGAAGAGATGGTGATACAAGTGCAATATGGATAGTAGATATAGGTTTTTGTAATCTTAAATAATAAAAACAGCAAGGTAACTAATGGTAAAAGCGAGCGTAAACGGTATAGCAATGATGGGAAACAAGGCCTAGATTTCATACTTTCACTAGTGCAAGTTCTCTAAACAATAATAACATAGATAGATCATATAACAGTCCTTCAACATGCAACAAAGAGTCACTCCAAAGCCACTAATAGCGGAGAACAAACGTAGAGATTATGGTAGGGTACGAAACCACCTCAAAGTTATTCTTTTGGATCGATCTATTCAAGAGTTTGTACTAGAATAACACCTTAAGACACAAATCAATCAAAACCCTAATGTCACCTAGATACTCCATTGTCACCTCAAGTATCCGTGGGCATGATTATATGATATGCATCACACAATCTCAGATTCATCTATTCAACCAACAAAAGTACTTCAAAGAGTGCCCCAAAGTTTCTACCGAAGAGTCAAGAAAACGTGTGCCAACCCCTATGCATAGGTTCATAGGCGAAACCCGCAAGTTGGTCACCAAAACATACATAAAGTGGCACGTGATATCCCATTGTCACCACAGATAAACACGACAAGACATACATCAAGTGTTCTCAAATAAAGACTCAATCCGATAAGATAACTTCAAGAGGGAAACTCAATTCATCACAAGAGTAGAGGGGGAGAAACATCATAAGATCCAACTATAATAGCAAAGCTCGCGATACATCAAGATCGTGCCATGGAGAGAACACGAGAGAGAGAGATCAAACACATAACTACTGGTACATACCCTCAGCCCCGAGGATGAACTACTCCCTCCTCGTCATGGAGAGCACCGGGATGATGAAGATGGCCACCGGTGATGGATTCCCCCTCCGGCAGGGTGCCGGAACGGGCTCCCGAGAGGTTTTTGGTGGCTACAGAGGCTTGCGGTGGCGGAACTCCCGATCTATCTTGATTTTCGATGGTTTTGGGGTACATAGGCATATATAGGCGAAAGAAGTCAGTCGGGAGGTGCTCGAGGGGCCCACGAGACAGGGGGCCACCACCCTGTAAGGGGGCGTGGCCTCCTATCTCGTGGCCTCCTCGAGGATCTTCTCACGTGGACTCCAAGTCTCCAGGATCATATTCTTCCAAAAAATCACGCTGCCGAAGGTTTCATTCCATTTGGACTCCGTTTAATATCCCTTTTCTTTGAAATACTGAAACAGGCAATAAAACAACAATATGGGCTGGGCCTCCGGTTAGTAGGTTAGTCCCAAAAATGATATAAATATGTAAAATAAAGCCCATAAACATCCAAAAGGGGTAATATAATAGCATTGAACAATCAAAAATTATAGATACGTTGGAGACGTATCAGCCCCCTGGTGGGCCTCCGGTGTCCATCTTCTGCTATATGAGAGCTTTTACCCTGGAAAAAATCGGTGGCAAGCTTACGGGACGAAACTCCACCGCCACGAGGCAGAACCTTGGCGGAACCAATCTAGGGCTCTGGCGGAGCTGTTCTGCCGGGGACACTTTCCTCCTAGAGGGGGAAATCATCACCAACGTCATCACCAACGATCCTCTCATCGGGAGGGGGTCAATCTCCCTCAACATCTTCACCAGCACCATCTCCTCTCAATACCCTAGTTCATCTCTTGTATCCAATCTTGTATCAAAACCACAAATTGGTACCTGTGGGTTGCTAGTAGTGTTGATTACTCCTTGTAGTTGATGCTAATTGGTTTACTTGGTGGAAGATCATATGTTCAGATCGTTAATGCATATTATTACCCCTCTGATTATGAACATGAATATGCTTTGTGAGTAGTTATGTTTGTTCCTGAGGACATGGGTGAAGTCTTGCCATTAGTAGTCATGTGAATTTGGTATTCGTTCGATACTTTGATGAGATGTATGTTGTCTTTTCCTCTAGTGGTGTTATGTGAACGTCGACTACATGACACTTCACCATTATTTGGGCCTAGAGGAAGGCATAGGTATGTAATAAGTAGATGATGGGTTGCTAGAGTGACAGAAGCTTAAACCCTAGTTTATGCGTTGCTTCGTTAGGGGCTGATTTGGATCCATATGTTTAATGCTGTGGTTAGGTTTACCTTAATACTTCTTTTGTAGTTGCGGACGCTTGCAATAGGGGTTAATCATAAGTGGGATGCTTGTCCAAGTAAGGGCAGTACCCAAGCACCGGTCCACCCACATATCAAATTATCAAAGTACTGAACGCGAATCATATGAACGTGATGAAAACTAGCTTGACGATAATTCCCATGTGTCCTCGGGAGCTCCTTTCTCATTATTAGAAATTGTCCAGGCTTATCGTTTGCTACATAAAGGATTGGGCCACCTTACTGCACTTTATTTACTTTATTTACTTGTTACTCGTTACTATTTATCTTATCAAAAAACTATCTGTTACCTATAATTTCAGTGCTTGCAGAGAAAACCTTACCGAAAACTGCTTATCATTTCCTTGTGATCCTCGTTGGGTTCGACACTCTTACTTATCGAAGGACTACGATAGATCCCCTACAATTGTGGGTCATCACTCGGCGTCGACCCTAACCACCCAACTTGTTTGGTTTAGGGTAGCTCGTCATTGACGGAACCCTAACCACCCAACATGTTTGGTTTAGGGTGCCTCGGCGTCGACGGAACTCTAACCACCCAACTTGTTTGGTTTAGGGTGGCTCGGTGTCGACGGAACCCTAACCACCCAACTAGTTTGGTTTAGGGTGCCTTGGAGTCGACGAAACCCTAACCACTCAACTTGTTTGGTGTAGGGTGGCTCGGCGTCGACGGAGCCTTAACCACCCAACTTGTTTGGTTTAGGGTGGCTCGGCATCGATGGAACCCTAACCACCCAACTTGTTTGGTTTAGGGTGGATCGGCGTTGACGGAACCCTAACCACTTGAGGGAGTCCTGGATTAGGGGGTATCCGGACAGCCGGACTGTATACGTAGTCCGGACTATTGAAGCGTGAAGGTACAAGACTCAAGACTTCGGCCCGTGTCCGGATGGGACTCTCCTGTGCGTGGAAGGCAAGCTTGGCGATCCGGACATTGTGTTTCCTTCCTTGTAACCGACTCCATGTAAACCCTAGCCCTCTCCGGTGTCTATATAAACCGGAGAGGTTGGTCCTTAGAAGGCCGATCACAATTACAATCATACCATCATAGGCTAGCTCTTAGGGTTTAGCCTCTACGATCTCGTGGTAGATCTACTCTTGTACTACTCATATCTTCAATATTAATCAAGCAGGAAGTAGGGTTTTACATCCATCGAGAGGGCCCGAACCTGGGTAAACATTGTGTCCATTGCTTCCTGTTACCATCAGCCTAAGACGCACAGATCGGGACCCCCTACCCGAGATCCGCCGGTTTTGACACCGACATTGGTGCTTTCATTGAGAGTTCCTCTGTGTCGTCGCTGCAGGGCTTGATGGCGCCTTCAATCGTCAACAACACGGTCCAGGGGGAGACTTTTCTCCCCGGACAGATCTTTGTGTTCTACGGCTTTGCACTGCGGGCCAATTCGCTTGGCCATCTAGAGCAGATCGATAGTTACGCCCCCGGCCACCAGGTCAGGTTCGAAAACTTGAACTACACAACGGATATTCGCGGAGACTTGATCTTCGACGGATTTGGGCCTGCGCCAGGAGCACCGAACAGTCACGATGAGCACGGCTTAGACCTGCTGTCGGACGAAGCTCGGGATATCACCCCTGCAATAGCCTCAGATCTAAATCCGGAGCAGGTTGCGTTGCCTAAGGACGGAGGGGTGGACCTGCCCTGCAGGCTGCACACTCATCGGCGGTGGAGCCGAACACAGGCCTCGCCTCTGTGGAAGCCTATAACCCCGGGCCCCCAGACTCGTATCCGGTTGTTGGTTCCGGTCGGCACACCCTCGAGCCAGTCGAGCCAGGTTGGGCTCCGGTAATGGAGTTTACTGCTGTGGACATCTTCCAGCACTCGCCCTTTGGCGATATGCTGAACTCATTAAAGTCTCTCTCTTTGTCAGGAGGCTCTGGGCCGAACTATGTCCGGCTTGAGTGGGAAGCGGGCGATGAAGGAATTCGCTGCCCACCCACCACCACTACAAAAAAAATACACTTCCGTGATGATACGTGTTTGTCACAGTAGGTCGCGTTTTTGTCATGCATGTACATCCATGATAAATTTATGACAGAATCAAGATAGTCATACCTGTGCTGTCGTAGAAGTGTTCCATGACATTACCAAAATTATCATCACGGAAGTGTCCACTTCCATGACAATAAATCGCGCGTCACAGAAGTGCTTTCGTCAAGGGTGACCGACATGTGGCATCCACCGTAATGGAACGCCGTTAAGCTATCGGGTCGGATTTTGGATCCGATAACCCGTTAATAGCCAAGACCAATGCCGATTTTCCACGTGTAAAATTCTCATTGGCTGACGGATCCACGTGTCAGCTCCGCGTTGGCACAGGTGTCACTCATCCAACGGTCGAGATGGGCCTATGATATGTTGACACATGGACCGACCCAAAAGTGGCCCACAAAGTTTAAATGGGCCGGCCCAACCAAAGGCCCATAAGATTTAGCAGACCATAATGGGCCAGCCCAGCTAAAGGCCCACCAAATTTAGTGGACCATAATGGGTTGGCCCAGCTAAAGGCCCACAAGATTTTGCGGACCACAATGGGCCGGCCCAGCTAAAGGCCCACAAGATTCTGCAGACCATAAGGGGCCGACCCAGCTAAAGGCCCAACATTCTCTATCAAATCGGCCCATCAACGGCCTGGTCTAAACTTGTCATCAATGCGGCCCATGGTCACTTCTGGCCCGTTAACAGTCCGCTAAGTAATTGGGCCGAATTACGGCCCGGTGTATTTCCGGCGTGTTAAAGGTCCGGCTTCATTTGGGCACATTTACAGGCCATCAAAACTTTCGGCCCATAATTTGGCCCAATAGGATTTGGGTCATATTCGGCCATGTTTGTCATTCGGCCTGTTAGAGGCCCACTATAGATTTGGCCACTTTCGGCCTGTTGTCATTTTCGGCCCGTTAACACCGGACGTAAACCATGGGCCATATGTGGCCCAACGTCATATCGGGCCCATTAACGGCCCATATAAAAATGATGATAATCTAGCCCGACCGAAGTTCCAGCCTGTTAAAGGCCCGTGTATTAGGTCGGCGCATTTACGGCCCGTCCAAATTTCGGCCTGTCAAATATCCGCATCATAAATGGGCCACCATTTCAGCCTGCTAAGTCCAGTGGGTTATTTGGCACAATCAGGGCCCAATCTCACTTTCGGTCTATTAAAGGCCCATGTTTTTTATGGGCTCGACATATTTACACCTGTAAACGGCCTACTTTTACTGAGGGCCCAAATTATGTTTAGGCCTGTTAAAGGCCCACTATGGGCACAAGCCTACCAGAAAAATTTGAAAGCTTATGCTAATTTAAGCCCAGATATTTTTAGTGGGCTACATGCCAATTTCGGCCCGTAATCGTTTTTAGCCCAATTGGAATGGGCCCGACGAATGTTGGCATGTTGGGCTCCTATGAATCTTTCGTCCGAATACATTACTAAGATAAACCTACACTATACAAAAATAGCGTCATAATTACTGCAGCCTGTGGCAGCATCATAAATGTTGTATCACAACAAAATAAATTCCAATCATACAACAAAATGCCTGTTGGCATAAACTTCACAGTCCTTCCAGATAAAAGCACCATCAGATGTATAGAAGCACAGATCATTTGACCTGAGTGCTAATGTTTCAGGCTGTAAAATCTGATGGAGCAGCACGATCTCCACCTTTTTTCCGCCATTGCTCTTCAACAACGAAGCGAATGTCTGATAGTCTGGTTTCAAAACCATTCATATCTTGACGGCATTTCTCAACCACTATTCTTGTTTCTGAAACAACGTCCATTAGGGATTGGACTTGTGTCTGGAGCACAGATATATCACTCTGTCTAGCAGGAAGATTTTGTTCAGTAGGCGATTTAGACGAGGTTACCTTGACAACCAACCCAGAATTATGCAGGAAGGTGCTTTTTGCACTGTTAGTGGAGAGATACTGACGCACTGCAGCAAGAGGTGACATTGTGCCTGTAGTAGCCTCGTCAACTTCAGGTGGTTGTGGCTGTTCAATCATTTGTTCCATAGCTTCCTGAAAGTTTGAACTTGTAGATTAGTGTACCAGTGAGTTACTAATGAGACAAAAACAAACAAAGTAGGTTAAACGTTTATACATAACTTATTTTGGTGAACTATTGTAATACATTAGCATGTATTGTAGTGCCAACTACATAATAAAATCACTTTCGGAACATATGTCCATGTAGCATGCCTACTGTATTGTCTATTTCCTCACATTCATTGACATCTAAGGATAAAGAGACATGGTTTAAAGTAGGATGAACATAGTATGACATCATTCATATCATGGGCAAACAGTTATAAAACAAATAGGCTATTTTATCATTGTGTGCGCACGTGAACATAACAACTAGATTACAGATCAAGACCAAAAGAATATCCTTCATCTCTTTTAAACCATGTAAGGTGAAATGATATGTTAAGACAACTGTGTATAAAAGTGAACAGAGTAACTGACATTGGCTGCAAACCAAGTAGTTAAATGAACACATCACAGTACCAATCAGTTCAAGGCAGGATGAGTAAGGACTTACAACAGCGGCTTGAACTGGTGTGCTCATGCCCTTCATCTTGCTGGTGTGGCAATCCTTGAAGATTTGCACTGCATTCGGTTCAGGTTCTTTTTGGTCCGCACCGGCTTTCCGTTGTATTTGGAACAAGTCAATATAGATACGATAATATGGCACAAAAAAAGAAGGAAGTAGCAGCTATTTACAAGAGCCTCGCAGTGTGCAATATAGCTACGAGATCCTGTTGTCTGTTGAAATTTCACTTTAGAACGGTTGGTTTTGTTCTTCAAACAGTTAGCCTAGAAGAAGATACACTTGTAAGGCACATACATAAATACAAGTTCAATATGTGGTCTGATCAAATACATATAGCCTACCTGATACTTTGGATCAGACCAGTTTTTAACGAGGGTTGTCCAGTCTTCATCTGTAATATATTCCACTGGAGATGTTTGGGCGATTTCATTATTAGCCTTGCCTTCAAAAGCTATCTTTGGTTTATTCATAGCATATATCTTCTATGGATCCGCTTATTCTTTTTTTCAGAAATTATCCAAAATAGAAAGAAGTTTTTTTTTCAAATTCAATTGTTTATTTATCTCTTATTCAAAAATTTCGCCTCGTGTCATTTCTTCTTTTTGGTCTCATATAATTAAGGAATTATATACATATAAAATCCAAGATAATTTCACCTATAAAAGAAGGATTACTTTTCCTTGGTAATATATAGGAAGAAGGGGTCATCTTTTTCTTTTTTAGGGATAGGAAAATTTCGTCATTTCCTATAGAAAGGAAGGAAAGGATCTCTCTTCTGTCTAGACGAAAGATCTCATTTTTGCTACCGCTCTCCCTCTTATGAGTCTCTGTCAGCCGTTGTTTAGTAGCTTTCAACGCGAGTTCAGTTTGAGATTTCCTAAGGTGGTACCGATACTGTCGCAGAGCAGACTGAAAAACATGAGTGCATGCTTGTTTAGTTGCATCATCTTTTGGATCCAACTTGAACCGCATCTATTGAAAAAAGAATGTGAGTCTTATTAGGAGGAAGCTAGAAAGTATGGGACAGAGCAAGACAATATTACTAATTGCAATGAATAACATTACTTACAGATAAATAGTCAAGGAAGGTGTTAAACTGGGTATTGTCTTTCTCATTCCTGTACTGGTTCCACGTTGGGAGGATACGTGCATGACACCTAACAGCAACGGCTGCCTCTGATACTAACTTGGCTGACTCTGTAGCGTCACGTGGCCTTTTTAAACCTGCCTCAAAATGGATCTCCATTCTTCCTCCTTTAGATTTTGTTAATCTATCAAGCATTATCCCTGATGTCTGTTTCCGCTTGCGCCGTGGTGCTAGTTCAACAACGAATATGGAAAGTGTTAGTGTACATCAAACTGTGAGAGTACATATAAAGGAGCATGCAACTGCAACTTGACTCGGTCAGGTACCGTCTTGGTGTTGATGCTCATGAGGTTCATCTGATCTTGCCAAGTCCTGTTGTGTCAGCAGTGCTTCGGAAGTAGTGTTAGGTGTGAAGGCAGCTTGGGAACTGGCCAGTTTCGGAGCAAACGAACGAGTAACTGGTTGAGATGCTGGTACAGTTGAAGCGGATGCTGCGGCTGGTGGAGCAGGTGATACTGTGTTTGTAGATTTAGCCGGTGGACTTGGACCTTCTACTGCACTATAAGTACCAGCAGAATCTCGATGGCAGAGCCTTTTCCGTTTCACCAGACGAGTAACAACACTCCCTACTATATTATTTTCCTTGCTCTTTTTGACTTTGCCATGTCAAGCTGTACCCACAACACAAAAGAATAAAATCACTCTTCAGAACTCATTGATGCATGATACAGACAAGCAATACTTTGATGTAAGACAGCCGTATGAGGATGGAATATGTAAGAAAAACAGGACGGCATGACATATTCACAGCTACGATGTGCAAACTAAGCAGAAGGATTTTCAAGAAAATAGAAGTAATGCAAGCTAGACACCATATGAAAGATGCAACCAATATTACTCTGCCAAGTTAAAAGTGCCTTGTCATAAGTGGCAATTCAAAAAATTAGAAGCAGTACAATGTAGAAATCAATGGAAGATGCAACCACTATCAAACTGCCATGTTAAAAGCGTCCAATCATGAGTTACTGATGCGGGATACACAACAACAGTACTTTGATGTAAGAACATGGTATGATAGATAGATGCAGTGTATTCTAGACACAGAAAGCCATGTCATATGCACATGTATAACGTATAAACTCAGCAGGTGCAATTTAATCAAAATAGAAGAAATACAGGCTAGACAACATATGCAACATGAAACCAATTATCACACTGACAACTTAGAGCAAGCACCTGCGATGGTGGAGTGCGGGAGATGAACTCATCATGTAGACTTGGGACTTCAACTTCATTAGCAGTAGCAGTGGCAAATCTAGAGAGTCTCTGTTTGCGTCAGTGCGGAGAACCACCAACATCCCCTAGCTTACTCTTTTCCTTCCTATTTTCTGATATTGCCTTATGAAGTCAAAACCACAAGAAGATGAATAAAATTAGCTCTACATAACTGGTTGATGCATGATATAGATGAACACTACTTTGATGTAACGCAAGCGCAGGAGGATGGAATATATACAAAAAAGACATCATTTCATATTCACATGTACGATAGGAGGATGGAATATGTATGAAAACAAAGTAAGCGGAAGGCATTTCAACAAAATTAGAAGAAATGAAAGCTAGACACCATATGAACATGCAACCAATATCACTCTATCAGGTAAAAAGTGTCTCGTCGTAAGTGCCATCTCAAGAAATTAGAAGCAGTACAAGCTAGAAGACAATGCAAGATGCAACCTACATCACAGTCCCAAGTTAAATGTGTCTTATGGGTAAGTGATCGTTGCAGGTATAAGTTGTAAGCTACGCAGATGCAATTCAACATAATCAGAAGCAATACAAACTAGACATCATACGGAAAACGCAACCACGTATAACAGTTCCAAGTAAGAGCAAGCACCTGTGATGGTGGAGTAGGGGAGATGTGCTCATCGTGTACACGTATGTTCTAGAAACAGGAACATGTGTCATATTTACATGCATTATGTGTAAAGTAAGCAGATGCAATTCAAGTTAGAAGCAATACAAGCTAGACATCATACACAACATGCAACCACATATAATAGTATCAAGTTAGAGCAAGCACCTGTGATGGTGGAGTAGGGGATATGTGCTCATCATCTACACAGCTATGTTGACTGTCCAGCCTTGTGTTGTCTTGCGAATCTTGTTGGGAGGATGGCGGAGTAGAATCTGTAGAGACCCCCTGTTTGAGTTGCTCTGAAGGACCACCATCATCCACTGCCGGACTAATTTCCTTCAGCTGTAATGATTTTGCATTGTGAAGTCAAACCGATTAGAAAAGGGAATAAAATTCGCTCTTCAGAACTCATTCATACATGATACTAACGAACACTACTCGGATGAAATGCAAACACATGATGCGAGGATGGAATATGTATGAAAAACAGGATGGTGCGACATATTCACACCTATGATGTGGTAACTAAGCAGAAGGAATTTCAACAAATTAGAAGCACTGCAAGCTAGACACCATATGAAAGATGCAACCAATATCACTCTGCCAAGTTCAAACTGTATGGCGTTTCAACAAATTAGAATCAGTATATGCTAGAAATCATATGCAAGACACAACCAATATCACAGTGGCGACTTGAAGGTGCCTTATCATAAGTGACTGATGCGGGATATGCAAGAATAGTAGTCTAATGTAGAAACAGGAACACATGTCATATTCATAGGCATTATGTGTAAAGTAAGCAGATGCAATTCAACAAAGTTAGAAGCAATACAAGCTAGACATCATACGCAACATCGAACCACATATAATAGTGCCAAGTTAGAGCAAGCACCTGTGATGGTGGAGTAGGGGAGATGTGCTCATCATCTACATAGCTACGTTGACTGTCTAGCCTTGCGTTGTCTTGCGAATCTTGTTGGGAGGATGGCGGAGTAGAATATGTAGAGAACCTCCATTTCAGTTGCTCGGAAGGACCACCATCATCCAATGCCTTGCCAATTTCCTTCAGCTTTATTGGTTTTGCATTGTGAGGTCATACCGACAAGAAAAAGGAATATCATTCGCTCTTCAGAACTCATTCATGCATGATACTGACGAACACTACTCTGATGAAAGGCAAAGTCATGATACGAGGATGGAATATGTACGAAAAAATGGATGGCTTGACATATTCACACCTATGATTTGGTAACTAAGCAGGAGGCACTTCAACAAATTAGAAACACTGCAAGACACCATATGGAAGGTGCAACCAATATCACTCTGCCAAGTTAAAACTGTCTCGTCATAGGTGGCGTTCATCAAACTAGAAGCAATACATGCTAGAAATCATATTCAAGACGCAAACCAATATCACACTGCCAACTTAAAGGTGTGCCATCATAAGTGACTGATGCAGGATACACAAGAAGAGTAGTTTCATGTAAGAACATGGTGTGATAGACAGATATAGTATGTACCAAAAACAGGAAAGCGTGTCATATTCACATGTATCATGTGTAAGCTAAGCAGATGCAGTTTACACTAATTAGGAGCAATATAAGCTAGACACCTTATGAAACATGCAACCAGATAACACACTGCCAAGTTAGAGCAAGCACCTTGGATGGTGGAGTAGGGGAGCGGAGACTTGGACCATGTAATGCACTATCAGTACAAGGAGAATCGGTACAGATGCTCCGTTTATGTTGCTGCAGAGGACCACCATCATCGCCTTCCTTACTCTTTTCCTTCCTATTTCTTGATTTTGCCTTGTCAAGTCAAACCCACAAGAAAAAGGAATAAAATTTGCTCTTCAGAACTTATTGATGCATGATACTGATGAACACTACTTTCATGTAAGGCAGCCGCATGATAGGAGGATGGAATATGTATGAAAAACAGGACGGCGTGACATATTGACATGTATGATGTATAAAGTGTAAACTAAGCACAAGGTGCTTGAACTTGTTAGAATCGATGCAAGCTAGAAACCATATGAAAGATGAAACCAATATCACTCTGCCAAATTAAAAGGGTGCCCTAACAAATGTATTTGACCAAATTAGAAGCAATACATGGCAACAGGCTAGAAATAATATGCAATATGCAACGAATAAAGGTGACTCATCATAAGTAATTGATGCAGGATATAGAAGAGAGGTAGTTTCATGTAAGAACAAGGTTAACACATAGATGTAGTGTGTACCAAACATAGGAAGGCATGTCATATTCACAGGTATAGTGTGTAAACTAAGTAGATGCAATTTACCTAATTAGAAGCATTACAAGCTAGACGCCGTATGCAACATGCAGCCACATATCACACTGTGAAGTTGGAGCAAGCACCTGTGATGGTGGTGTAGGGGAAGTGCTGTCTTCAGGTACAGAGCAACGTTTAATATCTTCATTTAGGCTTGCTGTTTCTTGAGAATCATGTGGAGAGGATGAAATTGCATTCTTTATAAGAGTATTGCGTCTCATATTAACCCACGCGTGTGACTGTCTCATCATAAGCGATAGACGCAGGATACACAAGAATAGTAGTTTGATGTAAGAACATGGTGTGATAGGCAGATGTAGTATCTACCAAAAACAGGAAGGCGTGTCATATTCACATGTATAATGTGTAAGCTAAGGAGATGCAATTTAACAAATTAGGAGCATTGATGAGGGATACACAAGAGAAGTAGTTTGATGTAAGAACATGGTTAATAGAAAGACGTAGTATGTACCAAAAACAGGAAGGCATGTCATATTCACAGGTATAATGTGTTAACTAAGCAGATGCAATTTACCCTAATTAGAAGCATTACAAGGTAGACACCATATGCAACATGCAACCACATATCACACTGCCAAGTAAGAGCAAGCACCTGCGATGGTGGTGTGGGGGAATTGCGGTGATCAACTAGAGAGCTACGTTGACTATCTTCATTTAGCCTTGCCGTTTCTTGAGAATCATGTGGGGAGGATGACACTGCACTCTTTAAACGAGTAGGGCGTCTCACAGTAACCCACCCGGGTGACTGTCTCATCATAAGTGATTGACGAGGGATACAAAAGAGCATTAGTTTGATGTACGAACATGGTTAATAGACATATGTAGTATGTATCAAAAACAGGAAGGCATGTCATTATCAAAGGTATAATGTGTAAAAAAAGCAGATGCAATTTAACCAAATTGGAAGCAATACAAGCTAGACACCATATGCAACATGCAACCACATTTGACAGCGCGAAGTTAAAGCAAGCTCCTGGGATGGTTGTGTGTGGCAATTGAGATCATCAACTGCAGAGCTACTTTTACTGTCTCCAATTGCTGACACTGCACCCATTAGAGCGTTGAAACGCTTACTGCTTATCTTCGAATTACACTGGAGCGACTTCTGTCTTTTCTTTTCTGCATTCATCAACACTGCGTCAGAGTCTGAAATACCCATGCATAAAAAAACAATAGTGTGAGTATGGGTGAAGTGTGTGCACAAATAGTATAGTGTAAAGGTAGCAGATAGCAGGTCGGTGAGAAATAAATGACGGGATACATATGATAGCTCTACAACATGCATGGCACACTCAATTACTATAGGATTCTATGAAAATAACAGTCGACTGAAAGCAAATAGGCCAGTCCATTTTTTCTGCACCGTCTGATGTACAAAGAATGGGGAGATCGCCTTCGTCTACCTCCAGCCAGTCAGTGTTGACGATCTTCCTCGAAACGCCAGCGACCACTGGCCCAGTATTCATCCCCTGCCTGCGCCCTCCCCTCGACCTCACCGCACCGCCGTGCTTGGCACCGCCCCCCCGACCATCCATTCAAGCCCCGCCGACCTCCAGATCAGGCGCAAGCAGCTCCTGCACCCCACACCCCTATGATAGACACCGATGCGCCGCTTCCCCAGGGAACAGGCGGACTAGGTGCTCCGTGCGCCTAAGCGGGCGCTGCTTCTTTTAATTGCGGTTCGACTGACCCTGAATTGAAATCCAGGCAGGCTACTAACCTCTAGCAAAGGTGAAATAGTAAAAGGGAGGAAACCTTGTGCATTTAGTATCACGAAGAAGATGCAGTAAGAAGCGCTCAACTAGTTTCTTTCGTGGGATGAATACGGTGTGAGCGAAGACGTAAGATTTGCACGAATAAGGGAAGAGGAGTACCTCTTTCTACTGGCAGTGCTGTGTCCTCCTTCTGTTTTTCCGACGGTCTTGTTGTTCACCGGAAAACCAGAAGTTGTGGAGGACGGTGCAGCCTTCGACGAACCCATGGCCAAGTTGTTGAGTGTGGTGCGGTGGCCATCTGTCGGCGGCGGGGAAGCAGATCCGAGGCGGCGAACGACGGCGTAGCGGGAACAACTTCGGTGCGGTGGACGGTTGTGATAGTGGAGCCGCAGCAGTGAGGCGCAGGACGACGTGGTCGGAGTGGTTCTGGTACAGCGCACGTCGGCGTCGGTGTCATGGAGGCAGCTCTGCCTCGGCTTCAGCTGCTAGGTCCTTGAGGGCGTTGCGGTTGCGGTTGCGTTGGACGAGAACGTCGGGGTACCGGCTCCGGCGTGATGGAGGAGGGCGGCGGTGGATTGGCTGCTATGGGGTGGAGGACGGAGGAGGTTGGGGTTTCGCGGCTGGTGGAGAGGGCGTTTTCGCGCCCACGGAATATGAATGGGGAAACGGAGGGAGGCGGGGAACTAAGAGGGAACAATGTTTCGGTTTGAGACATGCTTGTTTGAAATTCGGGAAAGTTACAAACTTTGCCCCCATCTAAAATTTCGGACATATTGTGGGTTGGGGGCAGGACAGTCATGTCAGGTGTCCCAAATTTGGGCGGGATAGATTTCGGCCGAGCGCATGGGTGTTTAGGCGCCCACGGCGTATGAATGCTTCTCGGAGGCGGTTGAGACTGGCGTCTTGGTGAAGTTACAAACCTACCCAAGTTTAGACCTTTGGACATCGGGCCAATAGGCTACACGGGCCAGAGTCAGGACAGTAATTTCCTACCACCAAAACATTAGTCTCGCGCGGTTTCAGGTGACCAGAGGCCTATTTGGCGCTTTGTTCAATATTTGGGCAGAAGCATTAACGTTTTCGGTTCTCTTGAATTGAACTTTCAGGATTTGTCAAACTTCACAAATCTTTACTCTTGAAAATCCTAAAGCTACGATTATTTTGGAATGGAGGGGGTACATTTTAATATACATTGTACACGAGTATATATTAAAAAATATGCAACTTATGTCAGTTCATGCATGGTTCCAGGTATAATCTCCTTGGTTGCAAAAAAAAGTTAGATATGCGTATGAATATATATACCATGTTCAAACTCACAACAAAGATTGATGCCCCCTTTTACATCTGATTTACAAATGCCATTATCTCGGGTTCAAATAGATGAATGCACTTCCTATGAATTTGAATCTTCGAAACCCCCTTTATGTTGAATTCGACATGTATTTTATTTCGTAGCTAGCAATTTGGAATGTATCCATGCAAGTGACAAATGTATAAAGTGCTTCACACTAACAACATGGAGTGCACTAATTAATGTTTATATATGAATTGCAAAAGCATCCATTGCCTGTATTTCAAACCGCTCTCACTCTATGGATCGATAATATGAAATAAACACATGCACATGCTAGAATTCAATAGAGTATGGGTGTCTGATAGACCGATTTTTTGTCCATACGCAATTTTGCAAAATTCATGATCTCATCCAAAAATAATAATGCCATTTATATTTTAATTTAATGCGTAGAACCGCCTTTTACACGTAGATATCTCTCTATCTAACGCATAAGTGCACACACTTTATATGCATCAGCATTTCTCTTTCACACATGCTCACAATCTCTCTCAGGGTGTCGGGGTGTCTCACGCACATGCTCTCTCTGTTTCTCTATCTCTCTTTCTGACTACTATGTACCACTCTTTTCACTAATCTTAGTTGGAAAACACTATTTCTCTCACATGCATATATACACATGCACGGTCTCTACTAGCCCTCTATACGCACATATATGTGCCTATGTGTCTCCCACATGCACATTATCTTTAAGCCTCTCTCGCACACATTGCCCCCCCCGACACACCTCTCTAATAGTAGTTGGAAGATATGATTTCATCATATCATTCGGTAGGATATCCCTGGCTGCTAGGCTGGATGGTAATACGAGGCAAAGTTTTACCCTAGTTCGGATCGGACCCTTGCAGTTGAAGAAAGAGCCTACTCCTGGTACTGTATATTAGTGTTAGGGTTGTGTACAAAGTACACGTGAATACCAGGCATTGTGCGTGTGTGTATACTATCGACGAACCAGCCCCCAAGCTTGTATAACATACTAAGGGCCTCGGGTTACAAATCATATATAGTTGGCTTATCACCAGTGGGGATAGAGTCCTCCGCGACTCTGGTAGCTTCGTGTTGTACGCCGAGTCCTCCACATGGGTCTCCGTATAACACGTCTCGGTCCAACCTATATGTGGCGCGGGATGGAACCGACCCATGAGTCTTCATGTTGACCCACCACAACTAGAAATGATGTGCCCACCACACCACACACGCAATCGGCCACTAAGAAAATAAGCATATACAATAGTACAACAGTATCTAGCTCATGATACGTCTCCATATTTTGTTGATGACATTGACGGACTTTGCATTTGATGCGTGCTCCGTATTTTGTTGATGACACTTACGGTCATTGTATTTGAAGCGAAAGCACGATATGGTCACTGGACTTCAGAATAAGCTCATCACGGTCACCACATACATTTTGTCGTGCTAACCAACATGTGGTTGGATGGTTAGAGGACAGTGGTTTCTCGAGCCCACCAAGGTTAAAGTCCCGGTGCTCGCATTTATCTTGTGTTAATTTCAGTATTTTCTGGCGATGTATGTTCAGTGGGAGGAGACGTTCCACTCGACTACGAGGCACCTATGGTGACTTCGTAAAATCTCAAGATCATATATGCTGGCCCACTCTCTCGAAGGTGCGGCGGCGGACCGACGGTGAGGAGTGGTTTCGGGGAGGGCGGGCCGGCCGCGGGTGGC
>NC_041383.1:200538440-200602519 GCF_002162155.2 Triticum dicoccoides
TTGATTTCATATCCAACGGCTGGAAAATCTAATGACCAGAGATGAAAAAGTCAGTCGACTGACGTGTACCCTCACCCCGCACGTACACATGCACGCACGCAAGACACGCACGCATGTAGGCGTGCAACACTGACATGTACAGATAACGTACACACGCACGCATGCTGGCGTGCAACACTGACACGTACACATGCACTCACGAACACACCACGTACGCACCCATGCATGCAACACTGAAACACACCCTTGCACGTACGCACCCATGCATGCAACACTGAAACGCACCCTTGCACGCACGCAACACTCGCACGCCTGCATGCACACAGCACACGACGCAAGACACACGCTTAACTACATGAAAAAGATGACGTCACACTCAATGAAAAATCATCGGTTTATGAAATGCCCGCTTCTGACCGCCCTGGCCCACCAAAGGTTCCTCTGCTGTGCGCTGCCTGTGTTGGGTCACTGACATGCAGGCCATGCACCCAAAGAGCCCACACATATGAAGAACGGTGCGGTGTCCTAGGTTAGAGTCGAGGGCGCCACTCGCGGCACGCCCGGCTGAACACGCCTCCGTGCCGCATTCAAACGCCTCCATGAAACCCGCCCATGTGGAAGCCGAGAAACCCACTCTGGACACACGTCCGTTCATGACTCCTCCCGTCCGCCGTCTATTTAATCTCCTATTTAAACGAGGCCAAACGCCGGCCAAGAATCGCACACCTCCGCCGCTCCCCTATCTCCTCCACCATATTGTCCACTCTTACAATGGCTTACGAAGAGTAGTTATTCCGCATCCAAGCCGGCTGGGTAGCCCGCCGGATACGAGCTATGCAGCTTGCTGATCCACCTCCCTTCCCTCGCCCGACGGAGCCAGTTGCCGCCCCAAGCCGGTGCGTGGTTCAGCAACTCGCCGCTCCAGGCCAGCTCGACGAGGAGTGGTGCATGGGCGTCATTGCTGCCGTCCACGCTGCCGCCTCATACCGCGTCTCCCCTTTTTGTGGCCGAGCCTCCTGTCGGTGTCAAAACCGGCGGATCTCGGGTAGGGGGTCCCGAACTGTGCGTCTAGGCGGATGGTAACAGGAGACAAGGGACACGATGTTTTTACCCAGGTTCGGGCCCTCTCGATGGAGGTAAAACCCTACTCCTGCTTGATTGATATTGATGATATGGGTAGTACAAGAGTGGATCTACCACGAGATCAAGGAGGCTAAACCCTAGAAGCCAGCCTATGGTATGATTGTTGTAATGGTTGTTGTCCTACGGACTAAAACCCTCCAGTTTATATAGACACCGGAGAGGGCTAGGGTTACACAGAGTCGGTTACAATGGTAGGAGATCTACATATCCGTATCGCCAAGCTTGCCTTCCACGCCAAGGAAAGTCCCATCCGGACACGGGACGAAGTCTTCAATCTTGTATCTTCATAGTCTTGGAGTCCGGCCGATGATGATAGTCCGGCTATCCGGACACCCCCTAGTCCAGGACTCCCTCAGTAGCCCCTGAACCAGGCTTCAATGACAATGAGTCCGGCGCGCATATTGTTCGGCATTGCAAGGTGGGTTCCTCCTACGAATAATTCATAGAAGATTGTGAACACCAGGATAGTGTCCGGCTCTGCAAAATAATTTCCACATTCCACCGTAGAGAGAATAATATGTACACAAGTTCAATCTGCTGACGTATTTTGTGGCATGATGTCATACCACCACCAAGCCTTTACTTGAATCATTTTTTATTATACCACCTCAGCACGTTTAGCGAAGCGGTTTCCTTGGCATGTCTTGTCGAAGCAGGGATCGTGTTCCCCTTATTCCGGGATTCCCATCAATACGTACGTGGGTAACCCAACCGCGCCATTGATGGCGGCGCTTGGGAGATAAGCGAGTTTTACCAGGCCGGTGGGGACGCATAGTCTTCGTCCGCCTATATATAAGGGGATAAGGATCTACCTTTTACCTACGCCTTCTTCCTCCTTTGCTTATCCATCTCCGCGCACTCGAGCTCCAGCGCCCAAGTCCGCACATCTCGTCTCGACCTTCTCCAACCATGTCTGGAGCGGGAGGCAAGTGGTTGGCCTCCTCCGTTACGGAGGAGCACATCGCAAAGCTGCGCGGCGCCGGATACCTTTCTAGCGACATCGCGCACCGGCTGCCCGACGAGGGGCAGCTCATCCCCACCCCAGGCCCCATGAGAGGGTTGTATTCCTTCCCCACTTCCTCCGTGGACTGGGCTTCCCACTTCATCCCTTCGTCCGGGGGCTCATGTACTACTATGGCCTGGACTTCCACGATCTGGCGCCGAACTTCATCCTCAACATCTCGGCGTTTATCGTCGTGTGCGAGGCCTTCCTCTACATCCAGCCCCACTTAGGCTTGTGGCTCAAGACCTTCAATGTCAAGCCGAAGGTTGTGAAGGGCGTCCAAGCGGAGTGCGGAGGCGCCATGGTGGGCAAGATGCCCAACGTCCTCTGGCTCGAGGGCGCCTTTGTGGAAACCATCAAAGGGTGGCAATCGGGGTGGTTCTATATCACCGAGCCGCGGGACCCTAAATGGGCAGCGGCCCCCGAGTTCAGATCTGGTGCCCCTATGCAGCTCACCTCCTGGAAAGAGAAGGGCTTGCTATGGGGAAGTTCGGAGGAGCTGACCAGACTCCAGTCCTGTCTCCAGACCCTGGTGAACAAGAAGCTCAAGCTTGTCAACATGATCCAGGTCATGCTCGTCCGCCGGATTGTCCCCTGCCAACAACGGGCCTTCAATTTGTGGGAGTTCGATCCGGCACAGCACCGGACCCTCAGCGGGCTCTTCGACACAACATACGAAGCTGCCTGGAGGGTGATGTTCAAGGGGGGAGAAGCCCCCGCATCCGCGACTGAAGATCGCGGATTCAGCACAAAACGCCCGGCCGGCGTAGTAAGTTACCCTTTATGGGACTCGTATTTCTTTCATAGTTTGACTCTATGAGGGCTCTAAAATTCCCAATGCCTTTGACAGGACTGGCAGAGGACGTCCGGACAGGTTAACTGTCCGGCTTCCCTCCCTGAAGAACCAGTGGACGCCCGTTTAACGGGGCTGCTAGTACCGACACTTTATGTGGTGCCGGAGAAGAAGGCCAAGAAGAAGGCCACAGGAACCCGAAGGAGTTCCCGGCGCCAGGTGGTATCGGACTCATCGTCCGATGACTCCGAGGTGGACTCCTCCCCCGAAGGTGAGGAGGAGAAAGAAGACTCTCCCCAGGAGGGGGGAGAGAGGAAAAGGAAGGCTTCCCACACGGGGGAGGCCGAAGGGTCCAAGAGGGGAAGGACCCTTCCTCCGGACAGCTCTGCCAATGCCAACGTTGGCGATGAAGGGTGGCCCTCAAGGGCCAAGCCTCCGGCAAGATCGTAAGTATCCGGACCCCTGAATGGTTTATTTCTTTTCGTGCCACATGTTGTCCTTCTAATGCCGCACACTACCTGCAGTCCGGCCTAGGATGATCTCCCTGCTTCATCAAGCGGGTCCTTGGCTCCGTCGGATGTGGATTCCATTCCGACTGCCTCCACCCCTCGCGGTGCTGACGACACCGAGGTGGGGTCCCAAGAGGGGGCCCATCAGGAGGAGGCTCCGGAGGTGCCGCAAGGCAGCCTCTCGGACTCTGCGCCGAACTCCGCGCCAGAACCCGTAGTGGTTCCGGAGTCTGGCAGGCGGCCCCTTTGTAAGAAGGGCAAGACCGTGACACCGGCAGCCTCCGTCCAACCGGAGGCGCCAGACAACTTGTTGGAGGCGCTCAACGGCGCTTCCATCAAGGAAGAGCACCGCACTATTATGAGTGCGGTGATTCAGAAGGTTCATCTCGCCAAGAGCGGGCTTACCGAAGCCTGCAGTAGCCTTGTAACAGGCTTTGAGGTAAGAAGTTTAAAATATGTAATGTAATACCGCATAGACAGTAGCCCGTGATGCTCGGTTCGGTGTTCGAAAAGAAAAACCGGACTGAGGATCTAAAAAAGATATACGCAGGAGTGCTAAATATTATGTCAATATGGGTTTGCAGGCTGCGCTGCTGACCTCTGCCGCACTGACTGCGGAGGTCGGTGCTTTGAAGCAGGACCTCGAGCGGTCCGAGCAAGAGCTCGGCCGTGCCAAGAAGCAGCTCGAGGACAAAGAAGGTGAGTAACACCACTTTAAAATTTGTACCTTACAGAAAAGGATTTTGGTTGCAAATAGAAATAACAAGGATAACGTGGGTACTGCAGGGGCCACGAACGAGGTGGCAACCCTGAAGGAGGCCATGTCCGCGGCCGAACGCAATGCGGCCGCGGAACGGGCGGAGCGAGAGAAGCAGGAGGCGCGGGTGGCGGAGGTGCGGCAAGAGCTCCAGGCTCTCATGGAAAAGCATGAGAGTTTGGAGCGCGACTCGAAGACTCGAGAGTCCGAGCTTGCCTCGGCTCTTGAAAGTGCCAAAGCCGCTAAGGTCGAGGCCCATAAGGCCCTCCAAGAGATTGAGGAGGTGAAGAAAATAGCGGCGGGTAAGGCATTTTTCATGCAAAGCAAGCATGTGAATGTAAATTACCTGTTACTTACCCAAATTCGGAGCTCTCCAGGGGCGTTTGCAGATCTGCCTCGCAGCGTGTCTGATGCCGCCGCATTCTACCAGGCCGAGGAGGGAAGCTCAACGGAGAAGGTCTTCTGGTCTCAGTATGCTGAGGCCGGACATCCGGTGCCCCCTAGCGACCAGCTGAAGCAGCTGGTCGAGCTCCACAAGGTAGCCGAGCAGGCCATGAAGGGCCTCATAGTCTGGCTGTGGCCTGGAGAGGCCATGCCTGGGAGCTACTTTGGCCTCGTGCGGCGGCTGGTGGATGCGTGCCCCTGGGTGGAGGTCATCAAGCGCTCCGCCTGCATTGAAGGTGCCCGTCGGGCCCTTGCCCGCGCAAAGGTGCACTGGGGCAGGCTGGATGCTGAGAGGCTTCTGACGGACGCGCCGCCAGCGGGCAAGGAGTATCGTATGCCCGAAATGTACTATAAGACTGTCCTGAAGGGTGCCCGCAAGATTGCGGATGAGTGCCCCAGAGATGTAATTATTGAGTAAACTCGCAATGTGTTATCCTGTGCGCTGAAAACTTTGTTCATATGCGCTAAGCAATGCTTATTGATTTAAAATATTACCTTCTGTGCGGCCGTTTATAAAATCTGAGAGATGGCAAGTCGTCGGCTTCAGCCCCCATGCCACGAGTGCTGGGGTGTTCGGGATAAACTTGAGCACTCTTGTTCCCATTTTTGGGTCCATCTAGGGAGGCGCTCAACACAACGAACAAGGCAACCGGACTTATAATGCTTGAACACTCTCACTTAGCCATAGAATTCTATAATTTTAAATTTCAGCGAAGCCCCTAGTATTCGGAAGACCGAGTTCGGGGCGCTATCCACGCCTGGGCTGGACACAACCGGTTCCTCGCTCGAAGCGACATAAGTCTTTAGGGACTCGAAAAGACCTCTCGAACAGCGACCAGTCTCTCGCCTTATCATGACAGTCAGTTTTAGCTTTCTCCACTGAGGCGCTCGCCCAGCTCAACCGGGGCGCAATCGCAGTGGTTCTCCCAGTGCTACCTTAGCCGACAGAACGGAACGTAAGGTACCAAAACATGGGAGCCGGGCAAACCCAACTATTGACCCAAGACATGATTCGGAGCCGATGCATATAATGCTATAAGTTCGGGGTGCCGCACTTGTGATAGTGTTCAGACTTATCACACCATAATGCGGGGAACACAAGCCCCTGGTGTATTCTGCCGTACCAAAATGTACGGGTGCAAGATGTCATTAATGAACATATATGTAAAAAAAAGGAATGCAATTATAGGCAAAAAGTTCTGCATTGTTTATTCAAGGAATTCTGCTATGAGCACAGGATGATACAAATAGTGCGGTAAGCAAGGGATTGGACTAATTAAACATGTCCCCCTCCAGGGGTGGGGCTGCGGATTTGTGTATTTAACAAATTTAATGCTCATAATGGAGACCACCTAAGTGTTCGTCGTACCCTTTGTCCCTCCCTGGCTGTTGCATCGTGAGTTCGGCAGATCTACTGCCGGACAGGGCCTTTGGTGAACGGAGTCCTGTGAAAAAATAAAAAAGAAGAAGAAAAAAAGAGTGACACACTTGGGAGCCCCTGGTGTGGTTAAGCCGCACTCTGGGTCTGTCGTGGTCGTGCCCCTCCCCCTATGCCCATGGTATCTCTAGAGCATAATGATGTACGCGAAGAGCTGGTCTTGCAATCATGCAAGGGCTGGGGTTGGGGCCGCATTGCTACGCGTGCTCGGAACGTGCCCGGTGGTCTTGATTGATGTTACTCCGGGCGCGTTTGGCTATGTCCGGTCATTTAATTGCCGGACTCGAAAATTTCCTTAAAAGGCTGCTCTGTACTTCTGCCGCGAGAGCCGCTGTGTGTTCCTCCGTTCGGAGGGAGCGTTCAGTGTTTCCGTTGACCGTGATGACTCCACGAGGGCATGGCATCTTGATCTTAAGGTATGCATAATGCGGTACCGCGTTGAATTTTGCAAACGCGGTTCATCCGAGCAGAGCATGATAGCCGCTGCGGAACGGGACTATGTCGAAGATTAACTCCTCGCTTCGGAAATTATCCGGGGATCCGAAGACCACTTCCAGTGTGACTGAGCCTGTACAATTGGCCTCCACACCTGGTATGACGCCTTTGAAGGTCGTCTTTGTAGGTTTAATCCTTGAGGGGTCTATGCCCATCTTGCGCACTGTATCCTGATAAAGCATGTTCAGGCTGCTGCCACCGTCCATCAGGACTCTAGTGAGGTGAAATCCATCGATGATTGGGTCTAAAACCAATGCGGCGAATCCGCCATGGCGGATACTGGTCGGGTGGTCTCTTCGATCGAAAGTGATCGGGCAGGAGGACCATGGATTGAACTTCGAGGCGACTGGCTCCATCGCATATACGTCCCTGAGTGCACGCTTCCGCTCCCTCTTGGGTATGTGGGTTGCGTATATCATGTTTACCGTCCGCACTTGTGGGGGGAAACCCTTCTGTCCTCTACTGTTCGGCGGCCGGGTCTCTTCCTCGTCGTCGCTGTGCAGCCCCTTGTCATTGTTTTCGGCAATTAACTTGCCTGCCTACTTGAATACCCAACAATCTCTGTTGGTGTGGTTAGCTGGCTTTTCGGGGGTGCCATGTATCTGGCAAGAGCGGTCGAGTATTCGGTCTAAATTGGACGGACCCGGAGTAGTTCTTTTGAATGGCTTCTTCCGCTGACCGGGTTTGGAGCCTCTGAATCCGGCATTGACTGCCGTATCCTCATTGTTGTCGCCGTTAACGCGGCGTTTGTTTTTGTTTCGATGCGACCTGCCATTGTGGTCCTTAGTATCCGGACTGCCATCGTTTTTGCTGAGGTTGTTGCTGCGAGCTAGCCAGCTTTCCTCTCCCGCACAGAAGAGGGTCATGAGTGATGTGAGGGCTGCCATGGACTTCGGCTTTTCTTGTCCTAGGTGCCGGGCCATCCACTCGTCGCGGATGTTATGTTTGAAGGCTGCGAGGGCGTCTGCATCCGGACAGTCGACGATTTGATTTTTCTTTGTTAAGAACCGTGTCCAGAACTGTCTGGCCGATTCGTCTGGCTGCTGAATTATGTGGCTTAGGTCATCGGCGTCTGGTGGTCGCACATATGTGCCCTGGAAGTTGTCGAGGAATGCGGCTTCCAGGTCCTCCTAACACCCAATTGACTCTGCGGGCAAGCTGTTAAGCCAATGCCGAGCTGGTCCTTTAAGCTTGAGTGGGAGATACTTGATGGCGTGGAGATCGTCGCCGCGGGCCATATGGATATGAAGGAGATAATCTTTGATCCAAACCGCGGGGTCTGTTGTGCCATTGTAGGATTCAATGTTCACGGGTTTAAACCCTTCAGGGATTTGATGATCCATTACTTCGTCAGTGAAGCATAGTGGGTGTGTGGCGCCTCTATATTGGGCAATATCACGACGTAGCTCAAGAGAGCGTTGTCTGCTGTGTTCGGCCCGGCCAGAGTTGCTGTATCCGGCGCGACGGTAGTCGTCGTGGGTCGTGGGGCGCCCACGTGATCCGTAGATAGATCTGGATTGTCTTGCCTTGTCCTCCAATATATCCCGCAAGTCCGGCGCATTCCCTCGTGGCTTCGTACTTTTCGAGCGGTGCCGGGGTACGGTCCTGATGGAGGGCCTAGATGCCTCTCTGTCGCGACCACGGGGTGGTCGGTCTGCCGTATTGTGCGCTGGTGATGAAGGTTTGTATGCTTCCTCCTCTAGTCGGGGGAGCAACTTGCGTTTTGGGTAGCTCTTGGAGGGGCGTTCGAGTTCATACTCTTCGGCCGCGAGGACCTCGGTCCATCTGTCAGCCAGCAGGTCTTGATCAGCTTGAAGCTGTTGCTGCTTTTTCTTTAGGCTATTTGCCGTGGCGATAAGCCTGCGTTTAAAACGCTCTTGTTCGACGGGATCCTCTGGCACGATGAATTCGTCGTCGTTGAGGCTTGCCTCATCTCCGGAGGGAGGCATGTAATTGTCATCCTCCTCGTCTGCCGCTCTCTCTCGAGGGCTGGCTTCCCCGTCCTCCTGCGCTGAATCTTGCTGGAGGGGGTTGTCTTCGGCACTCTCTGGGGTGTTATTATCTCCGGTGCCGGAATCTCCATTATTGCTGTGGCGGGATTTAGAGCGGCACCGCTGACGTCGGCGTTTGGGCTGTTTCTTGGAGGAATCTGCCTCTGCTGCTTCTTCGCCGTCCCCATCCTTTGGGGTGTCCACCATGTATATGTCGTATGACGAGGTGGTTTTCCAGTGCCCTGTAGGCGCTGGTTCTTGATCGTCTCCGGCATCGTCGTCCATACCGTCGATGTCTTCGGAGTCGTAGTCTAGCATGTCGGTTAGATCGTCGACAGTGGCTACAAAGTGGGTGGTGGGTGGACTTTGAATCTCTTCGTCGTCCGCATCCCAACCATCCTGACCGTAGTCCGGCCAGGGCTCTCCTGATAACGAGAGATGCTTTAGCGAATTTAGGATGTTGCCAAAGGGTGAGTGCTGAAAGATGTCCGCGAAGGTGAACTCCATGATTGGCGCCCAATCGGATTCGATTGGCAGGGGCGCAGGAGGTTCGGAGTCCGGCACCTCAGAGTCATGAGCTTTATAAGGGACAAGGTCAGTATTCGGCTCTATCGCCGTAGAAGTCGCAGCCCCCGAGGCGGTGTCCAGCCACCTGTCCTCGATCTGCGCGGTCTGCTCCAAACTATGGGTCAGAGCGGACTCGTGTGCGGCCTCCAGGGCACTGTCCGGCGGCAGAGCTAAATCATGCCCATCGTGACAGCGCGGCACGCTCGACTGTGGCTGAAATCCGTCGAAGATCAAGTCTCCGCGGATGTCGGTTGTGAAGTTTAGGCTTCCAAACCTGACCTGATGGCCAGGGGCGTAGCTTTCGATCTGCTCCAGATGGCCAAGTGAAATTGCCCGCAGTGCAAAGCCGCCTGTTGACACCTGTTTTTGGCAAGATACAGATTGCAATGAAGATGGTCTCGAGTGAATGGGCCTTCAGCATGAAAAGATTCACGTCGCCGAGTGGAACAACTTTGATGTTTCGGTTATATTCATTCGACCTTATCCTACGGACCGAAACTATACTCCGAGTGGCATAATTCAATGTTCCGAGTGATTTTTTGGCCGATTACGTCCTCAATATGACCTCAGATGAAGGAGTGCTCTAAACGAATTGTCTTCGTCTCGTCGAGACAGTCGATTTTCATATATAAATCATCTCAATCCGAGTTCATATGCAAAAGTTATAGTCAATATGGTCTGGACAGGTCAGAGACCAAAATATTACGCTTGACACCAGACACATGTTGATAAGTGTCTGATGCAATGCGTGAGCAATTCGGCCTTCAAGACGGCCTTGAATCGAAAAACCTTCAACACGAAAAAGTTTCGTCTCGTCGAGCCGATCGATTTTCATATATAATTCGTCTCAATCCAAGGTCGTATGAGACTTGGGGAGACAAATCAAGATCAGGCTATGTTTTTGGTCGAGTGAAAAGCTCACCATCCGAGTGAAAACTCACCGGTCGAGTGAAAGTTTACCTTTCGGGCAAAAAACCTACCGATCGAGTAAAAGGTCGAGTGAAAACCTACTGATCGAGTAAATGGTCGAGTGAAAGCCTACCGATCGAGTAAAAGGTCGAGTGAAAACCTACCGATCGAGTAAAAGGTCGAGTGAAAACCTACCGATGGAGTAAAAGATTGTCTTCCGACTGAAAATGTGGTCATCGTTTGTCTTCCGAGTGAAAATATAGTCATCCGAGTGAAAAAGTCCAGTCGGACCATCCGAGTGAAAGACTCTAATATCCGAGTGGATGAGCTCAAATCCGAGTGAAACTGAACATATGCCCAAAAGTTTATCAAGATGATTTCGGATGAAGAAGTGTTCAATACAGAAGTTGTGCGTATCATCAAGACGGTAAACTTTGGTTTTGGAGTCATTGTCATCAGAGATAGTATATGACCTGCAAATTCACTACAAGACTCGGATAATTCAGTCTACCGCAAGACTGAGTCCGACTGGAAGGTAAAGACGACCTCGAAAAGTATTCAAGATGGCCTTATTTGAAAAAGTAATCAACACGAGAGTTGTTCGTATCGTCGAGGCGCACAAGTTTGATATTTGGGCCATCTTGATCGGAGGTCATATGGAGGCTCGGTGGCCTGCACAAGGAGGAAGACAGAAGTTGGGCCAGATTCCGACTGAATCCGAGTTGGAATAGAACTAGGACTCTAGAACGTGAATTGATGTAATTTTTCTTGTAAGAAAGCCTAGATGAATCCTTTACTTGTACGGGAAGTCCAGCCGCCTCTTATATATGTTGGGGGTGACGGCCGATTGAACAACACCAATCGAACCAATCAATCTATTACACTTTTGTGTTCATCTATCTTTATCCCCTGCCCTTGTATCTTTCTTTCTCGTTCTTCGTTCGTTATTCGCATTGGAGGGCAGCGATCCACGAGGCTCTAGGGGCGAGCGAATCGACCTAGGGCAGCCCATAGCCGCCGCACTCCCTGACGGGGTCCCTCCCGGGGGTGTGGGGTTTTCGGGTCTACAAAAGTGCCCGCCGACTGTCTTGCGTATCGCGCTGTTGGTCGGGTCTCCTTCGACGTGAGCTGCGGTGCATCACCCCCGGCGTCGAGGGTACACGTGACGTGTTCGTGTGTCAACACACTTTTTGGCGACTCCGCTGGGGACGAAGCTTTGAACAGTTTCCAGCCTGTTCTTGCTACGAGGAGAGCGTCATCAAGCGGCTGCAATCTACAACGGTAACATGTATCATCAATCTCCTTATGTAGATGCAAATAGCCATTATGTTGATGTTGCTAGATCTTTCAATGGACATGTCATGTCGGCTAGCCCTAACGAGCAAAGGCCGACTAGTTATTCCATTGGAGAAACTTCGAATTTACAGAACCGCGACATGCAACTTATGAATCTGAACCTTCGTGCATCGGCAACACCTTTCAATATGCCGATGAATAACACGATTTGTTCGAGTGATCAATATATGACACCTCATGTGCAGGAAGGCGTCTCGCAGTTTTTTCCATCGGCAGTCAACTCGCAATATGCGGGTTTATCCCCAAACATGCCGATGAATGAGGCAATCGGCCATGCTTCCATTAGCTATTTGGCCGGTTATCCTCAGTCATCATATGATACACCTCATGATATTAATTGTTCAGCATCATATGCAACTAAAAGTATTCATGACTCGGCTCACTTTTATGGCCGAGTGAATGGAGATTCTACAGGAGTGTATGTGTCTAATATTGCAGGAGATGAGGTGACTTTGGCTGCATTAAAAAGCTTAGAGCAAAATAAGAAGATTACCGCTCTTTGCCTTGAGCAACATGATAAAGGTTTGGTTCCTGATTATGAGGCAATAAAAGCTAGGGTTTTAAAAGAAGACGAAGTGTTGCCGATTGATCAAATTGGCGTGAGAAAATATTCAACAACAGTGCACACATCTTCACCTATCATTGCAGCATGTTATACACCCCCTATACAATTGCAAAGTTTCGGCAACATCTATCCATTGCCGAAAGATCATAAAAGTATTGGGGGGCAAGCCAATCCAAGCAGGACTGAGTTTAAAGAAAAATATGTCGCCCGAGTGGATGGGGTCAAGCCAACTCTCACAGGGAATAGAGTCAATGGCTTTACTACGCCAACTCTTGAGGAATTACCAGCAGAATATCGACAGGCTTACGAAGCACTCAAGAAGAGCCGTGGAGAGGAATATTTGCAAGAATACATCAACTGCCTTCCTCCATCCAGCACTTATGTTGGCCCTTCTGCGATATTGAAGCAAAAAGGTTTGCAAGCAAATCAGCAAGAAAGGGTTCACTCGGTTAATATGGTTCATTCGAATAAGTCATCTACAGCCGAGTCGAACGATTCCTTTAAAGAAAAGACGATGGTGGATTCAGTTGAAACCAGATTGAGCACAGAGACGGTTACAACCGAGTGCATAGAGTCCATACCGAGTACATCATACCAGCCGAATGCATCGACCCATCTGAATACATCATGCCAGTCAAATGCATCGTTCCAGACGAGTGCATCACCAGCTAAAGTCGAGTGCATCAAGCCAATTATTGTTGCGTGTACCAAAACAAAAGATGCAAGTTTCGCTGAGCAAAGGGATGGTAAACGCAAAAAATTGGCCTTGTTAGATTTTTCTGGATGTAAGGGAGCTTACATGCTACCCTGTGAGTCTCGTGCTAAAGATATTGATGATCATCAAGAACAAAGTAATATGGTTGAACACAGTTCAGTTAACGATGAACATCAAGACCAAGAAAATGCGGCCGAGCAAAGTCCAACTGACAAAGAGCGTCCAATCCACTCGGGCAATCCGACTGAAATATACTCGGGCAATCCGAGTGATGAGGCACGAGATCCAGAAAAAGAGGAAGAGGCATTGGAGAATTATTCAGAAGTGGAACAATGTATTGTTCCAGTGGTGCAACCATTTTCTTCTTCCAACGTCTTCACAAAGGTACACCTAGCAGATAGTTTACTCAATTTTCGATTCGGTCAAAATCATATTGGTTATGCACCTGTTAGTAAGATTCTAATTAATTTTGAAAGACCAATTGAAATGAGTAATCTATTTGTTAGGAGTGATCTTGTCACTAATCATGCTGATCAACACATGGCATTATTCAAAGAGGCTAATAGTGACAACTTATCGCAACCAAAGTTGTTCCTGTCATGTCGACTGAACTTTATATTCATATGGACAACTTTGTTTATTTCATGCCTGGCTAACATTTGGTCTCAGATAAGACATATATTCTGTAATTATTTTGGTTGTAGGAATATAAAGCCATGTTCAAAGTTCTCCAGGATAGCCGATTCAAAAGCATCGGGAAAGGACAACAAAAATCAATGCATAACCGAGTCAGATGATACTAAGCTGGCACCATTCGGTTGTTTTGTTTCAGAGCCGGTATCACAATATCGTTTAATGGGCCAGGAGTGTACGTCCAGTGCAGGACAAGAACAAATGCAATGCTTGTTTGAAGAGAATATCAAAGACAACAACGTGATTCATCAAGCCGCACAATCGGACAACATAGGACGATTGGAGTTTGTTGAGGCACAAGCATATGGCCAGTCGTATCAGATTGGTCTTGATGGTGATCAAATGTTGACTCGGCTATCTCAAGCCGATTCATCTAAAGGTCAACAGGTAAACACTGACGATGACAGGGTCAAGTCTTCGAGCAAGGATATGGTTAAAAGGTGCATCAACAAAAATCTTGAAGACGAGAATTCCATTAAAGCTACAATGACGACATCTAGCACTGGGGGGCAACAAGAGAATTCAAAGACCAATACATGCACAATTAAAGAAAGCAAAGGCAATGGTAAGCACAAAGGTAAAAAGCCAAAAGTCACTTTCGCGCAGTTATTAGAAAAATATCAGAAGATAAGTGAGGCAAAGAGTGCTTATCGGCCGAGTGAAATAAAAGCATGGAAGTCACCCCCAAGGCATAAATCTGAACACCGGGATGGGCGAAGGAAGAAGTTGAGCAAGCAGACTCTATATCCTCCTTTTGGGTCACCAATACCAATGTCATGGATTCCTCCCCATGTTGACTATTATTCATATCAATCATGGAACAAGTATAAATCAAGGGCACACTGTCCATCATATTCTAAACCACCTCAGCAAAATTATGTAGCTCCGAGAGGATCGTCGTTTGTTCAACAACAACATGTTATAGACCGACTCAACCAAAAAGAATCGGTCCGGAGCTCGACAAAGAAGATGGATGCGGTCAAGCAAGTGTACCGAGTGAAAAAGGATGGCCGCAAGTGTGCTATTTCAGATCCAATTCCAGATGACAAAAAGCCAGCCGAGTCTATGTTGGCTACTAAGGACAAGAAAGAGAAGCAGGTTACTTTTAAGGATCCAATCGCCAAGTTTGGACAGGCCAAGCCAGAGATGCCCAAAGCAAGGAAGAATTTGCTAGTGCATAAAACAAAATCACAGCCGGGATGCTCACTTGGCTTATCACATTGGGAAGAAAGAAAACTTAAGAGGCTCAGGGTCAAGGAGCTGGAGAAGAGGAATATGGCTTGGGTTCCCAAGAGAAATCTTCAAGTCAAGAGCGGAATCACATCTCCTGTTGCAAAGCCGGCAGGAGTAAAGGAGGACAAGCGTGAAGCCGGTAGGCAGAGTCGATTGTTTTCATCTCAATATAGCGGACTCCAAATGGCACATCGTCCATATTCTTCGACCGTTCCATCAAAGCCAGCGTCCCAGAGCTTAATCCCAGCTGAAGCATCTGAATTATTTCGGCTGTTCACACTTTGGTGAACGGGTTCACCATGTCCTTCGAAATAAGGACACATGGCCGATTTTTGCATATCGCCCTAAGAGTACATTATGTTGACAAAGTTGGCATCTGAATAATTGTGCTCATTGTGGTGTATCTCATATTCCCAAAGCCAATTCTTAGTTTTGCCAAACAATGGAAGGCCGACTAATTATTCGGCCACTAATCGAGGATCTAGTGCAGCAAAAGTTGTCGACTCATATTGTTGGTTTATCGCATGATCTAGAGAAAGTGTGTCACCGAGATGAATGAAGCTCTGTTCACTCGGGGAGCAAGGAAATGTTGACTTAGGAGACCGAAAGAAAGGAGCGTGACATCCCATTTATCAGTCGGCACTCACTGGACACCAAATCAAAGTGCCGTGGAGATTATTTTCAGGATTCAGTTAAGCAGCGCCCAAAATCGGCGTTATTCACGTATTTCTTCACGGGCTTGATTTGAAGACTTCATGACGACTAGAGCTTACATGTTAATAATCAAGCCGAATATGATGTGCTATTCAGGCTAGAGGACTTTTTGGCTACAGGGGTGGCGTGCATCGAGGTTCACAATGATTCGTTGCCAACCGTCCAACAAATGTTATCTTTATATGCATCGACGAATCACTCAAACATTGATCTCACAAGTTGCGGCTGACTCCACGGTGGAGTCGGCCACTGATGGATCTAATGCGAGTCATATAGCTGGCTGGAGAAAGTTTCTCTTATCTGCAGGATCCAAGTCAGGAGACAGACGTTGTTCGGCGGAGGCTTGATGGTGTACTTTGATAATGAGTTGAGTCGCCGAACTGTTGATAGTATTCCTTTGAGGTGCATGGTCATAATCGTTCGGCAACCGTCTTCGTTGAAGGGTTCTAATATTCCCAGGGAATGCCTGGACAAATGCAAGGTCCGGATTGACATAAGAAATTTACGTGGAAGCCTTTGTGACATCCAATTGTTGTTTCAGACAAATATTATCCAAGAGGCTCTATCGAAGAAGCAACAAACATGAGCATATGGATGATTAAAATTATCATACTCAACATGCACAGCCGATGGAGTGTTGACATCGTGTTTAAAAATTACCCTAGGCAAGGTATTTTCTGGCACGCAAGCTCTGCCAGAAAACAGGGGGGCATGTGTTGACACCTGTTTTTGGCAAGATACAGATTGCAATGAAGATGGTCTCGAGTGAATGGGCCTTCAGCATGAAAAGATTCACGTCGCCGAGTGGAACAACTTTGATGTTTCGGTTATATTCATTCGACCTTATCCTACGGACCGAAACTATACTCCGAGTGGCATAATTCAATGTTCCGAGTGATTTTTTGGCCGATTACGTCCTCAATATGACCTCAGATGAAGGAGTGCTCTAACGGAATTGTCTTCGTCTCGTCGAGACAGTTGATTTTCATATATAAATCATCTCAATCCGAGTTCATATGCAAAAGTTATAGTCAATATGGTCTGGACAGGTCAGAGACCAAAATATTACGCTTGACACCAGACACATGTTGATAAGTGTCTGATGCAATGCGTGAGCAATTCGGCCTTCAAGACGGCCTTGAATCGAAAAACCTTCAACACGAAAAAGTTTCGTCTCGTCGAGCCGATCGATTTTCATATATAATTCGTCTCAATCCAAGGTCGTATGAGACTTGGGGAGACAAATCAAGATCAGGCTATGTTTTTGGTCGAGTGAAAAGCTCACCATCCGAGTGAAAACTCACCGGTCGAGTGAAAGTTTACCTTTCGGGCAAAAAACCTACCGATCGAGTAAAAGGTCGAGTGAAAACCTACTGATCGAGTAAATGGTCGAGTGAAAGCCTACCGATCGAGTAAAAGGTCGAGTGAAAACCTACCGATCGAGTAAAAGGTCGAGTGAAAACCTACCGATGGAGTAAAAGATTGTCTTCCGACTGAAAATGTGGTCATCGTTTGTCTTCCGAGTGAAAATATAGTCATCCGAGTGAAAAAGTCCAGTCGGACCATCCGAGTGAAAGACTCTAATATCCGAGTGGATGAGCTCAAATCCGAGTGAAACTGAACATATGCCCAAAAGTTTATCAAGATGATTTCGGATGAAGAAGTGTTCAATACAGAAGTTGTGCGTATCATCAAGACGGTAAACTTTGGTTTTGGAGTCATTGTCATCAGAGATAGTATATGACCTGCAAATTCACTACAAGACTCGGATAATTCAGTCTACCGCAAGACTGAGTCCGACTGGAAGGTAAAGACGACCTCGAAAAGTATTCAAGATGGCCTTATTTGAAAAAGTAATCAACACGAGAGTTGTTCGTATCGTCGAGGCGCACAAGTTTGATATTTGGGCCATCTTGATCGGAGGTCATATGGAGGCTCGGCGGCCTGCACAAGGAGGAAGACAGAAGTTGGGCCAGATTCCGACTGAATCCGAGTTGGAATAGAACTAGGACTCTAGAACGTGAATTGATGTAATTTTTCTTGTAAGGAAAGCCTAGATGAATCCTTTACTTGTACGAGAAGTCCAGCCGCCTCTTATATATGTTGGGGGTGACGGCCGATTGAACAACACCAATCGAACCAATCAATCTATTACACTTTTGTGTTCATCTATCTTTATCCCCTGCCCTTGTATCTTTCTTTCTCGTTCTTCGTTCGTTCTTCGCATTGGAGGGCAGCGATCCACGAGGCTCTAGGGGCGAGCGAATCAACCTAGGGCAGCCCATAGCCGCCGCACTCCCTGACGGGGTCCCTCCCGGGGGTGTGGGGTTTTCGGGTCTACAAAAGTGCCCGCCGACTGTCTTGTGTATCGCGCTGTTGGTCGGGTCTCCTTCGACGTGAGCTGCGGTGCATCACCCCCGGCGTCGAGGGTACACGTGACGTGTTCGTGTGTCAACACCGCCGAACACGAAGATCTGTCCGGGGAGGAAAGTCTCACCCTGGACGGCGTTGTTGTTGATTGAATAAGCCATCAAGCCTATCGGTGACGACACAGAGGAACTCTCAATGAAAGCACCAATGTCGGTGTCAAAACCGGCGGATCTCGGGTAGGGGGTCCCGAACTGTGCGTCTAGGCGGATGGTAACAGGAGACAAGGGACACGATGTTTTTACCCAGGTTCGGGCCCTCTCGATGGAGGTAAAACCCTACTCCTGCTTGATTGATATTGATCATATGGGTAGTACAAGAGTGGATCTACCACGAGATCAAGGAGGCTAAACCCTAGAAGCTAGCCTATGGTATGATTGTTGTAATGGTTGTTGTCCTACGGACTAAAACCCTCCGGTTTATATAGACACCGGAGAGGGCTAGGGTTACACAGAGTCGGTTACAATGGTAGGAGATCTACATATCCGTATCGCCAAGCTTGCCTTCCACGCCAAGGAAAGTCCCATTCGGATACGGGACGAAGTCTTCAATCTTGTATCTTCATAGTCTTGGAGTCCGGCCGATGATGATAGTCCGGCTATCCGGACACCCCCTAGTCCAGGACTCCCTCACCTCCCATGCCGGCGGCCACGCCATGCAAGCAGCGACAGAAGCCGGGTGCGCGGAGAGCGGGGAGTCGGTGGCCAGCGCCTCCGCGTCCGCCGCCATCATCGAAGAGAAGTAGAACACGGGAGGCCGCCGCCGCTTGGGTCCCATGAAGGCCACCATGGAGGCGACGCCGGCGTACACAGTAGGTGTCTTGCCGGATCCTTTTGTTTCGAGCACCTTCGTCGACCCTGCATGGGCTCCACGGAAGAGGTCAATGTTAGGATGAACTCTGCACGGTGCCGGCCATGGCGAAGTAGTGGCCGGTGACGAACTCGGACCGGTGCCGTCCACCATCATCTTCGGCACCAGCCAATGATATCAGTTGGGCAGTGGGGAAGAGAGCCGTCCTTTGCACTGAAGCATATACCTCCGGGGCTCCCGGCAGTCCGATGATCGTGTTGCCGGACATGAGGAACACAAATCGATCGGCGGGCGACCATTTAGGCCATGTATTATATACTTGTGCTGTCCAGAACTAGCACCACGTAGTTCATTTGAATGTAATGAAATCCATCATGTTTGTGTGAAAATCTGGTATTTTATATGATTTCCGTCGTTGTTTATATGAAATACTCCGGTGGTTGCGTGAATGAGTATCAGTTTGTCTACGTGTTTGCGTGAATTTCATCCGGTTGGTTGAGTTGCTGTCATAATGTGTGCGGCTATGGTTGGATGGCGTAATTTGCGGGTCGCCGGTCGGTCTGCGGGCGGCTCGGGCGGCATTGTGGGACAAAAAAACACAGCTCGTGCGAGCTCGTCTCCAACGTGTGCGCTGGAGGATGCATGACAGCATGAGCACCCGAGCCGTTCCTCGTTCATTGGTGGCAAAGGCACCGGTGGACAAAAGGGTCGCCAATATTTTGGCTACCCCGGGCAAGATCCAAACAGCCCCTCGCAACAGATTCAAATCCCTCGTTCGCCATGGAATTTTGCCATGTGTTGTTTTCATGGACTAGCAAGATGCCCGTGCATTGCACGGAACATCAAGATGCATTTTTTACAAACTCCCACATGCTTGCAAGGGATAATAAATGTCCTCCTTTGCTAGTACCACGAGGCAAACACCATTAATATTGCATCGATTAGTGTTAGTGGCCTTGTATATCTGCAAATTGTAATTTTAATAGTGACCCCTTGTATATAAAAATGGAGGGAGAAATATGAGAGATAAGGTGAGGAGTGGGGCGTGGTGCCGTGGTGGTGACTGGTGGTCGGACTGGGCGGAGGCATGGGGATGGACGGCGCATTATGTCTAGGTTTGTATCTCTCTCACACACACCCATGTAGGTGGGGGACGTGCACGAAGAGAAGAGGTGCACGCACGGCGCACGTACTCCCGTCTCTTTTCCAACCACACCCGCGCGGGTACACAGTGGAGCTCATTTCTGTACGAAAAAGGCAGCCCACGTGGTAATTTGGCACGTGTACTAGTTGTCCACTTGGTGGAGGGAGGATCGTCTACCACGGGTGAACAAACAAATTGCGACTTGACGCGTTATGTTAAATTAAAAAAAGAGGCAAACCATGTGGGGCCTACCTTAGAGGCAAGGCTCTATACACTGGAGTACTTTTGATGTGTCCCGTCAACTCGCAGAACAAGGAGAAACTTGCTTAGTACACCGTCTCCCCCGCCCACGGGTGCGGTGGCTCGCAGGATGAGGTGAAGCTGGAGTACTACTGTACGCCTTTACGCCCGCTCCCTCGCCCACGCGTGCAGTGGCTCGCAGCACGAGGAGAAAAATTTACTACTCCCTCCGTTTACTCCTCGTCCCTACTACGTACTTTGGTTAGTACTCCCTCTATTTACTTATAAAAGGCCACTATAAAAAAATACATTTTGCATCTATACAAGGCCACAAATAGTAATCGAGACAAAAGTTACTACTCCCTCCTTTCCAGTTTATGGCTCAATTCCAAAATCTCTCCAACCAAGGTAGACAGTGAGTGGTCGAATTAATTTCGTAGTTTGCACAGTACGCTCGTTTTTCTCAAGAAGTTATGTTTACCGAGGCATTAATTAGAACGAATGCATGAATGACCACTAAATTTCTATGAACTTGTACATGCATTGGTTAGTTTCGTCTTGACACTGCTTGCGTTGGGTGATCTAACGCACCTCGAAATCCAACATGTAATGGTACTACTACTAGTATAGTACTAGAACTGAGACTTATCAAACGGAAAAACGAATGTTTTTTAGATGGGCCCTATAAACCCTAGTGGGTACGTACTCCGTAAAAACAGAATTTTCCAAAACTAAGTCGCTCCCTTTCATGAATTCTGCAGTATAATCCTCCGTCGACGCTCCCTTTCATGAATTCTGTACTTCCTGTCGCCAACATGTGGGACATATAGTAACCGGGTTGATGTGTCAAGCACGAAATAACAGTGCAGAACAGCAGGGGGACGCACCCCACTCGTACCGGCCCAGTGTTAGTAATGAGCAATGAGACATCAAATCACAATGCCGCACCTTCCCAGACGGACGAAGCAACCATTATTTCACACTTCGGTTCGACATCATCTCAAACCACGTACTAGTATTGCTTCTGCCTCAAGAGGGACACGCGCATCGCCTTGGTACACCATGACACGTGGGACCACATGACAGGCCATGCTCCCCCGCCGATCGCTGGGTAAAATCACCTCATTTTTACTATACTTCCTCCGGATCGGTTTACTACATGGCATGCACGACGTTCTAGGTTGAGAATTTAACTGGCTATATATATAGGAGTATATGTGATGAACAGTACGCTAGCCTTTTAAAAAATGTATACTTTTGTACAGTAGTACTCCACTATCGATGGATTGCGCCATGGAGCAAAAATTGAAATTTAAAAAAAAGGTGGTACATATAGAGAGCGCTCGTCGCCAAATTATGCATATAGTACTATTAAAAAAGCTAGTACGTGCTTAATTGGGGTGCTAAGTTCTATTAAAGAAATACTAGTACTAGTATGTACATACTGAAGAGTTAAAGTAACGAGAAGAAACATAACATAGTTCTGCTGGGGGCTCAGCACAACACACCCCTCAAATTAAACTAAGCACACCTGAAATTAAACTATGCAACTAATCCGGTAGACACTGCATTAGAAGTTTAGAACTGCCATGAGCAACGACACTGCCACCTTACTTGGAGTCCTCGTCCACGTCCTCGACTTCGTCCTTGTCCCTCTTCCTCTTGGCCGATACTTCTTTGCTTGAACTGCCAACTTGGCTGTTGCTCTTCATCCAACCCTTGTAGATATTGAAACAAAGGTAGCCATCCATTGCAGCGTACTGGATGTGGTCTATATCTAGCACATTCCGCTGCCATGCATGACGATGAAACGTGTAATGAGGTTTCTCCAGTTTGCGGTACGAAGGATGAACCATGGCTCCTGCCAGGGTCAGCATTGAGGGCTGACGAGAGGGCACCAGCCAATTCTTCTGGAGGTCGAAGGGGTTGCCTACAACGAGGCCTATCCGATGCAGGACTTCTTTGTCGTTCTTAAAGTCTACAGTAACGAATTTGGCTGTTTTGTCCTTGAGGAAGTTCTTAAAATCCTGGCACTCAACGTCGGCATGGCATATGTGGTAGACCAAGCAAATGTTATGTACACAAACCTGGATCACGGCGGGCTTCTTCCTCTCTTCGTCCTTTAGATCCTTCTCTCGTCCCAGGACTGTGGTGTACTCAACATCTAGCCCAGCGACCCACTCATCATGTGAGTTTACGAACATGCGTCTGAAGCGAGAAAGGCATCCTTTCACCGTCGCGGAAGTACGGGTGTAGATGACGTCGAACTCATCGCCGGTGATGGTTCTAACCTTGTACTCACCGCCGATCGGGGAGATTTGGGACGCCATGGATTTGGGAGGAGAGTTAGGATTAGTGGAACTGCCATAATGTGAATGGACGGGACGACTAGGAGCGAACCGCCGTAGTATTAAAGGACGTGCGGGGAAGAGTAGGAGCGAACTGCCAGCGTGCGAATGGCAGGGTAGTGGCTTTCCATTCTCCCATGATACGGGCTCCCGAGAGCCCTTGGATCTGAGATCGAACGGTTGCATGGCATGATTCTAGACCTATGGGTGAATATCCTATCCTAGAGGGTTATTCTTAAAATTTTCAGCAACTTAGCATGCGACCGTTTGATCTCAGATCCAAGGGTTGCCAGCAGCCCGTATCATGGTCGCGCCT
Organism: Triticum dicoccoides; assembly: GCF_002162155.2. NCBI lineage: Eukaryota > Viridiplantae > Streptophyta > Magnoliopsida > Poales > Poaceae > Triticum > Triticum dicoccoides. The sequence continues at coordinate 200,561,051 of NC_041383.1, forward strand.
ACCACGACCGATGCGTCGCTCGCGTGGTCGCGCCCTTGGAGATTTAACACGGTATGTTAGGCTATCTGATGTTGGCATGTCATACATAGTCACCACTTAGTCACTCATACTACAACAAGGTTGGCTATAAGGTTGGCTATAAGTGTATTTTTTTACTCCTCTCTATCTCTTTCTTCGTACTCCCTCCGTCGCATAATATAAGAATGTTTTTGACACTAGCTAGTGTAGTGTCAAAAACGTTCTTATATAATGGGACACATGGAGTACTAGTATTTATTGCATTTGCCAAGGAGTGACCTCTTCCAATGAAATGGTGTTGCTAAGTTTGCTTCATTTAATTAGCTATAGACTCAAAATTGTCTTTTCACCTAGGTACACATGCTTAGCACTGTTTCTTCCTTGGGTCACCAAACTAGTCTCTCTCTTCTTGATTAACTTGCCACATCAGACTTTATGCCTATGTGGCAAGCTTAAGCACCTGTAGGAGCAAGTAAGTACAATAGTGCGCTTTACATGGCATTTTTTCATATGTGGAGGAAAGAGAGGCAAGGAAAAAGTGGAGAAGTGGGCTCTCATGCAAGAGCCAACCTCTACTACTACATGGTGGAGCATTGGGAGAGGCACCTGTATGGAGGTGGTCAAGAATCAGGAGACTCACACCGGTCGTAGCGCCGCAGTTAAAATGATAATGGCAAGTCAAATCACGAGGCCCCACCTGTCCAGCAGTAACTCGCTGTCAAATCACACAGCCCTACATTTGCAGCAGCCTACTCCCTCGTCTTCTTGCATCTCCGTCGAACCGACTAGGCGGAACTGCCCCACCTACCGCACAGGAAAAGCCCCGCCCTCGACTTTTAAATACAACTACTCCCTCCGTCGGATGCGTTTGGTTGAAGGTATCGTATGAATGTATTGGGACCATTCAATTTTTTTGGGATTGAACCATTCAATTCATGTGTTTGGCTGAATATAAGAGATGAGCTAATTATTTAAGACAGGACCACCAGTCATGCTGACTTAGTCATGCATGCAAAGGGTGGCCATTTGATTCGACCGATTTGGTTGGGTGGAATGGTTCAACATCTTCAAGGCATATTCTCTTTTTTTGACTCGAACCATTCGTGTGCTTTATAACCAAACATGTCTATTTTCTGAACGATCCCAACCCATTCATGACCACCCTTGCAACCAAACGCACGTCATCTTACGGAAACCAAATAATCCCACAATACTAAGGCGCGGTGCATTAACTTCTACCTTGTTTCTTGTTTTTTCACATATCAACCAATAAGAATCCAGTGATATACTTTTTGTGACATAGTAACTCATATTTAATTAGTCAAATGGATGCCTAGAACTACATGCAGGCCCTATAAACTGAGACGCCTACAAATAAAAAACCAAGACGGAGAGGGTAGTTCAGCACGTATCTTTTTAGATCAATATAGTCGGGATTCACCAAGGAGCAAAACCAAGTGGTAGGCTGCTCCTGTCGTGTTGGCGTAGCAACTCAAGCAGGGTCAGTCCGCACATGAAATGGTGACACACTTAACAGGACCCCTTTGGCAGAAATGTGGCTCATCCACCGTCTTGTTCCACGTGCGATGCACCAAATTACAGTTCGGAGCAGCGGTTGGAATTGGAGGCACCCCGGTCGTGGCGCCGCAGTAGTAGAAAATGAGCGATGAGGGGTCAAATCACAAAGCCCCACCTTTCCCGCATTAAGCTGGACCGACGAAGCAACCATCATTTCACTCTAGCGCGCAAGAGCATAAAGAAAAGAGAAAACAATGATGCGTGCGGCAGCTACCTAGGGCACCCTAGGGTAGGGCTCTCCACTATAGATCCTTTTTTGAAAGCGCCTCCACTACAAATCGGCTTCTCCCGCGTCCTCTTGAAGAAAACCGATGATGAGTGTGGTGGTAGGGTTTGTAGGAGTACTACGGCGTGCGGGGCCGCGTCGTAGTAAACGGGTTCGAGTGATCGAGTCGACGCCTTAAATATGTGTGGCCCGCTTGGTTTTTCGGGAATGAGGTAGCATTTTGGGTTCGGGGACCAGTGGAGATATAGCACGTACAAAAAATTGTGGACATAGGTTCGACCGAAAGGCAATGATGCATGGGCCCTGCATTTTGATATACCCGGGGCCGCGTGAAATTTGCTACTCTACTCAAAACTAGTAAGGTACACATGTATTGAAGGCATGAGATTTGAAACCAAATTATGAATAAATACACACTATAGCATGTAAAGCTTTGAGTCATATATGCATGATGTAGATGTTCATTTAGTTCTTATAGTTCATCTCATTCAACATCAATTAGTTTTATAAAAATGTTAAGATTCATGGGGTTGTGCATTGTAAATCATAAAGTAAAAAACAAATAATGGCAATTCATTTAGAAAAAAATAATCAATTATGATACAAAAGATTCTAGAACAAAGGAGAAGTGCTTGTGTTTTGAGGTTTGTGCATTATGCTTAAGTTCAACCATGGAGTCTTCTAAATTGTACATGTGGCAGATCTGGTGGAATGTTGATGATATCCAACGGCCGGTAGTGCTCGGATTTGCCCATCTCTGCACTGTCGGGTTAGCTTCATCTAGCGACCATCTTTCAAAGTTATTGGCACACTATATAGTTCTTTTGCCATAGTTGCATGTTTTGGAAAAAAGCTACTAGTGGGTTGTACTATCTATTTAGGAATAGAAGATGCATACGTGGAAGTTGTAGGGAAAGAGATGACATGGAGCATCTCAATTCCTATGAGTAGGGATTGGAAAAGAGATGTCATTTGGTTCACGTCATAGGAACTTTTCTATTGAATCTAGAGATGCCATGTATCTCAATTCCTATGAGGAGGGATTAGTAAAGAGATGTAATTTGGTTCATATCATAGGAACTTTTCTATTGAATATACGCTAATGTTTATTTTCCTTTGAAATTAAGGGAGTATAGGAATCCATTCATATGAACCAAGTGGCTCTAAAGCTATAGAAATGATATCATGTTTATTTCCTTTGAAATGTAGAGTATATGAATCTATTCCTATGAACCAATTGGCTCTAAAGGAAAAAAATCCTATAAAAATCATATCATATAGAGTTCCTATGATATTCCTCGACACTAAAGGATGGTTGAAATTGCTGCGGGTGATACAATGGTCTTTCTTTGTAGACTCCTCACCCATCTTTATAGTTACCTATCGAAGATGAATGAAATGATATATACAGGGTATTCTACATGTGCAATTTGGCACATGAAAACTCGGTAAAAGTTTGCAAGGTTCTAATTTTCAATAAAGCTATATGCACTGCATTTCAGAATGGAGGGAGCATACGGCAGTTGCTAACACTCACGTGGAAGATTTGTGTGTAGGAGGAGTGGCTGTTCTGTTAAATGACATGGCAAAACTGACACTGTCGGATGCCGATCTAACGGTTCTTACGGCGTTCATCAGGAAAAGGCTTGTGGCGAACGTTCGTCGGATAATGATTTACAGACACATGCATTGCATTGATACGTGCCCCCCTCTCTCTCACGCATACGCACCCTCACGAGTCACAACTCTCCCGAGTCCTCTCGCAGACTCACAGGTCGCACCCATCCTCTATCTGCAGGTAGACGTCACGCACATATGTGCTCTTCACACCCTACCCTCAGAACTTCTAAAAAACAAAAGACGGCGCACACATTTTATTTTAGCTCACACGTCACACACTTATACTATTACTCTTGCGGCGAACGTTCTTTGGGCGTAGTATATATTGTACTCTCACGAAGAGAAGCGGTGCACGCACGCACTAGTTCTCTCACACCCACCCGCGGGTACACGTAGGAGCGCATTTTTTTGAAGCCAGTACAACAAAATCACTCCACTATATATAAAAGCAGGAGCCTTAGCACTTGGTTTACTAGGGTTCCTCTCGTTCACTCTCTCATGCTCTCCAGATCTAAGCAAGACATAGGTGGCCACACACTCTCTCTCAGCTCACGGCTGGTCACAAATCCGGCCGGACAACCTCGACCAGGGCGGGGGTGTAGGTGCATCGTTCACGCTGTCGTCGGCGGCGAGGGAGGAGACCAAAGGCTGCCCGTGCGTCCCGATCGGTGGCGGTGCCATTCTCTCCGAGAGAGCACCGGCTCGGGAGGGCCTCCGACCCCTTCTTCCTCCCTGCGGTATTGTGGCCAAGATGCGGCCTCCCGACGCCATCTCTGCCACATGCCAACAACCCTCAGGTATATATTCCTTTGAAACCTGCCTTGCTCTACTGCCCCAGCTCTTCCCCCTTCGTGTGGATCCTTTTCTACTTCCGTCCGATGTTACAAAGCCACCTAGACTTCTACTATTATTAGAAGTAAAGCTAGTTCATACAGTGAACTCAAAGCGTTGGTTCAAACAGGGAAGAAAGTGGGAAAGCTGTAGCATGAATCCAGGACTTCGTTCTAAGAGGAAACGGGGGAAAGTAGTAATATGTGTCACTGTTTAAATAACCGTATTTCGTATTTTCGCAAACAGGGATGTCTGTCTCCATATCGTTTCGGGATGTCTATCTCCGTATAGTTACTATCCGCGCAATCAAAAGCACACACCTCAGTTTTAGTACAACTGCGCAAAATGAGATGGCTATCCCTCGTTGCCGTCATCTAAAATCCCGTCTTCAAGGTATCCCTACATTGGTAGTAACTAAGGTAGAATGACCAACGCAATCTAAAAGAAGCTGATTCGTACGTTTTACTTCCTGATTGCAGTGCAGGGACGAGCGAAAACAACTGCATCCTAGTCTAGAATGCAGTTTCTACTAGTTCATCCATGGACCGAGGACTAGCTGGCACGGCTGCACGGCGGTTTTTTGGACAGGTGCGCGGACAAGAGGCATTGTGGTCCGCCTATTTCTGCAAATAGCGGTGCTTAAATTTAGTGGAATGCACAAGCATTTCAGATGGTCAGTACACTGCATGGTTCAGTTCAATATTCCAGCTGAGACCACAATTATAATTGGTTATTCTGGAATGAGAGAACCTAACCCTGGATGGTGGCAACAAGAAAAAACCAGAGTGAACTCCAGGAAATTTAAGCCTGCCGGGAGGCCCTTCGCTCAGAGAAGCCTTGCTTGTTTTTTCCTGATTTGTAAACCTTCTCACAACTTTGTCTTTTGTTGTGAACTAGTATATGTTTGTTATGTTCTATGAATCATTGAGATGTATAAAATTGCTTAACTTATGCTTTTCAAGATTTTTATGAAGACGAGTTTAATTGTGAGTGTTCCACATGAGCGCTGGACTAGCGTGTGAACATTTGGAATTTATTACATTGTGGCGTCAATTAACTGCATGAACCACTGTAACAAAATACATAGTAGTTGCTTATATGTCAGACAGCAGATTGTTGATTGTTAGCTGGTCGATAGCCTAGTGTTGAAGCGAGCTGAGCTAATGTGCCGTGTTTTGCACAACTGCTTACAAGTGGGGTAGCACCAACAGTGTTTACAAGTACTTATGTATACGTCGGTGCACGGTTCCCGAACGAGTGCTCTATTTCATCAAAACACACACTGCTCGTATTATAAACCGTGACAACTTATGTCTTACCATGCCATATTCATGAAAAAACTAGTGAGGAAGCATCTGTTTCAGCAACAATTACGATGGTTCTCACATGATTCACGGGCACACAAAAGTAGCAGCAGTTCCCATAGATGGATTCAAACAGAGCACTAGCCCCAGAGGGGTCGATAACAAGCAAGGTTCGGATAATAGACACAATCCAAACTACTATTAAACACTAGCTGGGGCAACTATTTCATGCCTCGATCTAATTTGGGCTGGACACAAGACGGACATTGCCATGAACATCATCGAGGATGTCACGCAGCAGCTCAATCCTGTGAACCTTCATGAAGACAACCTTGTGGCCGCCACTGATAAACTTTTTTGTGGAGGCATGCCACGTCATCTTCCTGCGTAAGCTTGACAAGAATAGTATGCCTCACAAACGAAGGAGTAGCTTTGAACTTCTTGTGCTTCAGTACACCCTGGACAACACGCCTGACAATAGTGAGGCTGGAATACAACTCTTCATTGGTATAACCACAAACGGCTTCCAGGATCCAACAGCCTAAGAACTCTGTTTTCCCAGTGCGAATATTCAGGTCGTCCGCCTCATAGCGAGTGACATGCACAACCACACAATCCTTGTCTGCATCAGGGCTCTAATTGAAATAGAAACAAATTCTGAATTACTTTTCAGTATAAGAACCACAAGTTATTTAAACCACTATGTATAGCATGGCATCGAAGCTAATAAAATTTTGCATTATTAATCACCACATACTTCCTTTTCTAAAAAAAATCACCACATACTTAGATGAAAAACCACAATCGAGATCGGCAAAGAAGGAAATCACCTTGGGCAGCTCAGCGGGGGGGGGGGGGACACATCCTCGAAGGGGGAAAACTGCTCCTGCAGTGCCACTGGGGTTGTAACCTCAAACGGGGCGTTGACCATCTCAGTAGTGGCCGTGAACGTATCTGGGGTCGGCTTAGTGGTTGCCTCCATCTTCTTGGAGCTCTCTATCTCGTGGGGACCAGCCTCCCGCGTCTGCTCCAATATTGGCAGATCTTTGCCTGGTTCTCCTTGGTCCATCATGAAACTGACGAATACTAGGAGACCACTGAAAGGAAAACACAATCGCAGTGACAATGAAACAAAATGGAGAGTGAGGATCGGTTACTGCTTTGCAAAAGTTCTTTTTTTCTTTGAACGAAAATATACCAACATCACGGATCCGCTTACCTTCCCTTCGTTGGGTGAGAAGAACAGTGGCAGATGTGAGTGTTGCCTTTCTTGAAGATGGTGAGGAAGAAGGGGATTCAGCGAGGATTGAAATGATGGTTGCTTCGTCCGTCAAACTTAGACTGCGAGGAGGTGGGGTTTTGTGATACGACGGCTCATTACTGCCGCGCTACGACCGAGGTGACTCTCCACCTGCATACTGCCTGCTAATTTGGTGGATGGCATTTGGGCCCGCGCGCTGCATGGCCTGCATGTCGGTGAACAAAAGTATAATGACATTCAGTAGAGGGAGACGTTTCAATGACCTAGGAGGAGCCAGAAGCGGTAGAGTGTCTCCATTGTACTAGTAGTAATTGTTTTTCTGGGTAGCTGTAGAGTGTCTCCATTGTACTAGTAGTAATTGTTTCTCTGGGCCCAAGACAAAACAGCCAATCCACACTAGTAAATAGTAAAATCAATTCAAAAGGCGCTACCCACACCCAGCACACCGCCCCCCTCCCCCACAAAAAAAACCTGGGTGCTCTTCTTCCTCGTCGCTCCCACCCACCTCACGTCAGCTCATTCCTACAGAAAACCCCAGCTCCCCTTCTTCCTCACTCCTACAGAAAACCCCCAACTCCCCTTCTTCTTCGCTCGCACTACAACTAGGCTCGTCATTCGTTACTCTGCTCAAATCTGTGGGCGCGACGTGACGCCCTCGAGGAAAATGGAGTCGGCTGACCCCAGCGCCAAGAAGATGAGGCTCCCGCTAGCGGCGACGCCTGTTGTAGATCCCATGCCCAGCAGCACGGGGAGAAGCGGCGACCCCGCCCCCACCGGATCCCAAGAACCCATAGAATCTTGGGTGGACCGCATCAGCGATCTCCCAGACGCCGTCCTTGGGGAGATCATCTCGCTTCTCCCCATCAAGGATTGCTTCCGCACCCAAGTCCTCTCAATTCGGTGGCGCCCTCTATGGCGCGCCGTGCCCCTTAATCTCGACTGTCGTCAGCTATCTCTCCTCAATGATTTTGAACCCCAGAGCCATCATCTCCTCCCACCAGGGCTCCGTTCAAAGCCTCTGCATCCCGTCATGCTACCTGAGCAAGCATACCATGCCCTATACGGAGGATGCCTGGCTAAAATCCCCTGAATTCACAGAACTACAGCTGCTTGAGTTCTACTATTCCCCTGGAAATCACATACCACATACAGAACGCCATGAACTTGTGCCCTCAGCACCGATGTCCATCTCGCGGTTTTCCTCCTCTCTCCACACCGCCACCTTTGTGTTGTGCTACCTTCCAGACAATCTGGTACTAAACCTTCGACTCCCATTTCTCAAGAAACTTTCACTTGTGCGGGTTCGTATATCGGAGGCCTCATTGCACATCATCATCCACTCCAGTTGCCCTACACTGGAGTGCTTGGTGCTTGTTTTCACAGTTAGAATCGGTTGTCTCCAAATAAAGTCGCCTAACCTTGTAAGAATTGGAATTTCTTTTGACGGAAGGCAGCTCATCATCCAAGATGCCCCTTCACTTCAAAGTTTGATCCTTGATTCTAGTTATTCACCGTTGCAAATAACCGTCCTCTCTGCGCCTAAACTGGAGACCTTGGGTGTAATACATGATCTCTGTGCTCATTTCAATATGGTGTTTGCCTCCACAGTTCTTCAGGTACTTTATATTATCATCTACACTTGTAACCATATGCTGCATTTTAAATTTCTGCGCATAATTTATATATCAACTTGGAGTACACATTTTGTACTAATATTATGTTCTATGCTCAATGAAGAGTTTCTCCATGGATGGCCTATCAATAGTGCTGGATTCTGTCAAGATCTTATATATCCAAATGAATAGTTTTGATCTGAACAAGATTATTGGCTTGCTACAAGGCTTTCCATGTCTGGAGAAGTTGTATATAAAGGTGATAATTTCACGCACATTGGAAGCCCGCATATAATGTACTAGAATTAACCGTTCAACTATTGCTCTTTCGACACTCTTCTTTTAGACCTTAACTGCTTTCAATTTTCATGTCTATTTAGGCAACAGGACGGGGTAAGAAAGTTATAACCAATCGATGGATTCGTAAGCATCGGGATTTTCTCACTTCTCATGAGATTTGATTGAAGACAATAACGCTAGAACGATATGTAGCCAACCGTGCAAACACAAGATTTGTCACATTCTTCCTGCTGAATGCGAGGTTACTATTGTCCATCAGGCTTAAGTTTATCAGCAGCATGGTTTTGACGGATGGGTATGTCGAAGAGCAAAAAAAGGAGTTTCAGGTGGGAAAAAGAGCTTCTGAACGTGTCGGGCTTCTATTTACAACATATTGTGGTCATAATCCAGTAAATTTTATGATCCAGGATGTTCATTCTATGGACCTGACCGATCCATTTGACTGTGACTACCGAAAACAATGCTGGAGTTAGATGTTGTTGCCCTTTTCAATCTGGGTTTTTTTGTAAACCTGATGAACAATCAACCCTCGTGCTTTTGTACAGTTTGTAAGATGGAGTTAGATGTTCCTGCATGCCCTTTTCAACTTGGCTGTGACTGTCATATTTTCTTTGAAACAAGGCAAATGGCTTGCCATTCGTTTAATTTAGAGTGAAATATTGTCACAAATCACAACCAAGGGAAATAACATCACTCACGCTGGCTGCTTGAGCTCACTGTGAATTAAGGAAGCCAAGTGACTAGCCCCCACCACCCCCACCAGTCAACCCTCGTACTCCCCTCCGCCTGCGACTGGACCGGCGCATCTTAAACGGCTCCTCTTCGTTCCGTCCGAGGCCTCGCAGTCGTCCTCCGCCTTGCGGCCTTGGTTTGCTCGCCGTGCGCGGTGCGCCGCCCTCTTGAGTTGTCAACATCGTCAACAACCGAGAGGAACAAGGAGATGACTGTACGCGGAGAGGATGACAGTAGGGATCCACCAGCGTCATGGCAGTACGCAAGCAAGTGACTCTATAGTACAAGCCAAAAAATATGGTTCCTCCTAATGGTTGGACATCTGGGGCTCACGCCATCGTCAACGTAGTCAATAAACGAGAGAATTACACTACGAGCGGCTGACACCAGGGACCCAGCAAGTCGCGCAGTGTTTTTGAGACAATGAGGAACAAGCAGTTGTTATTTATACTAGTTTTAGCGACGGATCAGGGTAACAACGGGGCTGTGCGGGGGCTGTGGCCCGTCTAGCCAGGGTTTTATTTATGTTTACCACATCATGAGCCCAGTTGTGTTTTTTTCTTGCTGAAAATGGCTAGCCCAGTTCTATTTTTTTAAGAAATACCCAAACAAGGCCTACTTGCTTTATCGGCCCTGCTGGGCTGCAAATGTTTCAAGACGAGGAGAGTTTCATTCGGTTTGCCCAGAAATGGCCTGTACATTTTTAAAATACATCAAACCGCGAATTAGTTTCATTTTTTTCATTACAAGATCTTAAATTCCATTGATTTTTATGCGTGGACAATTATTTTGATTTTATATTTATATAAATTATTTTTCAAAATAGTTTGAATGTGAATTGATATTCCTGGATTAAAAACAGTTGACCGCACCAAAATATGCAAAATTTCGTATACTTTTTAACCGTGGCCACAATATGGGGTGTAATGCTAACAAAAAGAAGATGGGCTCCAAAAAAATCTTAAGAATTAGCAAATGGGTTGTACATTATTAGAAATAATGGAAGATGGGTTGTATGCTGTTTTCCACAGATTTGAGGCTGACTTGTGTGCATACTACAGGTTGATGCGTATGCTTTCATAAAAAAAGGTTGACGCACACGCAACGCCCTGTCAACTTAATCAACACACGAGAGCAGTGACTGTTGGATATCCATCCAACGGCTGTCGTGCTTCTTCAATCTCTGCTCTTCATGCTCCAGCCGCTCAAACAAGCGCTGGTGGGACTGCCTGCTCCCTCCTCCCGCGGCCGGCTATGCTGCCGCGCAGGCCTCAGGGCCCGACCGTACTCCCATCGCTGGCCTAGCCATCCCTCTACTCACCCACACATGCTGTTATTCTCCGGCGACGGAAGACGAACCAGTAAACCCTCGTACTCCTCCGCGTGGGAAACAACTGCCGAGTATTCCCTGGCTCTGTGTCGTTCCCTTCCTAGGCCTCGCCGTCGTCCACCGCCCTGGTGCTCTCGGCGCAACCTGGTCAACGTGGTCAATGAACGACATCCGTCGGAAGTGGACTGTACATGGAAAGGCTGACAGTTGGGTCCATGGCCGCACGCAAGGAAATGCCTCCTTATTATGCGCAAAATAATGATTCCTCCACCTGACAGCTAGGACCCACATGAAGGGCCTCTGTATTTCGCGAAAAAAACGTTCCCCCTGCTGACAGGTCGGACCCACCAGCTATATCTTCGCACGCAAGGAAGTGCCTCCTTATTGTTGGGGAATGTAGTAATTTCAAAAAAAAATCCTACGCACACGCAAGATCATGGTGATGGTATAGCAACAAGAGGGGGAGTGTATCTTCATACCCTTGAAGATCGCTAAGCGGAAGCGTTTATCAACGCGGTTGATGTAGTCGTACGTCTTCACGATCCGACCGATCCAAGTACCGAATGTACGGCACCTCCGAGTTCTGCACACGTTCAGCTTGATGACGTCCTCACCTTCTCGATCCAGCAAGACGGGCGAAGTAGTAGATGAGTTCCGGCAGCACGACGGCATGGTGACGGTGTTGGTGAAGAACAATCTCTGCAGGGCTTCGCCTAAGCGCTACGGAAACTATGACGGAGGATAAACTAGAGGGGACGGGGTTGCCGGCACACGGCTTGGTGTTTCTTGATGTGTCTTTGGTGCTAGCCCTGCCCCTCTATTTATATGTTGAGCCTTGGGGTCGAAACTTGGAGTAAAAGCCTCCACAAAGTCGGTTTCACCCGAAAGGCAAGAGTCCTTCTCGGACTCCAGGGCCAGACGCCAGGGTTCCCGGCGTCTGGACCTAGACGCCAGGGACCCTGGCGTCTGGCCCCTGGACTCCGCAAAACTTCCTTTTGCGCTTTCCAAAAACCTTGTGGGCTTTCCCCTTTGTCCCAAATAATGTGTTCTAGTACCCAAACATTTCGGGAAACATCCGGAACCCCTTCCGGTGAATTCCGGAACCCTTCCGGAAATCAAACACTATTATCCCATATATCAAACTTTATCTCCGGACCGTTCCGGAGTTCCTCGTCATGTCCATGATCTCATCCGGGACTCTGAACAACATTCGGTTACCAACATGCATAACTCATATAATACTATATCGTCAACGAAACGTTAAGCGTGCGGACCCTATGGGTTCAAGAACTATGTAGACATGACCAAGACACGTTTCCGGTCAATAACCAATAGCGGGACCTGGATGCCCATATTGGCTCCCACATATTCTACGAAGATCTTTATCGGTCAAACCGCATAACAACATACGTTGTTCCCTTTGTCATCGGTATGTTACTTACCCGAGATTCGATCGTCGGTATCCAATACCTAGTTCAATCTCGTTACCGGCAAGTCTCTTTACTCATTACGTAATGTATCATCCCGTAACCAACTCATTGGTCACATTGCTTGCAAGGCTTATAGTGATGTGCATTACCCAGAGGGCCCAGAGATACCTCTCCGACAACCGGAGTGACAAAACCTAATCTCGAAATACGCCAACTCAACATGTACCTTCGGAGACACCTGTAGTACTCCTTTATAATCACCCAGTTACGTTGTGACGTTTGGTAGTACCCAAAGTGTTCCTCCAATAAACGGGAGTTGCATAATTCTCATAGTTACAGGAACATGTATAAGTCATGAAGAAAGCAATAGCAGTATACTAAACGATCAAGTGCTAGGCTAACGGAATGGGTCATGTCAATCACATCATTCTTCTAATGATATGATCCCACTAATCAAATGACAACACATGTCTATGGTTAGGAAACATAACCATCTTTGATTAATGAGCTAGTCAAGTAGAGGCATACTAGTGACTATATGTTTGTCTATGTATTCACACATGTATCATGTTTCCGGTTAATACAATTCTAGCATGAATAATAAACATTTATCATAATATGAGGAAATAAATAATAACTTTATTATTGCCTCTAGGGCATATTTCCTTCAGTCTCCCACTTGCACTAGAGTCAATAATCTAGATTACATAGTAATGATTCTAACACCCATGGAGTCTTGGTGCTGATCATGTTTTGCTCGTGAGAGAGGCTTAGTCAACGGGTCTGCAACATTCAGATCCGTATGTATCTTGCAAATCTCTATGTCTCCCACTTGGACTTGGTCCCGAATGGAATTGAAGCGTCTCTTGATGTGCTTGGTCCTCTTGTGAAATCTGGATTCCTTTGCCAAGGCAATTGCACCAGTATTGTCACAGAAGATCTTTATTGGTCCCGATGCACTAGGTATGACACCTAGATCGGAAATGAACTCCTTCATCCAGACTCCTTCCTTTGCTGCTTCAGAAGCAGCTATGTACTCTGCTTCACATGTAGATCCTGCCACGACGCTTTGTTTAGAACTATACCAACTTACATCTCCACCGTTTAAAAAACACGTATCCGGTTTGCGATTTAGAATCGTCTGAATCAGTGTCAACGCTTGCATCGATGTAACCATTTACGACTAGCTCTTTTGCACCTCCATATACGAGAAACATATCCTTAGTCCTTTTCAGGTATTTCAGGATGTTTTTGACCGCTGTCTAGTGATCCACTCCTGGATTACTTTGGTACCTTCCTGCCAAGCTTATTGCTAAGCATACGTCAGGTTTGGTACACATCATTGCATACATGATAGAGCCTATGGCTGAAGCATAGGGAACATCTTTCATTTTCTCTCTATCTTCTGCTGTGGTCGGGCATTGAGTTTGACTCAACTTCACACCTTGTAGCACAGGCAAGAACCCTTTCTTTGCCTGATCCATTTTGAACTTTTTCAAAATTTTGTCAAGGTATGTGCTTTGTGAAAGTCCTATTAAGCGTCTTGATCTATCTCTATAGATCTTGATGCCCAATATGTGAGCAGCTTCACCGAGGTCTTTCATAGAAAAACTTTTATTCAAGTATCCCTTTATGCTATCCAGAAATTCTATATCATTTCCAATTAATGATATGTCATCTACATATAATATCAGAAATGCTACAGAGCTCCCACTCACTTTCTTGTAAATACAGGCTTCTCCAAAAGTCTGTATAAAACCATATGCTTTGATCACACTATCAAAACGTTTATTCCAACTCCGAGATGCTTGCACCAGTCCATAAATGGATCGCTGGAGCTTGCACACTTTGTTAGCACCTTTTGGATCAACAAAACCTTCTGGCTGCATCATATACAACTCTTCTTCTAGAAATCCATTCAAGAATGCAGTTTTGACATCCATTTGCCAAATTTCATAATCATGAAATGCAGCAATAGCTAACATGATTCGGACAGACTTAAGCATCGCTACGGGTGAGAAAGTCTCATCGTAGTCAACCCCTTGAACTTGTCGAAAACCTTTTGCAACAAGTCGAGCTTTATAGACAGTTACATTACCATCAGCGTCAGTCTTCTTCTTAAAGATCCATTTATTCTCAATGGCTTGCCAATCATCGGGCAAGTCAACCAAAGTCCATACTTTGTTTTCTTACATGGATCCCATCTCAGATTTCATGGCCTCTAGCCATTTTGCGGAATCTGGGCTCATCATCGCTTCCTCATAGTTCGTAGGTTCATCATGGTCAAGTAACATGACTTCTAGAATAGGATTACCGTACCACTCCGGTGCAGATCTTACTCTGGTAGACCTACGAGGTTCAGTAGAAACTTGATCTGAAGTTTCATGATCAATATCATTAGCTTCCTCACTGATTGGTGTAGTTGTCACACGAACCGGTTCTTGTGATGAACTACTTTCCAATAAGGGAGTAGATATAGTTATCTCATCAAGTTCTACTTTCCTCCCACTCACTTCTTTCGAGAGAAACTCCTTCTCTAGAAAGGATCCGATTTTAGCAACGAAAATCTTGCCTTCAGATCTGTGATAGAAGGTGTACCCAATAGTTTCTTTTGGGTATCCTATGAAGACACATTTCTCCGATTTGGGTTCGAGCTTATCTGGTTGAAGTTTCTTCACATAAGCATCGCAGCCCCAAACTTTAAGAAATGACAACTTTGGTTTCTTGCCAAACCATAGTTCATAAGGTGTCGTCTCAACGGATTTTGATGGTGCCCTATTTAACGTGAATGCGGCCGTCTCTAAAGCATAACCCCAAAATGATAGCGGTAAATCAGTAAGAGACATCATAGATCGCACCATATCTAGTAAAGTGCGATTACGACGTTCGGACACACCATTTCCTTGTGGTGTTCCGGGTGGCGTGAGTTGCGAAACTATTCCGCATTGTTTCAAGTGTAGACCAAACTCGTAACTCAAATATTCTCCTCCATGATCAGATCGTAGAAACTTTATTTTCTTGTTACGATGATTTTCCACTTCACTCTGAAATTCCTTGAACTTTTCAAATGTTTCAGACTTGTGTTTCATTAAGTAGATATACCCATATCTGCTCAAATCATCTGTGAAGGTGAGAAAATAACGATACTCGCCGCGAGCCTCAACATTCATTGGACCACAAACATCAGTATGTATGATTTCCAACAAATCAGTTGCTCGCTCCATAGTTCCGGAGAACGGCGTTTTAGTCATCTTGCCCATGAGGCACGGTTCGCAAGTACCAAGTGATTCATAATCAAGTGATTCCAAAAGCCCATTAGTATGGAGTTTCTTCATGCGCTTTACACCGATATGACCTAAACGGCAGTGCCACAAATAAGTTGCACTATCGTTATCAACTCTGCATCTTTTGTTTTCTACACTATGAATATGTGTATCACTACTATCGAGATTCAATAAAAATAGACCACTCTTCAAGGGTGCATGACCATAAAAGATATTACTCATATAAATAGAACAACCATTATTCTCTGATTTAAATGAATAACCGTCTCGCATCAAACAAGATCCAGATATAATGTTCATGCTCAACGCTGGCACCAAATAACAATTATTTAGGTCTAAAACTAATTCCGATGGTAGATGTAGAGGTAGCGTGCCGACCGCGATCACATCGACTTTGGAACCATTTCCCACGCGCATCGTCACCTCGTCCTTAGCCAATCTTCGCTTAATCCGTAGTCCCTGTTTCGAGTTGCAAATATTAGCAACAGAACCAGTATCAAATACCCAGGTGCTATTGCGAGCATTAGTAAGGTACACATCAATAACATGTATATCACATATACCTTTGTTCACTTTGCCATCCTTCTTATCCGCCAAATACTTGGGGCAGTTCCGCTTCCAGTGTCCAGTCTGCTTGCAGTAGAAGCACTCAGTTTTAGGCTTAGGTCCAGACTTGGGTTTCTTCTCTTGAGCAGCAACTTGCTTGCCGTTCTTTTTGAAGTTCCCCTTCTTCTTCCCTTTGCCTTTTTTCTTGAAACTGGTGGTCTTGTTAACCATCAACACTTGATGCTCCTTCTTGATTTCTACCTCTGCAGCTTTTAGCATTGCGAAGAGCTCGGGAATAGTCTTGTTCATCCTTGCATATTATAGTTCATCACGAAGCTCTTGTAGCTTGGTGGCAGTGATTGGAGAATTCTGTCAATGACACTATCATCAGGAAGATTAACTCCCAGTTGAATCAAGTGATTATTATACCCAGACATTTTGAGTATGTGCTCACTGACAGAACTATTCTCCTCCATCTTGCAGCTGTAGAACTTATTGGAGACTTCATATCTCTCAATCCGGGCATTTGCTTGAAATATTAACTTCAACTCCTGGAACATCTCATATGCTCCATGACATTCAAAACGTCGTTGAAGACCCGGTTCTAAGCCGTAAAGCATGGCACACTGAACTATCGAGTAGTCATCAGCTTTGCTCTGCCAAACGTTCTTAACGTCGTCAGTTGCATCAGCAGCAGGCCTGGCACCCAGCGGCGCTTCCAGGACGTAACTTTTCTATGCAGCAATGAGGATAATCCTCAGGTTACGGACCCAGTCCGTGTAATTGCTACCATCATCTTTCAACTTTGCTTTCTCAAGGAACGCATTAAAATTCAACGGAACAACAGCATGAGCCATCTATCTACAAACAAACATAGACAAGAAAAATACTATCAGGTACTAAGTTCATGATAAATTTAAGTTCAATTAATCATATTACTTAAGAACTCCCACTTAGACAGACATCTCTCTAGTCATCTAAGTGATCACGTGATCCAAATCAACTAAACCATGTCCGATCATCACGTGAGATGGAGTAGTTTCAATGGTGAACATCACTATGTTGATCATATCTACTATATGATTCACGTTTGACCTTTCGGTCTCCGTGTTCCGAGGCCATATCTGTATATGCTAGGCTCGTCAAGTATGACCTTAGTATTCCGCGTGTGCAACTGTTTTGCACCCGTTGTATCTGAACGTAGAGCCTATCATACCCGATCATCACGTGGTGTCTCAGCACGAAGAACTTTCGCAACGGTGCATACTCAGGGAGAACACTTATTGATTATTTAGTGAGAGATCATCTTAAAATGCTACCGTCAATCAAAAAGCAAGATAAGATGCATAAAGGATAAACATCACATGCAATCAATATAAGTGATATGATATGGCCATTATCATCTTGTGCTTGTGATCTCCATGTCCGAAGCACCGTCGTGATCACCATCGTCACCGGCGCGACATCTTGATCTCCATTGTAGCATCGTAGTCGTTACGCCATCTATTGCTTTTACGACTATCGCTACCGCTTAGTGATAAAGTAAAGCAATTACAGGGCGTTTGCATTTCATACAATAAAGCGACAACCATATGGCTCCTGCCAGTTGCCGACAACTTCGGTTACAAAACATGATCATCTCATACAATAAAATATAGCATCACGTCTTGACCATATCACATCACAACATGCCCTGCAAAAACAAGTTAGACGTCCTCTACTTTGTTGTTGCAAATTTTACGTGGCTGCTACGGGCTTAGCAAGAACCGTTCTTACCTACGCATCAAAAACCACAACGATAGTTCGTCAAGTTAGTGTTGTTTTAACCTTCACAAGGACCGGGCGTAGCCACACTCGATTCAGCTAAAGTGAGAGAGACAGACACCCGCCAGCCACCTTTAAGCATGAGTGCTCGTAACGGTGAAACCAGTCTCGCGTAAGCGTACGCGTAATGTCGGTCCGGGCCGCTTCATCTCAAAATACCGCCGAACCAAAGTATGACATGCTGGTAAGCAGTATGACCTGTATCACCCACAACTCACTTGTGTTCTACTCGTGCATATAACATCAACGCATAAAACCTGGCTCGGATGCCACTATTGGGGAACGTAGTAATTTCAAAAAAAAATCCTATGCACACGCAAGATCATGGTGATGGTATAGCAACGAGAGGGGGAGTGTATCTTCATACCCTTGAAGATCGCTAAGCGGAAGCGTTTATCAACGCGGTTGATGTAGTCATACGTCTTCACGATCCGACCGATCCAAGTACCGAACGTACGGCACCTCCGAGTTCTGCACACACTTAGCTCGATTACATCCTCGCCTTCTTGATCCAGCAAGACGGGCGAAGTAGTAGATGAGTTCCGGCAGCACGACGGCGTGGTGACGGTGTTGGTGAAGAACAATCTCCGCAGGGCTTCGCCTAAGCGCTACGGAAACTATGACGGAGGATAAACTAGAGGGGACGGGGTTGCCGGCACACGGCTTGGTGTTTCTTGATGTGTCTTTGGTGCTAGACCTGCCCCTCTATTTATGTGTTGAGCCTTGGGGTCGAAACTTGGAGTAAAAGCCTCCACAAAGTCGGTTTCACCCGAAAGGCAAGAGTCCTTCTCGGACTCCAGGGCCAGACGCCAGGGTTCCCGGCGTCTGGACCCAGATGCCAGGGACCCTGGCGTCTGGCCCCTGGACTCTGCAAAACTTCCTTTTGCGCTTTCCAAAAACCTTGTGGGATTTCCCCTTTGGCCCACATAACGTGTTCTCGTACCCAAACATTTCGGGAAACATCCGGAACCCCTTCCGGTGAATTCCGGAACCCTTCCAGAAATCAAACACTATTATCCCATATATGAAACTTTATCTCCGGACCATTCCAGAGTTCCTCGTCATGTCCATGATCTCATCCGGGACTCCGAACAACATTCGGTTACCAACATGCATAACTCATATAATACTATATCGTCAACGAAACGTTAAGCGTGCGGACCCTACGGGTTCGAGAACTATGTAGACATGACTGAGGGAGTCCTGGACTAGGGGGTGTCCGGACAGCCGGACTATCATCGTCCGCCGGACTCCAAGACTACGAAGATACAAGATTGAAGACTCCGTCCCGTGTCCGGATGGGACTTTCCTTGGCGTGGAAGGCAAGCTTGGCAATATGGATATGTAGATCTCCTACCATTGTAACCGACTCTGTGTAACCCTAGCCCTCTCCAGTGTCTATATAAACCGGAGGGTTTTAGTCCGTAGGACGAACAACCATTACAACAATCATACCATAGGCTAGCTTCTAGGGTTTAGCCTCCTTGATCTCGTGGTAGATCCACTCTTGTACTACCCATATCATCAATATTAATCAAGCATGAGTAGGGTTTTACCTCCATCGAGAGGGCCCGAACCTGGGTAAAAACATCGTGTCCCTTGTCTCCTGTTACCATCCGCCTAGACGCACAGTTCGGGACCCCCTACCCGAGATCCGCTGGTTTTGACACCGACATTGGTGCTTTCATTGAGAGTTCCTCTGTGTCATCACCGATAGGCTCGATGGCATCTTCAATCAACAACGCTGTCCAGGGTGAGACTTTTCTCCCCGGACAGATCTTCGTATTCGGCGGCTTCGCACTGCAGGATAATTCACTTGGCCATCTGGAGCAGATCGAAAGCTACGCCCCTGGCCATCAGGTCAGATTCGGAAGCCTAAACTTCACAGCCGACGCCCGCAGGGATTTGATCTTCGACGGGCTCGAGCCAAAGCCAAGCGCGCCGCACTGTTGCGATGGGCATGATCTAGCTCTGTCGCCGAACAGTGCCTTGGTGGCCGCACACGAATCCGCTTCGGCCCTTAGTCCGGAGCCAATCGCCCAGATCGAGGACCGGTGGATGGACGCCACCTCGGGGGCTTCAACTTCCACGGCGATGGAGCCGAACACTAATCTTGTCCCTCGCGAAACTCATGATTCCGAGGTGCCGGACCCCTTGCCGGACTCCGGACCTCCCACGCCCCTACCAATTGAATCGGATTGGGCGCCGGTTATGGAATTCACCGCCGCGGACATCTTCCAATACTCGCCCTTTGGCGACATCCTAAATTCGCTAAAGCATCTCTCGCTATCGGGAGAGTCCTGGCCGGACTATGGCCAGGATGGTTGGGATACGGACGACGAAGAAATTCAGAGCCCACCCACCACCCACTTTGTAGCCACTGTCGACGACCTAACCGACATGCTAGATTACGACTCCGAGGACATCGACGGCATGGATGACGATGCCGGAGATGAACAAGAACCAGCGCCTATAAGGCACGAAAAGACCACCTCGTCATACGACGTATACATGGTGGATACCCCAAAAGGAAGCGACAACGAGGACCAACGGGGCGCGGCAGAAGATAATCACGCCGACAAACAGCGAAAACGGCGACGCAGACGCCGCTCTAAGTCCCGCCTCGACAACAACAGCGCTCTTAATGACCCAGCAATACAGCAGGGCAAACCAGTGGACGACGACAAGCAACCGTCCGAACAAGACGAGTCAGACAATCAGTCCGGGCCTGGCGAAAAAAATAGTCCGGATGATCTCACGCCGGACACACCGTCGGAGAATAAAAACCTTCGGAAGAGACTCGTCAACACCGCAAGAAGCTTGAAGAAGGAAAAACGGAAGCTCAAAACAGCAGAAGATACACTCAAGATGAGATGGAGCAAAGTGCTCAAAACCGTAGACAAATACGGCAATGGCCGTCAATCAAAGAGCTACCCGAAGCGCAAACTACTGCCAGAATTTGATGAGGAGGCCATAGAGCCCCCACTGTCAAAAAACAAAGAAGCCGCCTGGCTGGATACACGGCCAGATGATAGGCCAAAATCTGAAAGCGGCGCCGCATATAAACCGACTAACGACCCTGAAAGGACAGATGGCCCAGCCAGGTCCATTTACGGGCCAAAGAAGAGGGCCCCAGGAGGCAATATAACACGCCAAGTGTCCGAAGACATCGGCGCACCCAAATACAGGGGCGCCGCACACCCACTATGTTTCACCAACGAGGTGCTGGATCATGAATTCCCAGCAGGATTTAAACCTATGAACATAGAGGCCTACGACGGGACAACAGACCCTGGAGTCTGGATAGAAGATTATATACTACACATACACATGGCTAGAGGAGATGATCTCCATGCCATAAAATACCTACCCCTCAAGCTCAAAGGGCCAGCCCGTCATTGGCTCAAAAGCCTCCCAGAAAACACTGTTGGAAGTTGGGAAGAGCTCGAGGACGCGTTTAGAGCAAATTTTCAAGGGACTTATGTCCGCCCTCAAGATGCAGATGATCTAAGTCATATAACTCAACAGCCCGGAGAGTCAGCGCGCAAATTCTGGAACAGGTTCCTCACCAAAAAGAACCAAATAGTCGACTGTCCGGACGCCGAAGCCTTAGCAGCTTTTAAACACAACGTCCGAGACGAATGGCTCGCCAGACACCTCGGCCAAGAGAAGCCAAGGACAATGTCCGTGCTAACAAGCCTCATGACCCGCTTCTGTGTGGGAGAGGATAGCTGGTTAGCAAGATGCAGCACCAGCGACCCAAGTACATCCGAGATCAGAGATGGAAATGGAAAATCACGGCGCAGAAAAGAGCAGCGCCGGAATAAAGAGAGAAGCCCAAAGAGCACGGCAGTGAACGCTGGATTCAAAAGCTCGCGGCCAAACAACAAAACACCGCCTCTTCAGGATGACAGCGATGAGCTATCCAACTTAAACAAGATTTTGGGTCGGATATGTCAAATCCACAGTACCCCCGGAAGGCCTGCAAACCACACCCATCAAGATTGTTGGGTTTTCAAACAGTCCGGCCGACTAAATGCCGAACACAAGGGGCTCGACGCGTCAAGCGAAGATGACAAACCCCACCAGCAGAGCACCGGAAAACAAAAGAATTTCCCACAAAAGGTCAAAACAGTAAATTCACTTCATGTGATAATACGGAAAAACAGCGCGGCACCCGTTAAAATGGGTCTCGCACGGTCCAACCCAGCGGAACATAGAGATTGGACATCAGAACCAATCACTTTCGACCACCTGGATTATTGCAGAAGCGTTCGAGATGCAGGATGGACTGCCCTGATATCGGATCCCATAATCGACGGACTACAATTTAAACAAGTCCCGAGGGACGGAGGCAGCGACTTAAACCTGCTGTATTCAAATACAATCCGCAAGTTGGGATAGACCTTACTAAAATTCGACACAGCCGCACTTCCTTTAAAGAAGTGACGCCAGGCCCTTACACCAAGTGCGCAGGCTCCCTATTACTAGAAGTTATGTTCGGATTGCCGAACAACTTTAGACGTGAAAAACTAACCTTTCATATCGTCCCATTTAAAAGTAGCTATCAAGCACTCTTGGGACGAGAAGCTTTTGTCCGCTTCAATGCCATACCACATTACGCGTCTCTTACACTTAAGATGCCCGGTCCACGTGGCATCATTTCAGTGCGAGGGTCATTTAAAGACCCCAGACACGGTTAGACGAGTCCGGCATAAATAAGCTAGGGGCTCCCTAGCCGCACACCCCGTCACAAGGGGCTGCGCGCCAAAGCAACAACGAGCTCATACAGACTCTGCTTTACTTACTTATATTTCTTCCTCCGTAAATATTTTTCGCACAAGTTCCTTTCAAACTAAGTTCCTCTCTTTTTACAGATGAACAACGTGCACACCTGTCCAGGATAACGGCACAACGGAGACACAGGCGCAGACGTGCAGTAGGGACCCGTCGCGAGGATTCTTTTCAGATTAAGACCCTGCGTAAACCTTTTTTACTGTCTCTTGTTGATTATTCTCCCTTGGTTTCTTCTTATAACCAAAGCGGAGCCTGACGTTTTGGCATCGGCCGCGTCAGAGGACCATGCCCGTACCTGGACACTAGGGGCTTCGGGCATTGTTTTGCCGATTATTATAAAGACCGAATACCTTAGGGAGTGTTCGGTGTCTCGAGTTAGGCATTATATGCATCAGCTCCGAATCATGTCTTTGGTCAAATGTTGGGTTTGCCCGGCTCCTATGTTTTGCTGCCTTACGTTCCGTTTCATCGGCTAACGCGGCACCAGGAGAACTACTGCGATTGTGCCCCAGTTCGGCTGGGCGAGCACCTCAGTAGAGAAAGCCGAAAACTGACTGTCATGATACAACGAGAGACTGGTCAACCACTCGATCGACTACTGGAATGTTTAGAATTCCCCACTTTGACGAAGGACCGTTTCCCGGTCAGGCACACACGTGCCCCGAAATCGGAGAAGCGCAGTGCCCCAAGGGGCTATATCGTAGTCCCACCCTCGAACTCCACTGGCTAAGTGAAAGTGATAAAGCATTATAGTCCGGATTGCCTCGTTTGCTATGCTACCACCTCCTTAACAGGACCGAGACGTCGGATTAAGTGTGAAAACACGCTATTTTTGCGAACACCCCCGCACCTTGTGCATGGGGGCTGAAGCCGAAGACTGCAATCTTTCAGGTTATAAAAATGTATACATAAACGGCCGCATAGGAGATATTTTACTACTTGGGACGCACAAGTATAAAAAGCGGTTACATTATAATCATTGTCTTACAAGATAAAAACGTTCATTTGAACTTAACATTTTTTGAGCACTGCGACTCTATTACACGAGCGCCACGCATAACTTCTCCAAAATAGTGCTCGGCGGGTAACCGGCTTTCGTCCGAACCCGGGGCGGCAATAGCGGTGGCATCCATCTCTGTCCAATGTGTCTTCACATGGGCAAGGGCCATCCGCGCGCCTTCTATGCAGGCCGACCGCTTCATCTCCTTTATATGCGGCACCGCTCCAAGAAATTGCTGCAATAAGCCGAAATAGCTCGTCGCCTTGGGCCTCTCTGGCCAGACATGAGCCACGATATCAGTCATGGCAAGTCCGGACAGTCTATTCAGCTCAGCCCATTCGGCCAACCGATCGGTCAACGGAAGTGAACGATCCGGACTATGGAATTGAGACCAAAATAGCTCTTCCATCTTGTGATCCTTCTGGCTCCGGAAGTGCTCAACGGCATCAGCCGCACTTGCCGCTAAGTCCATATATGGATCCTCCGGACCCCACAGCTGGCCAAATTGGGCATACTTTTCATCCGTAAACCGGCGACGCAGTAGAAACGGCTTGCCAGCCACAATATCTCCGGCCTGGTGCAGCTCCTCCTTCGTTGCCCGCATTGCAGAACGGGCATCCTTGGCCTCGGCGGTGGCCTTCCCCAGGTTTTCCCGCTCCGACAAGCGCTCCTTTTCAAGAACCTCGTTGCGGTCGGCAGCATCTTTTAATTTCACGGCCAATTCGGCCATCTCTTCCCTGCTTAGGCAGTGCGCAGCCTTTTCGGCTTTCAACTCCTCGGCTGCCCTTGAGGCAGCCGCATCACTCCTTCGGGCTTGCTCCTTGGCTTGAGCAAGCCCGGCCCGAAGGCTCTCCACAGTAGCAGCACCGTCTGTATCACAGCATATACATTATCAGAGGCAGGCTTTGACTCCCTTAAATAAGTGACTGCGGAGAACTCATTTACCTTGCGACTCGTCAAGTCGCCGGTTGACAAGCGCGATGTCCGCATCCGCCACGTCAAGTTGCCGCACTAAATCGGCAACTCCACCAGTCCAGCTAGCCCCCGGACTATCCGCCACCTGCACAGGAACGGCGACATTCATTACCTGAGATTTTGATCCTCGGCACGCTGTCGCTTTCGACAACCTACCGAGTCTCAGGGGCTACTACCTATACAGGGTGCAGTTCTATGTGCCAAACTGTCAAAAAGGTGCGTCCTTCTTGCGTACCTCAAATCCCGCCAGTAAACTCCTGACGGCATTATGCAATCCGCTTTCGGCGAACGAAATCCTTCCAATCACCATACGCATCAAAGCACGGTGATCTTCTGAGATGGACGCCCTCTCAAGTAGATTCTTCAGCTCCCCCGGCCGGACACTAGTGGGCGCCGAACTCTCCGGCCCCTCCGGACTCTGGGATACCCTCCGTGACGATACTTCAGGCTCGTCTGCCCTATCCGACGGCGCAGCAGACGGAGGCGTTTCGCTCTCCATCATCTCCGGAAGAAGATCCCCCGAAGACGAACTCATCTGAGAGGGCCGCAGATCCCAACTGCAAGATAAAAATTTCGGTCATCCACGGAAGTACAAATAGGGGTATTTTCTCATTAATGAACCCCCCTTTTTCTTTATACTCACGGCTCGCTGGAGGGCTGATCCTTTAGAAACGATTGTACGTCCGGACTTTCTTCGGACGCAGGACTCTCCGGTAAAGATTTCTTCCCCCGCTTAGGGGCTTTGGCCCCCGGGTCTTCGGAGGCGGTCCTCTTCTCCCCCTGGAAGGAGGGATTGTCGATCCCCCCCTCTTCAGGCGCCCCGTTGGGCGAGGTGATAGCTCTTCTATTTTCCCCATCGCCCCCTTCTACGGGCGCGACCTCCAACATTCTGACCAGCACGGGCTCCGGTGCGGTCTCTGGGAGGGGGGACGGACACCTTATCAGCTTCGATCATGCTACCCACTCCTGATGAAGAATAATGGGATAGAAGGTGAATCTCGGAAAAGCAAACAAACAAAACATTAGGACTCTGAGCTACTTACCCGTGTATCCGGGCGATCGCGGCTTAGGCCTGCGTCCTCGGTCAATTCCGGACACGCCACCTGCGGTCCAAAGAACAACTTGTACATCTCCACGGGCGTCATACCCATGAAGTGTTGGAGAGTTCGTGGCCCCTCCGGATTGAACTCCCATAACCGGAGAGGGCGGTGCTTGCAGGGCAGAAGACGCCTGATTAGCATGACTTGCATCACCGCGACCAGATTGATCTCCCTCGCTTGGAGGTCTCGAATCCGGCCCTGCAATAAGGGCACGTCTTCGGACGGCCCCCAATTAAGCCCTTGGTTGACCCACGACATCAGTCGGCGTGGAGGTCCCGGGCGGAATGAAGGCGGCGGCTTTTGCTTGCTGCCCTTCGGAGCGGTGACATAGAACCACTCCTATTGCCACAAGCTAAGCTCCTCTTGGAAGGAGCCCTCGGGCCACGGGGCATCGGCCCTCCTGCTTATAACCGCCCCGCCGCACTCCGCTTGACGCCCCCCGATCATCTTCGGCTCCACATTGAAGGTCTTCAGCCATAGGCCAAAGTGGGGGGTGACGCGGAGGAAGGCTTCGCAGACAATAATGAATGCGGAAATATGGAGGATGGACTCCGGAGCCAAGTCGTGAAAATCCAGCCCGTAGTAGAACATGAGCCCTCTGACGAAGGGGTCCGTCGAGAAGCCTAAACCTCGGCGGAGGTGGGATACGAAGACGATGAACTCACCGGGCTCGGGAGTGGGTACGGCCTGCCCTTGGGCGGGCAACCTGTGCGAAATCTCGTAGGACAGGTACTTGGCCTCACGCAGCTTTAACACGTCCTCCTCCGTGATGAAGGAGGGCATCCACCGGCCCTGAAGGTCGGAGCCGGACATTGTTGAAGATCCGAAGCGCTCGAATCTGGGGCTCTGGGTGTTGGAACTTGGAGCAAGGAGAGGATTCGATGGAAGATTGAGAAAAAAGAAACGAGCCTTGGTCCTCTTATAAAGGGGAAAAATACCAAGAGCTGTCTCTGTGACCGTTCGGGATTCACCTTCGATAAAGGAGGCGTGGCGACGGGCACGGTTGGGTTACCCACGCTCGTATTGATGAGAATCCCGGAATAAGGGGGAGCACAATCTCTGCTTCGACAAGACGTGCCAAGGAAACCGCTTCGCTAAACGCGCTGAGGTGGAATAATAAAAAACGATTCAAGTAAAGGCCTGGTAACGGTGTGATATCATACCGCCAAATACGTCAGCAGATTGGATTTATGTGCATTATTCTCTCTACGATGGAATGTGGAATTTATTTTGCAGAGCCGGACACTATCCTGGTGTTCATGATCTTCTCTGGATTATTCAAGGGAGGAACCCGCCTTGCAATGCCGAACATTATGCGCGCTGGACTTATCATCATTGAAGCCTAGTTCAGGGGCTACTGAGGGAGTCCTGGACTAGGGGGTGTCCGGACAGCCGGACTATCATCGTCCGCCGGACTCCAAGACTACGAAGATACAAGATTGAAGACTCCGTCCCGTGTCCGGATGGGACTTTCCTTGGCGTGGAAGGCAAGCTTGGCAATACGGATATGTAGATCTCCTACCATTGTAACCGACTCTGTGTAACCCTAGCCTTCTCCGGTGTCTATATAAACCGGAGGGCTTTAGTCCGTAGGACACAACATACATTACAACAATCATACCATAGGCTAGCTTTAGGGTTTAGCCTCCTTGATCTCGTGGTAGATCCACTCTTGTACTACCCATATCATCAATATTAATCAAGCAGGACGTAGGGTTTTACCTCCATCGAGAGGGCCCGAACCTGGGTAAAACATCGTGTCCCTTGTCTCCTGTTACCATCCGCCTAGACGCACAGTTCGGGACCCCCTACTCGAGATCCGCCGGTTTTGACACCAACAATGACCGAGACACGTTTCCGGTCAATAACCAATAGCGGGACCTGGATGCCCATATTGGCTCCCACATATTCTATGAAGATCTTTATCGGTCAAACTGCATAACAACATACGTTGTTCCCTTTGTCATCGGTATTTTACTTACCCGAGATTCGATCGTCGGTATCCAATACCTAGTTCAATCTCGTTACCGGCAAGTCTCTTTACTCGTTACGTAATGTATCATCCCGTAACCAATTCATTGGTCACATTGCTTGCAAGGCTTATAGTGATGTGCATTACCCAGAGGGCCCAGAGATACCTCTCCGACAATCGGAGTGACAAAACCTAATCTCAAAATACGCCAACTCAACATGTACCTTCGGAGACACCTGTAGTACTCCTTTATAATCACCCAGTTACGTTGTGACGTTTGGTAGTACCCAAAGTGTTCCTCCGGTAAACGGGAGTTGCATAATTCTCATAGTTACAGGAACATGTATAAGTCATGAAGAAAGCAATAGCAGTATACTAAACGATCAAGTGCTAGGCTAACGGAATGGGTCATGTCAATCACATCATTCTTCTAATGATATGATCCCACTAATCAAATGACAACACATGTCTATGGT
This sequence comes from Triticum dicoccoides, assembly GCF_002162155.2. Taxonomy (NCBI): domain Eukaryota; kingdom Viridiplantae; phylum Streptophyta; class Magnoliopsida; order Poales; family Poaceae; genus Triticum; species Triticum dicoccoides. The sequence continues at coordinate 200,589,268 of NC_041383.1, forward strand.
TAGGAAACATAACCATCTTTGATTAATGAGCTAGTCAAGTAGAGGCATACTAGTGACTATATGTTTGTCTATGTATTCACACATGTATCATGTTTCCGGTTAATACAATTCTAGCATGAATAATAAACATTTATCATGATATGAGGAGATAAATAATAACTTTATTATTGCCTCTAGGGCATATTTCCTTCACTTATTACGCCCAAAAAAATGAATACCCCCTGCTAGCTGGGACCCACCATATTGTTGGGCTGACTTGTGGGCCTACTAAGTTGACGGGGACGGAGGGCTTTGTCAACTTAGTCAATACTCCAGTGACGGTATGATGTCCATCCAACGGCCATACGGCTTCTTCAATCTCTGGTCTTCTTGCTCCAGCCGCCCAAAGCAGCGCCGGTCATGCCGTCTGCTCCTGCCTCCCGTGGCCGGTTGTGCTACCGCCTGCTCCTGCCTCCCGTGGCCCGGCTCCGCATCGTCCCCTTCCTAGGCCTCGCTGTCATCCACCGCCGTGGTGCTCTCGGCGCGGCGTGGTCAATGTGGTCAATGACCGACTTCCATCGGAAGAGTATTGTACGTGGAGAGGCTGACAGCTGGGTCCACGGCAGCCGCAAGGAAGTGCCTCCTTATTACGCCAAAAATAATTATTCGTCCACCTGACAGCAGGGACCCACCGGACGGGCCACCGGTATTTTGCGAAATAAATTGTTTCCCTCTGACTGCTGGGACCCATCGGACGGGCCACCGTATTTCGTGAAAAAAACGTTCCCCCCGCTGTCAGCTCAGACCCACCGGAAGTGCCTCCTTATTAAGCACAAAAAAATGAATACTCCTCCGGCTAGCTGGGACCCACCTTGGTGGGAGGCTGTCTTGTGGGCCTACTAAGCTGACGGGGCCGAAGGGCTTTGTCAACTTAGTCAATATGAACGATTCTAGCTCCAGTGACCGTACGATGTCCATCCAATGGCCGTAGTGCTTCTTCAACCTCTGGTCTTCTTGCTCCACCCGCCCAAAGCAGCGCCGGTCGTGCCGCATGCTCCTGCCTCCCGTGACCGGCTATGCTGCCGCGGAGGCCTCACCGCCCCCTACTATTCCCACCGCTGGCCAGGCCCTGCGGCGACGGCAGCCTCACACCGCAGCCGAACCAATGAACCCTCATACTCCTCTCCGCGCGGGCTTCCACTGCCGCGTCTTCCCGGCTCCGCGTCGTCCCCTTCCTAGGCATCGTCGTCGTCCACCGCCATGGTGCCCTCCGCACGGCGTGCTCAACATGGTCAAGGAACGACTTCCATCGGAAGAGTATTGTACGTGGAGAGGCTGACAGCTGGGTCCATGGCCACGGCCCAATTTTTTTGTGATTTGCCAATTAAGTCGCTTTGTGAGGCCTGTTGGGCTGCAAATCTTTCAAGACGAGGAGAGCTTTTCATTCGGCTGGCCGAGAAAATGGCCCATCAGTAATGAGAAATGGGTTGTACATTTTTAAAACACATCAAACCGGCAATTAGTTTCAAATATATATTTTTTCATTTCATGATTTTAAATTACATCAATTTTTATGCATGGAGAATTTGTTGGATTTTATATTGATATACATTTATTTTTAAAATCAGTTTGAATGTGAGTCCAAATTTCGGGATTAAAAACAGTTCGGACCGCACCGAAATATGCAAAATTTTGTATAATTTTTAACCGTGGCCACAATATGGGCTGTTATGCTAACAAAAAGAATATGGGTCCAAAAAAACCCTTAAGAATTAGCAAATGGGCTGTAAATTATTAGAAATAATGGCAGATGGGCTGTACGCTGTTTTCCACAGATTTGAGGCTTTCCTAAAAAAAGGTTGATGCACAAGCAGTGCGGTTGGATGTCCATCCAACGGCCGTCGTGCTTCTTTAATCTCTGCTCTTCCTGCTCCAGCCGCTCAAACAAGCGCCGGCAGGCCTCACCACCGCATCGTACTCCCATCACTGGCCTAGCCATCCCTCTACTCACCCACACCTGCTGTTATTCTCCGGCGATTGCAGACGAACTAGTAAACCCTCGTTCAGTCATACTCCCCTCCGTGTGGGAAACAACTGTTGAGTCTTCCCTGCCTCCGTGTCGTTCCCTTCCTAGGCCTCGACGTCGTCCACCGCCCTGGTGCTCTCGACGCGGCCCGGTCAACGTGGTCAACGACCGACATGCATCTGAAGTGGACTGTACGTGGAGAGGCCGACAACTGGGTCCACGGCCGCACGCAAGGAAATGCCTCCTTATTACACGCAAAATAATGATTCGTCCACCTGACATCAGGGACCCACCGAAAGGGCCTCAGTATTTCATGAAAAAAACATTACCGCCACTGACAGCTCGGACCCACCAGCTATATCTTCGCATGCAAGGAAGTGCCTCCTTATTACGCACAAAAAAATGAATACTCCCCCTATTAGCTGGGACCCAGTATAGTGGCAGGCTGACTTGTGGGCCTACTAAGTTGACGGGGACGGAGAGCTTTGTCAACTTAGTCAATATGCACGATTCTATCTCCAGTGACCGTACGATGTCCATCCAACGGCCGTAGTGCTTCTTCAACCTCTGGTCTTCTTGCTCCAGCCGCCCAAACCAGCGCCCGTCGTGCCTCGTGCTCCTGCCTCCTGTGGCCGGCTGTGATGCGGCGGAGGCCTCACCGCCCCCTACTACTCCCACCGCTGGCCAGGCCATCCCTCTACTCACCCACACCCTATCGGCATTCTGGGAACGGGGGTACCCAGACTTGCCTGCCTACGGCCTGCGGCGTGGCCCAGTACGGCCCATCTTCATCAACACATGCTCAAGACCCTCACGAGGGGCCAAGCCTCGCGGGGCGGACGACAGGAGGCTTCCTCAGGCACGGCCTCGTCAGGCTGGCTCGCGAGGAGGCGGAGAGATCAAGGCGCGGTACCTCACGAGGTGCCCGTGATGCAAGCCATGATGACCAAGGCCAGGTGGGCGCCAGGCGGGCGCTGGCCTACGCAGAGTCCTTGTTTCCCCTTTGGTGCAAAGGGGGCAAGCGCAGGCAAGGGTATCAAGCAAAGGCAACCACTTCGGTGCAACAAGACCAAGACCAGCAGGACGGCAGAACGGAGGTCATCGTGGAGCCCAAGCCAGCGTCATCGTCAGGGTCTTTTGGCAGGCGAGGACCAACTTTAGTCAGGATAAGTGTACTAGATGTTCCCCTTCAAATTGGCCAATTGTTGGCGCCCTTCCCGCTCAATATTTGGGAAGAGGCCCGAGGCCTTTGCCTATAAATAGGACTAGCCACCCACAGGGTAGGGGGCGGGATCTGGACCTGATCAGATCGACACCCAAGAGAGAGAGAGAGGCGACTGAACTCATCTAGCAGTTCATCGTCCCAACCAAGAACAGACCCTCGCGAGGCTGTTCTTCCCTTGTACTATTCCTCATCAGCCCCAAAGGCAATCCACACACCACAAACCGGAGTAGGGTATTACACCACAATGGTGGCCTGAACCAGTATAAATCTTGTGTCCCTAGTGTTGTTCTTCGTGTAGTTTAGATCCTAGCGAGGCGGTGAGACACGGGTAGGCTGAGGGTGTGATCTCCGCACGCACCCCAGTGTTCGAACCTCAAGGGTCTGCCGGAACCCGAAATCCAACATTTGGCGTGCCAGGTAGGGCTGTGCCGGAATCTGCCTTCCGTCGCCTCGTGTTTTCGCCGCCCATCCCATCCATGTCAGACGCACGTCGCGCCCGCGCCGAGCGCCAGGCCGCTCTCGCCGCTCGCATCGCCCAGACGGCCCCTGTTGGCGGGCGCCCCCATCGTTCCCCGTCGCCTGCCGTCAACACCGCCATTGGCCCGGCGGGGAACGAGCAGCAGGCGTCGTCCCTGCATCCATCGGTACGGCGAGAAGGCCGCACCGCCACTGCGTCGCTGACTCCGGCCGGCTCCTCGTCCCACGCCCGTCGCGCCCCTGCGGATGCGCACGCCGTGCTGCTCCTGGCGCGGGAGCTCTTGCACTACCGTCCCATCAACGACCTCTACGACGAGTGGCTCGCCCGCATCACCGAGCTCGTCAGCGCCGCTGGGGGCTCCCCTGCACCGTCCCTCTCGTTGCACCGCGCACCGCCCTGCGCGGGCGATGAAGCTTAGGGGGCGCCTCCTCCGCCTCCACATCAAGAAGGCGCCTTGGCTCCAAGGCGCATGGCCCCTGGGCGGAACCCGCTCCGTCCGGCGCCAGCACAGCAAGAGAAGAGCTGCCAAGAGATCCCTCGTCCTCAGGAAGCCGCCCGTGTGCTCCCCGCACCGGCTCGGCATGAGCACGCGCCTGCTCCGGCGCATCAAGACCCCGCGCTGCACCTTGCCGCAGTGCACAGAGACCCGCAAGATCAAGCTCTCCGTCACCAAAGGGCTCCCGCAGCCACTGCAGGCTGCCGTGCCTTCTCCGCCGAGCTGCGCAGCGTGGCCTGGCCGGGTAAGTTCAAGCCAGACCTGCCCCCGCGCTATGATGGCACGGCTGACCCTGCTGAGTTCCTCCAGCTCTACGAGCTGAGCATCGAAGCCGCCAATGGAGACGAGAAGGTCATGGCGAATTGGTTCCCCATGGCGCTCGAGGACAGCGCTCGCACCTGGCTCCTGAACCTGGCTCCTGGCACGATATCCTCCTGGGACGAGATGCGCACCCGATTCATCGCCAACTTCCAAGGCACCCGCGACCGGCCCCCGGCCATGAGCGACTTGCGCCGCATCAAGCAGCAGCCGGGGGAGACCCTGCAGAAGTTCATCCAGCGCTTCAACAGCGCCCGCCTTAAGATCCCCAAGGTGTCTGAGGAGGCCATCATCTCAGCCTTCTCCGACGGCGTGTGTGACGTCAAGATGAAGGAGGAGCTCGCGATCCATGAAGACATGTGCACTTCCCTGGAGCTGTTCAACCTGGCGACCAAGTGCGCAAGGGCTGAGGAAGGGCGCCTGTCCCTCCTCGAGCTGCCCACTGCTGAACCAGAAGAGAATAAGCCCAAGACCAAGGACGTGAAGCGCAAGGGGGCTGCCGTGCTTGCAGCAGAGCCAGACACCAAGTGAGGCAGGGACCAGCCTGAGTCATCCAAGGGCAGCCGGTACTGCGTGTACCACGACCTCCACACTCACAACACCAACGAATGCCAAGAGATCAGAGCCGTCCGAGATGTGCGTGCTGGCCGACGCCCCGAGCGCAGCGACATGGGCTATGGCCGAGGAGGAGGAAGAGGTGGAGGACGATGGGAAGACCGTGGCCCTCGCCAAGGGTGGCGTGACCGACCTCGCGAGGACCGCTGGCAGGACCAGCCTCGTGAGGGAGGTTGGTGGGACCCACCTCGCGAGAGGGGTTGGAGAGATCAGCCTCGCGAGGATCACCCACAGGGCAGTGTGGGCCTCCCTCCTCTGCCACCACAGCCAAGGAGGAATGAAGACCATCACCAGGACGAAGGGGCTGGAGGTTTCCAGGAGCCGCGTGCAATCGCTTGCATCTTGGGCGGCGCACAAGCCCCGGCCTCTCAGTGCATCTTCAAGCAGTTTGCCCGCGAAGTGAATGCAGTCCTCCCCAAGCTTGAGGCCATAGGCCCTCTCACGTGGTCATCATGCGCTATCACGTTCAGCTCGGCGGATCAGCTCAAGGGCGTGACCACAGCAGGAGTCCTCGCGATGCTTTGTTCCCCAATCATCAGCAACGTGCAAGTCACCAGGACCCTCATCGATGGCGGAGCAGGGCTCAATGTCCTATCCGTCGAAACATTCAACAATCTCCAAGTGTCGTACAATCAGCTGCAGCCAACCAAGCCCTTCTCAGGAGTCACCGATCGTTCCACGGTTCTGATAGGGTAGGTCCGCCTTCCTGTTACCTTCGGGAAGTGCGACAACTACCGCACGGAGCTCATTGACTTCGACGTCGCTCACATCTGTCTGCTGTACAATGCCATCCTCGGGTACCCAGCCCTGTCCAAATTCATGGCTGTGACCCATCATGGCTACAATGTCCTCAAGATGCCAGGAAGCGGCGGAGTCATCACTGTGCCTTGTGAAGAGAGAGACGTTGTGTGTTCCCTGGAATGTGCCTTCCAAGCCGCATCAATTGAAGACCCAGATCACAGGAACGGGAGGCCTCCCGAGGCTGCTCCTAAGAAGAAGAAGACATCGCCTGGCCCGACCCCTCGGGAGGCTGGCCCCTTAGGGTCAGCGCCCGTTCAGGGGGCACCTCCATCTGTCGCATAGGGAGGCGCGCCCGGCGCCCTCCTCGAGCAAGGCTCGAGGGCTCTCTCCTGGAGGGCCATCGACTTTGCTAAGTTTACGAGGGAGGCGCTCGGGCACCACTTGGAGGCGTGCTTCAACGCGTGCTTCCCTCAGGAGGAAGCAAGGCAAGGAGCGCCAAACCCTCAGGAATTCGTCAGTGAGATCATTCAGGAGTTGCAGGAGTCAAGAGTCATGAGTGGCAACAGCCGCTTGCCCGCCATAGCTCCCCATCCAGGCGAGGATGGTGGGCTGCGTGTCTGCATCGACATACCAGGACTCAACTGAGCCGCCTCTCAGGAGCGCCTCTGGCCCTCACGCGTGGGGCGCTGCGAAGGCCCACCTCACAACTATGTTCGCATGCCTCACGGCCTGCCGAACGTGGCTGCTATGCATCAGCGCCTCATGAGGAGCATCTTGGAGGCTCAGGCGGTCAGGCATTCCGCAGTCCTGGCGGAGATGGAGATGGTCCGCGAGGAGCCGCAAGCGCCCCCGGAGCCTCCCGAGGCCCCTGGGCCTGGGGGCTCGTGAAGATCGTCTCCCGCAGTGCATGTCGTCCGCTACTTCAGCATCCCTCCATCTTCAGCATCACCAGGTGACATCCTTCGAGTTTCATGTTCAGCTGGGAGCGCCCCCCCAGGGCTGCATCATTCCCAGGCCGCGTGGGTCCGTCCCTACAGCGTGTATCCCCTTTAGTTCATGTTTTCAGCTTACTTTATCGGGGGCGCCCCTCAGGCTGCATTATCCCCAATCCACCCGGGCCAGACCCGGTGGCATGTGTCCCTCTCGCGTTTATTCAGTTCGCGCGTTTGACCCATTGCGATCGTTGTTTGATGCTTGCCTATGGCACCTTTGTTTCTCCATGTCGGCTGCTTGCACGTTAAAGGGGGGGGTACCTGAGCATCGCGACTCTTGGGCTCTTACTGGCTCTCCAGCCCTCACCCTCTGGCCTTGTTCACGGCATCGCGACCTGGCATACCAGCGATGGCTGAGCCCTGCTCGAGGGCCGGGACCCGAGGACGTAGAGCACCAACGTCTAACCAAATCTGCAGGGACACATCACAAGTAAAGGCCTAGAGCCAGGCGCAACCCGCCTTGAGATAGGGCCTCGTGAGTCCCACGCTGGCTTACGGGTGCCCAGATACACCTCGCCAGGCCCTACCGTGCCAGCCACGTGTCAGGGCGGGGCTGTATACGCCCCGGGGGCTCCTCCCGGAGGGGAGCCCCCTCCCACGCACTAGTGGAAGCACCTTTCTCCGCGCTGGCTGACGACACTGCCGAGGAGCGGCTATGCCCGTACACATACGGAAGCGCTATGCTCCGCGCTGGTGATAAACAACTGAGGGTGGCCCCCGGCTGCATCAACCTCAGGGAGCCCAGAGCTCAATGTCCGGCCTCATCGTAACGCCTCCCCTCAGGAGTGCCGCGCGAGGGGGCTGGGCACGGGGGTTGCATCCGGGTCACGCCCAGGCGCACGCCACCCAGCCAGGCCCCTCGGGCCTGTTTCGTTGCACGCCTCTCCCCGAGCGGAGCCTAGGTATGAAGGCCGTTTGAACATCAAGGGGGACTCTGAGCATCGCGACTCAGGATCCTAACTGGTCACGTAGCCCCTCACCCCTTAGTTCCGAAAGGCTAACAGCGGTTGAGGTATGCGCGGGGCCGAGCTCTGCCAACGTAGAACGGTAATCTCACCCATACATTTCACCTCCCTACTTGTTGTTCATGCGTCAAGGGGGACTCCTGAGCATCACGACTCAGGAGCCTAACTTGTCACGTAGCCCCTCACTCCTTGGTCCCATCCTGCTTTCCGGTCGGGGCTAACGGCGACTGAGGTATGCGCGGGGCCGGGCTCTGCCGACGTAGAACACAAGCACGTAGGAAGGAAAAACGCAAATCTCAAGAAATTCAAAAGCAAATATTACAGTCCATAGAGTACTTTGACAATGCCAAACACAAGTTTAAATGCCTCCACGAGGCAGAATGCATGTTGCAGGGATCAAAAGCAGGACGGGAGCCGCGAAGGAGTCACTTTTTGGCGGCGCCATCGCTAGTGATGGTGCTACACTGAGTAGCCTTGCCTCATGGAGCCTCAAGACCGGCAGTGCCTCGCTTCGGCTTGGTGCTGAAGGCCCGGAACTTCGCCAGCAGAGCCTCCGCGCGACCCTTCACGTCCTCAGCAGCGACGGCGGCAAGCTCGCCACTCACAGGCTCCAGCAGACTGTCGAGGTCAATGCTGGGGTCACGGAGGTAGAGTGGGTGAAGACGCGCGTTAGCGCTGCAGAAGAAAGGGAACACGCCTCAGCCTCAGCCATGGGGCCAAGGCCGAGGGTGACATGTTCGAGAGCGCGGACCAGGAAGGGAAGCAGCTTGGTAGGGCCTTCCTTGGTGCAGACCAGCGGGCTTTCTAGGCTGCTGTCATAAAGCGACTTCAGCAGGGTGCGAGCCTTCACCTCCAGCTTCGTGAAGGCCACGCGCTCCTCGGCCAAGACCCGCGCCTTGCTGTCCAGCTCGACCTTCTTCGCCTCCAACGCCTGCTCTAGTGCATCCAAGCGGCCTTGGCATCCGTCGAGCTCGGCATCCCGGTTCTTGGTGGCAGCCTCGTGAGCCTTCAGGTCTTCTTCCTTCTCCTGGCGGACACGAGCCTCCTTGGAAAGCTGGTCGCGCAGGCCTTGCAGTTCGCTCTCCAGCACCTTGTAGCGACCCTGGATATCCACAACCTCACCCAAGGCAACATCGGGGGCGGCCTTCACCTCAAGGACGGCCTGCTTCTCCTCGTCGCCGGCTGTCGCGGCCTGGGCCAGCGCCGCTCGGACTGAAGCATCAGAGCGGACCTAGCCAGAGACCAGCTCTAGGCGCCCGGCCACCAAGCGAGGGTCGGCACCCAGAAGATCTTTCCGCAGCCGGTCCAGCTCAGCAGCAGCGCGATCCAGGACAGTAGGAGGAGCCAGAGAGATAGTGGTTGGCGGAGTAGGAGTTGAAGATGGCAGCATGATCACAGCACCAGGGGTCAGGACCTTCTGCGCCCCGATGACTATGGTAGTGGCGTCAAGCACGGACGCCTCGGGAGTTGCCTGGGCCATGGGGGCTGAGCTAGCTCCAGCTAGCCCCGCTAGGCCTCGCGAGGATGACCGGGTAGGAGGGGCCCGCGTCTGGTCATCCCCTTCTCTCGCGGATGGGGGTGCTGCCTCAGATGAAGCCTCAGGAGCCCCCTTCAGCTTCTTCTCCGCAGGCACCAGCCTAGCCAAGGAACATGGACGTCAAGACTCAACAACAAAGCAGGAAGCAAAACGAGAGTCGAGCACTTAGTCGTCATCGCTCGCGGGCTCAAGCAACCTCCAGCCGAACTTGAAGCCCGAGAGCCGGATGCTGGGATCAACCTCAAGAGACTCGGGAGCAGGAGGCGCGTCAGCAGATCGCCTCGGAGCCGGAGCGGACCCGCGGGGAACCAGCCCCATCCTGTCCTTCTTCGGGATCAGGGGCGAGCTCTCGCCACCACGCTCGTCGCCGTCATCGTCGTCATCCGGCATGAGGCGAAGAGTGCGGGACCTACGCCGAGGAAGGGGCGTCCTCGACTCCCCGTCGGTCGCCTACGAATCGGGCTCCTTGTCCTCCTCCTCCTCTCCGCTGGAGTCGCTGGAGGATACATTCACCGTCGCCAGGGCCGCCGGGGCCTCAGGAACCTCCGCGGGCACAGGCCCGCCCTCGTCGAAAGCAGACATGGAGTTCACCATCTGCTCCCAATCATCCCGAAGGAACAAGGGCACGGGTGCATCCTCCAACCTCGCCACGTTCCCCCAACCAAGGATTGGAGGACCACGACCAGATCCTTGTCGGCCGGGGCTTCGGGGTTCAAGTGAAGGGCGGCATCGACCCTCCCAAGCTTCCACAGCGGGAGCAGGTGTTCCCGGAGCGGAGCCACCCGATGCTCCAGGAACTCCCTCAGGAGCGACGCCCTAGTCAGTTTCGCCGTCGCCATGTTGTCCGGCCACAAGTTCGCGTCTATCTTCTCCAGCACCAGCCTCGCGCGGGGATCGACGAGCTCCACGCGGGACCAAGCGTCAACGGACTTGGGCTGCCCTGTGGGCAGAATCAGCCAGGCGTGGGTGCGCCCGGCATCCACCATGACCCATTTGCTCCTGAAGCCCTCAATTCTCTTCCCGGGCTTCGAGATGGCACTAGATCTGCCGTGCATGATAAAGCTCGCGCACACAGTGACAAGGCCGCGGGAGACCTGGAGGTAGAAGTAGTTGCGCAGCAAGGCCACCGAAGGCCTCACCCCGACATGAGCCTCGCAGTAGTAGGCGAAAATCACCAGGAGAAGAACGGAGTTGGGATGGAGATGCAAGGCTTGCAGATTGTAATGTGAAGAACGGAAAGCAAGAACTCAGAAAAAGGGGGCACCAGACTGGCGGCGATGGCGCTCACGAAGAGCGGGTAGAAGGTGCTCCCTTTGCTCTCAAGAAGGGCGGTGCCGGCCTTGAGCACGGCCGCCCCGTCCTGGCCTTGCGTCGCCATCATCTGGCGCGTCCGAGCAAGATTCTTCTCTGACACATTCGGAGGATCCAAAGCGGGAGAGTACCATGCTCCGGCTGGGGTCTGGCAAGGCGCCATGTTGCTAGGATGCGGAGTTGGAGTAGATCTGGGGATTTCGGAAGCAAGAAGGACAGGAGCAAAAAAGGAGATCTGGGCGGTGAAGGAGAAGGCAAAGAAGGTAAGCCTGGACAGGTACCGCTCCCTTATCAGCTTATGCAGTTGCCAAGGCACCGTGGGGGAGCCAGGCGCCTGCGTCCAATCAACCGCCACGCAGCGCCCAAGGCCGCAGGCTATTGGGGCCCGCGGCACTTCGCACTTGCCTCTTCGCTTCTCTGCTAAGCCAAGTCCAAGCGCGCCTTGGGCCCGGGGGCTACTGTCGGCGTTCTTGGAACGGGGGTACCCAGACTTGCCTGCCCATGGCCTGCGGCGTGGCTCAAGGAGTGGCCCAGTATGGCCCATCTTCATCACCACATACTCAAGACCCTCGCAAGGGGCCAAGCCTCACGGGGCGAACGACAGGAGGCTTCCTCAGGCATGGCCTCGTCAGGCTGGCTCACGAGGAGGCGGAGAGATCAAGGCGGGGTACCTCACGAGGTGCCCGTGACGCAAGCCATGACGACCAAGGCCAGGTGGGCGCCAGGCGGGCGCTGGCCTGCGCAGAGTCCTTGTTTCCCCTTTGGTGCAAAGGGGGAAAGCGCAGGCAAGGGTATCAAGCAAAGGCAACCATTTCGGTGCAACAAGACCAAGACCAGCAGGACGGCATAACAGAGGTCATCGTGAAGCCCAAGCCAGCGTCATCGTCAGGGTCTTTTGGCAGGCAAGGACCAACTTTAGTCAGGATAAGTGTACTAGATGTTCCCCTTCAAATTGGCCAATTGTTGGCGCCCTTCTCGCTCAATATTTGGGAAGAGGCCCAGGGCCTTCACCTATAAACGGGACTAGCCACCCACAGGGTAGGGGGGCGGGATCTGGACCTGATCAGATCGACACCCAAGAGAGAGAGAGAGAGAGGCGACTGAACTCCCCTAGCAGTTCATCGTCCCAACCAAGAACAGACCCTCGCGAGGCTGTTGTTCCCTTGTACTGTTCCTCATCAGCCCCAAAGGCAATCCACACACCACAAACTGGAGTAGGGTATTACACCACAATGGTGGCTTGAACCAGTATAAATCTTGTGTCCCTAGTGTTGTTCTTCGTGTAGTTTAGATCCTAGCAAGGCGGTGAGACACGGGTAGGCTGAGGGTGTGATCTCCGCGCGCACCCCAGTGTTCAAACCTCAAGGGTCTGCCGGAACCCGAAATCCGACACACCCCCTGTTATTCTGCGGCGACGGCAACCTCACACCGCAGCGAACCAGTGAACCCTCGTACTCCTCTACGCGTGGGCATCCACTGCCGCGTCTTCCCCGGCTCCGCGTCGTCCCCTTCATAGGCCTCACCGTCGTCCACTGCCCTGGTGCTCTCGGCGCGGCGTGGTCAACATGGTCAAGGAACGGCTTCCATCGGACGTGGACTGTACGTGGAGAGGCTGACAGCTGGGTCCACGGCCGCAGCAAGGAAGTGCCTCCTTATTACGCGCAAAATAATTATTCCTCCACCTGACAGCGAGGACCCACCAGACGGGCCATCATATTTCGCAAAAAAACGTTTCCCCCCTGACTGCTGGGACCCACCAACTACACCTTCGCATGCAAGGAAGTGCGTCCGGGCAAAAAAAAACGATTCGCCCCCTGACTGTTGGGACCCACCAGCTACATCTTCGCACACAAGGAAGTGCGTCCGGGCAAAAAAAATAATTCGCCCCCCTGACTGCTGGGACCCACCAGCTACATCTTCGCACGCAAGGAAGTGCCTGACAGTCGGGACCCACCTGGTCGAAGCATACGTAGCGTTGTCATTCCGGTCGCGAACGTGTACGTACATACTGGTCGATTTAGAGGCGCGCACGTGTCGTAGATGTAGAGGCGCGCACGTGTCGTAGTAGAGGCGCGCACGTAGCATGTACACGTACGTACAGCGGCGAGGGTGCAAGAATGAAAATACGGCCATGTACGTATATACGGGCAGGGTCTCTAACGCCTATCGTGCATACGTACATGGCTGGGTCGGAAAGGAGAAACAACGTCGTCATCATGTTCATGGGGAGCCAACCGGCTGGGTCAGAACGGAATGCGCGGTCGTATTCATCGGGAGGGCTTGGACGGAACAGGCGATGGAAACGAGGCCTGGTGTACCGCACAACGGAGGAAACGGACCTCCTACGATCGAAACGGGGGTCCTGTTGATCGGGAGGGGTGTGGAGTATCGCAAAATGGACGAAACGGACCTCCTACAGTCGAAACGGGGGTCCTGTTGATTGGGAGGGGTGTGGCGTACCGCAAAACGGAGGAAATGGACCTCCTACGGTCGAAACGGGGGTCTTGTTCATCAGGAGGGGTGTGTCGTACCGCAAAACGGATGAAACGGACCTCCTACGGTCGAAACG
>NC_041383.1:200602820-200620781 GCF_002162155.2 Triticum dicoccoides
GTGGCGTACCACAAAACGGACGAAACGGACCTCCTACGGTCGAAACGGGGGTCCTGTTCATCAGGAGGTGTGCGGCGTACCGCAAAACGGAACTCCACGGGATACTGTTCATCTCCACCGTCGACCTCCTCCAGCCTCCACGGGCTACCGTAGACCTCCTCCAGCCTCCACGGGCTCCTGTTCATCCAGCCTCCACCGCGCGCTACTCCACCGGCTACTGTTCAACCACCCCTCCATGGGCACCCCTCCACCCTCTAATGTTAATCCAACCCTCCACGCCACAGGGTCCTGTTCAACCACCCCTCCACGGCCACCCCTCCATCATCTACTGTTCATCCAGCCCTCCACACCACAGGGTCCTGTTCAACCACCCCTCCACGGCCACCCCTCCACCGTCTACTGTTCATCCAGCCCTCCACACCACGGGTTCCTGTTCATCCAGAGGCAACGCCACCGCTCACTGTTCATCCAAACCCCCGCAATGCTCACTGTTCATCCCAGAGGTAGCATCGATCGGCTTCAGTTAGCAGCAGTAGCGAAGGAATCGCTCCATCGGGTTCAGTTAACACCCATCGATCGATCGCTCGGGTTCAGTAACGCGTAGCCTGCAGTGCAATCGCTCGGGTTCAGTTAGAGCCGAACGCCTCGCTCGGGTTCAGTTAGAGCCAACGCCTCGCACACACGCGAGTACGTACGAGAGAAACACGCATCGCTCCGCCCCCGACCTCCCACCGTAACCGGCAACTCCCCGAAATTTTCCTCCCCCTTGCTTCTACCACGGTTTTTTCCGTCATGGACGGCCCAAAGAATGTCATGCAGCTGCGTCTCCGGCCCGCCCAGGACGAAAAGCCCATTTTCTGTCATGATTTTTTGTCATAGAAGTAGGAGCCCACCACATCTATGATGATATCGGGTTTTGTCACAATTATCGTCATAGAAGTGTCATATGTATGACAGGAAAAAAATTTGTTTGGCCCAAAATGTCATGGATGTGTCTTTTTTTTGTAGTGCACCCACTTCATCGCCACGGTTGATGATTTAACCAACGTGCTTGACTTCGACTCCGAAGGCATCGACGGTATGGACGACAATGCAGGAGAAGATTCAGAATCTCTGGGGCGCTGGACTACTACCTCGTCACACGATATATACATGGTGGACATGCCCAAGGAGGACGACGGCGGCAATCTGGAAGATAAAACCCCCGGGCAAAAGCCAAAACAGCGACGCAGACGCCGCTCAAAGTCCAGCAACAGTAAAAATAGCGACAAGAGCGCAAGAAGGATCGACATACTAGTAAACTCCGAAGGCAATAACGACCATGAGGACCTAGCGATAGAGCAGGACGAGCCAGGTCACGCTGAACCAAGTTTGGAGTAGATGCCAGATCATAATGATCCAGAGGGACAAGTTCATCAAACCGGCCCAGGACAAGAAGACAGTCCGGACGATGATGCATTCATCATTCCGGAAGAACGCGTGGAACGAGATAACCTCCACAAAAAACTTATGGCCACAACGTGAAGTCTAAAGAAGCAAAAGCAACGGCTCAAAGCCGCACAGGAAACGCTCAATCGCAGATGGAATAAGGTGCTAGACACTGAAGAAAGATATGGCGACGATCGCCATACAAAGAGCTATCCAAAATGCAAGCTACTGCCAGAATTCGACGACGAGGCCCTTCCACCAAAGACTAATACGACCAGGAGGCCCAACGTACCGCTCCCTAACCACAATAGAACGGCTACCGACGCCACGCACGATTTACGTGAGCATCTGGATAAGAAAGTCGGTGCGGCCAGGTCCATCTACGGATCTAAAGGACACACCCCGGCGCGGGACTATGGTCACCAAAACGTGATACAAGACAAATACCAGTTCGGAATAAACACCGAAGATAACAACAGCCAACTGCATGCCATAGCACGTCCAGATACAGAGGGGCTGCTCACCCACTGTGCTTCACCGAAGAAGTACTGGACCATGAATTCCCACAAGGTTTTAAACCTGTGAACATAGAGGCATACGACGGAACGACAGACCGAGGGGTCTGGGTCAAGGATTTTATCCTACATATTCACATGGCTCGTGGGGATGACCTCCACGCCATCAAATACCTTCCCCTAAAGTTGAAGGGACCAGCTCGACACTGGTTGAAAAGCGTCCCCGAAAATTCAACTGGGAGTTGGGAGGAACTCGAGGACGCTTTCAGGGCCAATTTTCAAGGGACTTATGTCCGGCCTCCGGATGGGGACGACTTAAGCCACATAATCCAATAGCCCGGAGAGTCCGCCCGCAAGCTTTGGAATAGATTCCTCACTAAGAAGAATCAAATTGCCGATTGTCCGGATGCCGAAGCCTTAGCGGCATCCAAACACAGCATCCGCGAGGAGTGGCTCGTCAGACACCTTGGCCAAGAAAAGCCAAGGACAATGACAGACCTAACAAGCCTTATGACCCGCTTTTGCGCGGGTGAAGATTGCTGGCTAGCCCGTAAAGGCACCAGCGACCCCAGCACATCCGAAATAAGGGATGGCAATGGGAAGCCATGGCGTAATAAAAACAAACGCGAAAACAAGGAAGAGAGCTCGGATAACACAATGGTTAATGCCGAATTCAGGGGCTCTCGACCTGATCAGCAAAAGAAGCCATTTAAAGGCAGTAAAGAGGGACCGTCCGGTCTGAATAGAGTCCTAGACAGACTGTGCCAAATTCATGGCACCCCTGACAAACCTGCGAACCACACGCACAGAGAGTGTTGGGTCTTCAAGCAGGCCGGTAAATTAAATGCCGAACACAAGGGAAGGGAAACACCAAGTGAAGACGAGGATGAACCTCGCCAGCCGAACACTGGGGGACAGAAAAAATTCCCACCAGAGGTTAAAACATTGAACATGATCCACACAACTCACACATCCATGAGAAGGCATGAACGCGTGCGATATAGAGCCCATCATACCCACACCTAACTACTGGATGTCTTATCCGATCACCTTCGATCACTTGGACGGCCGAACTAGTATTCGGCACGGAGGATCAAAGGCCTTGGTGCTTGACCCAATAATCGACGGATATTGTCTCACCCATGTCCTCATGGACGGCGGCAGTAGTCTCAATTTAATATACGAGGACATTGTCCGCAGGATGGGGATAAACCCATCCAGAATTAGCCAAAGCAACACCGCCTTTGAAGGGGTACCAGGCGTTGAAGCCTACGGCAGGGGCTCCGTCGTACTGGAAGTAACATTTGGCTCCCCAGGCAATTCCAGAAGCGAAGAACTACTCTTTACCATCGCACCCTTAAGCGGCTATCATGCATTGCTTGGAAGAACGGCCTTCGCCCGCTTCAATGGACTACCGCACTATGGCTACCTTATACTCAAGATGCCCGGTCCACGTGGCGTCATCACCGTTAATAGAATCACAGAGCGCTTACGTGCAGAGGAACACGCGACGGCCCTAGCGGCCGGACTATAAGCGGCCTCCAATATCAGAAAACATGACTGGTCTTTAAGACCACAGACATGGTTAGACGAGTCCGGTAGCCCGGATAAAATTGAATCAGGGCACCGTATATGTAATCCCATAGTGGACACTAGGGGCTATAAATATTTAATACAGCCCCACACTTGGCTCAACCTTATTGGCAGGCCAACATCTTACACTTTAACTATCCATCTGAAAGTGCAACTATCCCTAGGTGGTTTTCGTAATTCATAACAACATATAGCTCATTGAGCTAATGCTATTCCAAGACTATTATTTCAGGAAATCTCAATGAATGGCATGGCATGGATGATGAAAATGGATCCCTCAAAATACTAAGGACAAAGGATTGGCTCAAGCTCAAAAGCTCAAGACTCTTCATTTTATATTTTAGTGATCCAAGATCACATTGAGTCTATAGGAAAAGCGAATACTATCAAGGAGGGATGAGGTGTTGCTTAATGAGCCTCTTGCTTCATGTGCTTAGTGATATGCTCCAAAACCCTCAGCTACCTACTCACATCCACAAATGACCTTAACCCAAAGCCAAAATCGGTCACACCAATTCTTCCTATCCGGCGCCATCGATTCCAAAAGTCATAGCCACTGCCACAAACCCTAAGCAAATCGGTCTTACCGATAGGGATCTCGGTCTCACCGAGATGGGGTTGTAATCTTTCTGTTTCCCTTGGTAACGTTTCGGTCTAACCGAAGTGAGCGATTGGTCCCACCGAGATTGCAATGTAAAGTCTCTGTTTCCTTTTTGTAACATTTCGGTCTCACCAAAAAGAGCAAATCGGTCCCACCGAGTTTACCTGACCAACTCTCTGGAAAGCTTATTACCAAATCAGTCTCACCGAGTTTGTGTAATCGGTCTTACCGAGATTACGTTATGCCCTAACCCTAACCGAATCGGTCTCACCGAGATGCATGCCAGTCCCACCGAAAACCACTAACGGTCACTAGGTTTACTAAATCGGTCCGACCGAGTGTGTTGAATCGGTCCCATCGAGTTTGGTAAATTGTGTGTAATGGTTAGATTTTGTGTGGAGGCTATATATACCCCTCCACCTCCTCTTCATTCGTGGAGAGAGCCATCAGACTGAACCTACACTTCCAACTTACCATTTCTGAGAGAGAACCACCTACTCATGTGTTGAGGCCAAGATATTCCATTCCTACCATATGAATCTTGATCTCTAGCCTTCCCCAAGTTTCTTTCCACTCAAATCTTCTTTCCACCAGATCCAAAACCTATGAGAGAGAGTTGAGTGTTGGGGAGACTATCATTTGAAGCACAAGAGAAAGGAGTTCAAATTCAATGCACCATTTGTTACTTCTTGGAGAGTGGTGTCTCCTAGATTGGCTAGGTGTCACTTGGGAGCCTCCGACAAGATTGTGGAGTTGAACCAAGTTATTTGTAAGGGCAAGGAGATCGCCTACTTCGTGAAGATCTACCGCTAGTGAGGCAAGTCCTTCTTGGGCGACGGCCATGGTGGGATACACAAGGTTGCTTCTTCGTGGACCCTTCGTGGGTGGAGCCCTCCGTGGACTCGCGCAACCGTTACCCTTCGTGGGTTGAAGTCTCCATCAACATGCATGTACGATAGCACCACCTATCGGAACCACCCCAAAAACATCCGTGTCTCCAATTGCGTTTGAATCCTCCAAACCCTTCCCTTTACTTTATTGCAAGTTGCATGCTTTAATTTCCGCTGCCTATATACTCTTTGCATGCTTGCTTGAATAGTGTGATGATTGCTTGACTTGTCCTAAAGTAGCTAAAATCTGCCAAACTCTAAAATTGGGAAAAGGTTAAGTTTTTATTGGTC
Source organism: Triticum dicoccoides (assembly GCF_002162155.2). NCBI lineage: Eukaryota > Viridiplantae > Streptophyta > Magnoliopsida > Poales > Poaceae > Triticum > Triticum dicoccoides. The sequence continues at coordinate 200,608,139 of NC_041383.1, forward strand.
AAGTAGTCTAATCACCCCCCTCTAGACATACTTCAAGGTCCTGCAAGTGGTATCAGAGCTTTGGTCTCCATTTGCTTTGATTTCCATAGCTTTTGGTGGTCATAGCCTTGGTTTCACAACCTAGGAGAGTATGGCGTCTAGCGAGGGAAATTATCATTGTAGAGGTCCTTACTTTGATGGTACTAATTTTGCTAGTTGGAAGCATAAGATGAAAATGCATATTCTCGGACATAACCCCTGTTGTGTGGGCAATTATTTGTATTGGCTTGCAAGGTGAATTCTTTGATGGGAGAGAACCAAACCGTGAAGCGAATGCGAAAGAATTGAAGGTGCTGTAATACAACGCTCAAGCTTGTGACATCATCTTCAATGAATTGTGCCTCGAAGAATTCAACAAAATCAGCCGTCTTGAGAATGCAAAGGAAATTTTGGATACTTTGATTGATATGCATGAAGGTACCGAATCCGTCAAGGAATCCAAGTTGGATGTGCTCCAAAGTCCGCTTGACAAGTTCAAAATGAAGGATGGTGAAGGTGTCGCTGAAATGTACTCTAAGCTTGCCCTTATCACAAATGAGATTGCCGGCTTAGGGAGTGAAGAGATGACCGACAAATTCATCATCGAGAAGATTCTAAGAGCATTGGATGGAAAGTATGATACCGTGTGCACATTGATCCAAATGATGCCAAACTACAAAGATCTCAAGCCAACGGAAGTCATTGGAAGAATAGTTGCTCATGAGATGTCACTCAAGGATAAGGAGGAACTTCACAACAAGTCAAGTGGTGCTTACAAAGCCTCAAGTGAAGCCCCCACATCATCAAGTGAGAAATAAACCTTCAATGAAGAATTGAGCTTAATGGTGAAGAACTTCAACAAATTCTACAAGAGTAGAAGCAAAGAAAGAACCTCCAAGTCAAGGTCTTACAATGACAAAAGATCTTCTAGTCGAGAGCGCAATTGCTACAATTGTGGGAGACCCGGACACTATTCCAATGAGTGTACGACACCCTACAAAAGAAGAGAAGATTCTCCAAGAAGAAGGAGCAAAAGAGAAGAATCACCACCAAGAGAGAGGAGGAGTAGAGATGATCATTATGAACGAAGACCCTCACGGAGAAGCAAGGATTCGGAAAGGAAGGACAAGTCATCAAGGAGCTACACAAAACGAAGACATCAAGCTCATGTTGGTGAATGGGTATCCGGCTCCAACTCCGACAATCACTCCGAGAGAAGCTATCACTCCGACTCCGAATATACTCAAGATGAAGGTGTTGCCGGTCTAGCACTTGTGTCAACCAACTCCTACGACATATTTGATTCACCAAATGAAGGTGTTGGAGGATGCTTCATGGCCAAAGGTCCAAAGGTAACACATCTTGAGTATGTTGATTTCAATAGTGATGAAGATGACTTGCTTGTGGATGATGATTTACTTGTTGACAACTCTAGTGATGAATACTATGATGAAACGTCAATTAATCATGCTAATCAAGATAAAACGAATGACAATGATAAGGAGAAGATTGAGCTTCTAACTAAAGAACTAAACACTCTTAAGTTAGCTCATGAAACTATCTTCGAAGATCATCGAGAACTTTTAAGGTCTCATGAGAAGTTATGCTTTGAAAAGCTCAATCTTGAGCAAGAGCATGAGTTATTAAAAGCAATCAATGATGATCTCCGTAAGAAAAGTTCTTCTTACATTGCCAAGCGTTTACTCTTATCTACTTACATGCCTCAAGTCAAGTCTAGTAACAAGTACAAGAAAGATACTTCCTCTAGTAGTAACAATAATAATGTCAAATCCGATATTGTTGCTACTAGTAGTTCTCTTGATTCCACTAATGATTCTCTTAGCCAAGTTACACTTGAGCAATAAAATAGCTTATTGAAGGGAATTATAGAGAAAGGTGTTTACAAGAGCCTTGCCGGGAGTAAGCAATTCGAGGAAATTGTACGCAAGCAAGGAAGGCACCAGAAGAATCAAGGTGTTGGTTTTGAACAAAAGTTCAATGCCAATGGAGTTGAGTGGGAAGAAGATCAATACCCCAAGACAAAGTTTGTTCCACAACAAGAGAAGTATGATCCTACTTACTTCAAGGGAACACAAGCTCAAGATGATCTTCCACCACAAGACCACAAGCACAAAGGCAAGGACAAGCTTCAAGAAGAGATTGACGCATTTGAAGAAGCACCTAAAGCCTCGTTCAAGTGGGTCCCCAAGACTACGTCAAATTCTACTTCATCAAGTACAACCACAACTCCAAGGATTCCCATCAAGATGATGTGGATCCCGAAGAAGAAGAACTAGAGAGTTCTTGAGGGTGACTCCGCCAACATTCTTCACTCATATCATTATGGCAAGAACAAGTGCAATCAACTTCCACATCTTGCACTAGTTCAAGGAGTCACAAACCCTCATGTTGGTAAGGCAAGGGACAAGGTAACCTAATGATTTCATGGACATCATCTTGTGTGTGCATCACTCTATGTGTATGGATATTCTTGTTTGTTCCTTGTGGGACTAACCCATGTAGGTAAGTTGAAAGTACAACTCACTCCAAAGGATTGCTCCAAATGATCTACATCAACTTTGAGCATCCACATCTTCGACACCTACATGAAGTCATCATCGACAAAACCCAAGGTTAGTTCATCCCTCTAAGGGGGGATCCCACATCTAGGGGAGCTTAACTCTAAGAATTGAGTCAAAGCAACTCTAATGGTGTGAACACATCAATGCATTATGTAAAAGTGGTAACCCCATTTGAGCTTAAACGATGAGTATGACCTATGATCAAATGTTCTCATTTGACTCCTAAGTCAATATACTCATATATAGATGACCTAGTCATCGCCAATTGTTTGATAGATGCTAGAATTGGTTGTGCATGATTTGCCACATATTTCACATGCCATTTTATTGTGTGAGCATGTTGGTGCATATTTTACTCATTCAAGGACATCCACTTGTTGTTTTGATTGCTTGGTTTCTTTTCTTTTTGCCAAGTGGATGGACAAGAATGCCTAAGAACCTTCTTTAGCTATCTATGCTTTTCTCGTTTCAAACTCTATTCATGCTACATCACAAAATTTGATCAAGTCAGATTCGAACCACTCTGTGTGAGGAGCACTCGGAGTCCCCGATTCGTCATGGACATAAACTTCCAAAACCTCTTTGTGACTCTCGGTCTGACCGATTCCTCCATTTTGGTCCTACCGAGATCATTAAGTTGATCTGAGTTTTCAATCTCGGTGCAACCGATTTGAACTTTTTGGTCACACCGATTTGCTGTAACTGTACACAGTTATGCATCTCGGTGCCACCGGGTTGTTCCACTCGGTCACACAGACAGGGTCGGGCTATATATAGTCACGAGCAAAATTTTGGAAATTTCTCCAAAACCCCTTCGCCCGCGCAATAGCTCGCTCTGCCAGCGAAGGTCTCCGGATCGTCTCCTCGTCGCCAGCAGCCTCCTATAGCTGGTCTCCGCCGCCGTCGATGGATTTCGCCCCCGCCGTTGCCGCCGTAGCGAGTCCACCGCCAAGTTAGGGTATGGACTCGATCTTTGTGATATCCTCGTCTGATTCCTAGCACATTGTATTCTTATTGAATCTTGCCACGATTGAAACAATCCTATCTAGCCAAAGTAGTTTGTAGGTTAGATTAGATTCAAATTTTTAGGGTTAGGTTTCCGCCGAAACCATCTCGGACCCACCGAGTTGAAAAACTCGGTCTCGCCGATTTAGCTTATGCCATTGCACTAGTGACTCTCGGTATGACCGAGAATTACTAATCGGTGCGACCAATTTGAGGATTCTGTGAAACCCTAGCAGTCTCGGTGCCACCGAACTGTGACTCGGTCCAACCGAGATCATCAGTTTAGGCTCCAAAACTGCTTCGGTATCACCGAGTTTGAAAATCGGTTGATTCGAAATGCTTTCTGTGGAAAACTAAAACTGAATTTTTGAATCATTCTTTTGCAAAAATCTTTGCATTTTGTGATTCTCATCCACTCTATCTCATCTATAACTCTTCACAGGGTCAGCAGTCAGCTTTTTTGCAGCATGTCAGACCAGAGTGACAGCCAGAACAGGTCAGAAAAGCAGATGGACTTGAGTGAGGGCACTAGTCCCTCAACTACAGATGAAGGGAGCAGAAGCACTCCTAGCAACCTGCCTAAGGCTGCTACCAGACAAAGGAGGAAGAGAACTTCAGACTCAGAGGATGAGGACTATAAAGCAGAAGAAGATGAGGCTACTTCCAAGAAAGTAGTGCTCAAGAAGGAATATGGCTCTGCACATAGCACAAAGCCTGGACTGAAAAAGAAAGTTTCTGCCAAGAGGACACCAATGCCCAAGGCCAGAAAGTCCACTCAAGTGCCAGCATAGACAGAACCCAAAGAGGCACCTGCAAAGAAAGTCACATCATCCAAACCTCAGAAAGTTCCCACTGGAGAGACAATGAAGTTTACCCTTGAATCAGAGGATGAAGGTGCTCAGGACAAGAAAAAGAAGAGAGCAAGAACCACAACTGCCCAAGTTCTTGGAAAGCCCTCAATGAGAAGAGATTCTAAAGAAGAGGAAGAGGTTGCTGCACCAGCACCTAAGGCACCTAAGCTTATGGGTGATGCTATAAGGTCAGGGGCTGCAACATCTAAGCCCAAGGAAGCACCCAAAGCTGCCTCCAAGGCCAAGCAAGCACCAAAGAGGAATACTAGGAGTATTCCAGCTGCTGAGAAGAACAAGGCCCCAGTGCCAAATGTTGCAGAAGAAGAAGATGAAGAAGGACAGGTCCTAAGGAAGCTCAAGCCCAAGATACCAGACCACAATGATGCCCATCCTGTGGCTGAGGACATGAGGATCAGGAAGGACTCAGGGCTGAGGCTGTGGAGGATGGAAGATCCATATGCTTCAAGGAGAAGGACTATTGTTGACTACAGGTTCCATACAAAGGAATAGCAGGAATTCTATGAGACAATTCTGTTGGATAAGAAGCCCATAGTTTGTGACATGAGGTGGGTCGACTGGACCTACATCAAGGACAATGAAGAGCACTATCCTGGAGTGCAAGACAGCTTTGTTGCTTGTGGAGTTGCTGATTTTGTTGGGCAAAAGCTCACTCACTGGAATATGAGCTTATCATGCAATTTTACTCCACAACACACTTTTATCCAGACGGAAGAATTGTTTGGATGTCTGAAGGTACAAGGTACCAATCTGCTGTTGAAGAATGGGCAAGTCTGATCAATGCCCCAAAGGAAAATGAGGATGGCCTGGATATCTATGCAAACAAGAAGATAGATCACAATTCCATGGATCACATGTACAAGGAGATCCCAGACAAGGCAGTTGAGACACATAAGTTTGGATCAGTCCACTTTCTGCTGTCAGGGCTGCCAACTATCAATTGGATACTGAGGCACACTTTGTTGCCCAAGTCTGGTGACCATAACATGACCAGAGGGCATGCCATCAACATGTTGCATGTGTATGATGTGCCACAAAAGTTCAAAGTCATGAGCCTTATGATTGAAACCATAAAGAGGACTGCAGCAGATCAGAAGAGGAGCTGTGGATATGCACCTCAGATTCAGGAATTGATCAACTCAAAGATGGGCACAGGGAAATATCAATTGGATAAGGAACACTTTCCACTTTATCCAGACTCTGAGGATAATGAGGTTGTCATAAATGAGAATGACCCATCATCAGTTCAAGCTCAAGAGAAGAAGGAGAAGGCAAAGAAGGAGAAGGCTGCCAGGATGCCAATTCAAGAGGAGGCATCTGAATATTTCTTGAAGAACAAGCAGGAGCAGCTTGGTTACTTGATAGCATCAACACTGAGGATTGAGAAGGGACTGGCCACCCTCACTCAGAATCAGGAGAGCTTGGAGAGAATCATGGAACTCAAATTCCATGACCTTGATGTCAAAGTAACTGAGATTCAGTCAGTTGTGGAGCAACTGCAGGATGATATGCAGAAGAGGCAGGGCAACACTACAACTAATGTGTTTGCCAGAGTGCCCAGAGCCCAGAGGTCAGTTGCAGTGCCAGTGACAGACACTAGAGCAACAACTTCAGCACCAGCTACTGCCCCTTCAGTTCCAGTGCAACCAGCTCCAGCATCCACTCCAGCACCCTCTACTTCAACTGAAGCCTTCGTTCTTGGAGTTATCCGGACACCACCACCTAAAGATCAAGTCTGAGAGTCGATCTAGCACTATGCAATTTCTATGAACTTTTTGGTAACTTGTTGCCAAAGGGGGAGAAAAATGTATAGATCATAGGCTTCGAGAGAGAGAGAGTGTTGCTTTTGTTCTCTCTTGCTTTATTTGGTAGTTAAACTTATTTGCTTTTGAATGCTTGTGATACTATGCTTGTGAGACATTGATGATCATGTGTTTGATCATAAGCTACACTTATGCATGTTTGATGATATTATCCTATCTATCTTATGTGATCATTCACTTTGCTTGGTGATGAGTGCATGTATTCAATGTTTATTATTTTGAGCGCTCCACCAAGATGTATGTGACATGGAAGAGTAACCCATGAGCCTAATTCATTGTGCATTTGCAGTCCAAAGCAAATCTTAAACTATAAACAAATTTAGGGGGAGCTCTTGCTTATCACATACTTCTCAAAGCGACGATGTTGTTAAATCTTATTATCATTTGTCAAAGCTTTGATCTATATGTTGTCATCAATTACCAAAAAGGGGGAGATTGAAAGTGCAACTACCCTAGGTGGTTTTGGTAATTCATAACAACATATAGCTCATTGAGCTAATGTTATTCCAAGACTATTATTTCAGGAAAGCTCAATGAATGGCATGGCATGGATGATGAAAATGGATCCCTCAAAATACTAAGGACAAAGGATTGGCTCAAGCTCAAAAGCTCAAGACTCTTCATTTTATATTTTAGTGATCGAAGATCACATTGAGTCTATAGGAAAATCCAATACTATCAAGGAGGGATGAGGTGTTGCTTAATGAGCCTCTTGCTTCATGTGCTTAGTGATATGCTCCAAAACCCTCAGCTACCTACTCACATCCACAAATGACCTTAACCCAAAGCCAAAATCGGTCACACCGATTCTTCCTATCCGGCGCCACCGATTCCAAAAGTCATAGCCACTGCCACAAACCCTAAGCAAATCAGTCTTACCGATAGGGATCTCGGTCTCACCGAGATGGGGTTGTAATCTCTCTGTTTCCCTTCGTAACGTTTCGGTCTAACCAAAGTGAGCGATCGGTCCCACCGAGATTGCAATGTAAACTCTCTGTTTCCTTTTTGTAACATTTCGGTCTCACCGAAAAGAGCAAATCGGTCCCACCGAGTTTACCTGACCAACTCTCTGGAAAGCTTATTACCAAATCGGTCTCACCGAGTTTGTGTAATCGGTCTTACCGAGATTACGTTATGCCCTAACCCTAACCGAATCGGTCTCACCGAGATGCATGTCAGTCCCACCGAAAACCACTAATGGTCACTAGGTTTACTAAATCGGTCCAACCGAGTCTGTTGAATCGGTCCCACCGAGTTTGGTAAATTGTGTGTAACGGTTAGATTTTGTGTGTAGGCTATATATACCCTCCACCTCCTCTTAATTCGTGGAGAGAGCCATCAGACTGAACCTACACTTCCAACTTACCATTTCTGAGAGAGAACCACCTACTCATGTGTTGAGGCCAAGATATTCCATTCCTACCATATGAATCTTGATCTCTAGCCTTCCCCAAGTTGCTTTCCACTCAAATCTTCTTTCCACAAGATCCAAAACCTATGAGAGAGAGTTGAGTGTTGGGGACTATCATTTGAAGCACAAGAGCAAGGAGTTCATCATCAATGCACCATTTGTTACTTCTTGGAGAGTGGTGTCTCCTAGATTGGCTAGGTGTCACCTGGGAGCCTCCGACAAGATTGTGGAGTTGAACCAAGGAGTTTGTAAGGGCAAGGAGATCGCTTACTTCGTGAAGATCTACCGCTAGTGAGGCAAGTCCTTCGTGGGCGACGGCCATGGTGGGATAGACAAGGTTGCTTCTTCGTGGACCCTTCGTGGGTGGAGCCCTCCGTGGACTCGCGCAACCGTTACCCTTCGTGGGTTGAAGTCTCCATCAACGTGGATGTATGATAGCACCACCTATCGGAACCAGGCCAAAAACATCCGTGTCTCCAATTGCGTTTGAATCCTCCAAACCCTTCCCTTTACTTTCTTGCAAGTTGCATGGTTTAATTTCCGTTGCCTATATACTCTTTGCATGCTTGCTTGAATAGTGTGATGATTGCTTGACTTGTCCTAAAGTAGCTAAAATCTACCAAACTCCAAAATTGGGAAAAGGTTAAGTTTTTATTGGTCAAGTAGTCTAATCACCCCCCCTCTAGACATACTTCAAGGTCCTACACCATCGCATACTTATGTTGTACTCTCCTACGAGTTTTCTTTTTTCCACAGACAACGTTCGCGCGATACCCTTCCAGGATACGGCACAATCGAGACAAAGGCGCAAACGTGCAGCAGGGCCCCGTTCAACAGGTTTCTTTTTTAGATTAAGCCCCTGTGTAAACCTTTTCTATTGCCTCTTATTGTTTAACCATCCCATGGGTTACATACCCACAGAGGATACTGCCACTATTTGCATTTCGCCACGACAGATTAAAGCACGTAACTGGAAACACAGGGTTTATAATGAATGGGCATTCTTGAGCCCATCTTCTGTTATAAAGTCCGAATACCTTCGGGAGTGTTCGGCGTCACGAGTTTGGCCTTATATGCACCAGCTCCGAATCATGTCTTTGGTCAAATGTTGGGTTTGCCGCCTTATGTTCCGTCATTATCGGCTAAGGCGGTGTGACACCCCAAAATTTTTGACCTTGTTTTATTAATTAAAATTTTTCCAGGAAATTAAATTTTTATTTTTTTGGATTTATTCTTGATCTCAGAGCCTCTCTTTTCCCCTAAGTTGTGGAGTTTTCACCCCTAGTAAAACTTTCCAATTATTATTGGACTCATTTACCCTCTAAAATAAAACAATTCTTTTATCAGTAGGATTACTTATATAATTATTTATCCCTGAGCTTTATCTCTCTAAAATGGTTTTTCATAAGTTTAGGACCCCATTTGCACTGCAACCCTTTTATAAATTTATTTAAAAATCCCACCAAAATTTGGAGATGTCATGTGATGTTTCTAAATCACTTTTATGCAAAAAGATATTTCATTCATTGGATATTTGGAGTTCTACACCAAGTTTTCAAATCTGGTCCAGTGGGCAATTTTGCATTACAACCTATTTAAATATTTCTTTCTAGCTTCCACCAAAATTATGGGATGTTAGTAGTAGCATATGATTCAACTTTATGCAAAAACCCAGTGATGTTCTTTGAAAAAGTTGAGTGCATCCACCTCACTTTCATTCTGGTCCAACTTGATGGTTTGTACAGCAACCATATTTTTGCTTGCTCTTTTGCCCTTGATACTTTCTCCTGCTTATAGCACACCCTACAAAACCCTTATGTCCAGGAGGATGGGCTCATTGGAATATTTTTGGTTCATGAAATAATGCCATTTACCTCCTGTCCAGAATTGAAGTTCTGCAAAACTTGCACTAACAAGTTTCTCCATTAGGCAAACTAACCTGACCACCCTCTCATGCATCTAAAGAGACCCCACTCTGGAAGATTTGACCACCCCAAGTACTTCCTAGATGCCTCTGGCATTTTGCCAAACACCCTGTGTGCATGGACAGTTTTGGCATGGTTGAAGGTTTTGTGTTGTGAACTTTTCCCTGGTCCCAAACCAAGTTGTCTAGTAGCCTTCATTCTATCTCTAATCTAGGCCTGAGGATTTGCATTAGCTCTCTAGCAATTTTTTGTCGCCCTGGTATTTCGTCGAGCAAGTGCCGTGCACGCCCAGAGCGCGAGCAGAGCGCGCGTTTTGCACGTGCTCGCGTCCGAGCCAGCACGCCCCTGGATAAGTTTACCCGAGCTCATCCTGATCCTCTCCCTCTCGCCATGTCACGCTAGAAGCCTCGACCGCCCCCTCGCCCCCTGCAGCGTTGCCAGCAAGCCTCTTGGCGGCACGCCTACGGCCGCATCCGCCACCGCCATGGGCGGCACCGCCCAAACCACCACAGCGCGCCAACTCGCCTCCTTCGACAGTGGAGTGGTCGTCGTTAGCCCCTAGAGCTAGCCAACCACCGCCACGTCGCCCTACAGCACAGTAGGGCGGTCCACCGATGAGCTGATCCACGGCCGCCGCGAACCGACATGGTTGTGCTATAAAAGGAAGCCCCCGAGCTCCTCCGAGCATCGAGGCAGCCTCACACCGTCCCCCTAGTGCCCCCATTGCCATCAATTGAAGAGGAGAAGGCCGTCTTAAACCTCTCCGGTCAGCTCGGTCGCCGCCTCGTTCCGGTTCACCCCGGCGCCACCAGGGCCTTCCCCACCCTTCCATCACCACCACTCGGCTCCTCATCATCTTGCGGAGCCGCCCAGACCCCCAACTACGACGGAGCATCACCCTAGCCCGAGCCCCCAAATCCACCGAAGCTTTCCCTCCGCCGTAGAGCTCGCCGCCGGCGATTCCCTCCACCCCCGTCGACCCTACAACCACCGGAAGGACCGCCCTAGATCCGCGGATCCATCCCCGCCCTCGGGGCCGCGAGGAACCGCCGTTCGCCGGCGACGAACGCCGGAGCCCCCGCCTCTGCTCGAGCAGAGGAAGAAGAGGGATTGGAGACCAGTCAAACATGACTAGTGGGCCCCCTGGACCCACTGTCAGTGACTCCCCGCGCGGTCCACGCTGGATAAGTGGAGGCGTAAAACCTCAAGTACGCCTCCTCTGACCGAAAGCGTAATCTCGTTTGAAACGTTTTCTTTTTCTGTTTTTTTAAAACAGATTTTTACCAAAATTTGACTAGCTATAACTTTTTAATTATAACTCCAAATGAGTTGATTCTTTTTCCTACCTTCCTCAAATTTTGTCTAGTTTATTTTAAGATTTATTTCAAAAAAATTCAGACAACTTTTTGGTACTGTTTTTGAAACTATATATTGATTCAAAAATATTTTAAATAGGATTTTGAGAGAGGAGAAAGCCTTCAAAGATTTTGGAGTGCACCCTGCCTCCCCACAACTTGAAGGCAAGCATCCTGAACCCTGGCATAATATTTTTTATGTGTTGGTTGACACGATTATAACACCACCTTATTTCGGAAAAACTCGTTATTTTATGTGGTGATACGATCCTTTGCATGAATGCATACTAGTGATTTCCTTGCTGTTGGAAATGAATATACTTGTTATGGTAATCATCCTCATGTGCCTTGCATGCATGCCGGAAAGGAATCCGGGAAAGCCTCTGCCTCCGGTAGGCGTGAGCTTGTCGCCGGTCTCCGTCAGGACGGTTATGTCCGGTATGGCATAGTAAGGTATAATGAGCGGTGATTCTGTTGGTTGAAATATATTTGTTATACATGTCATGCAGGAAATTTATAAACCTCCTGAGTCGACCATAGATCGAGTCTTGTTCCAGTAACCCCCATACTTGTTTCGTACTACCACTTGTCCCTATAACAAGTACGGTACGGTTCAGTAAGTCATCAACCCCTTTCAAGCACACACCGTACAGAGAGGCCATGGTGGAAGATACCGGTTGTAGCCGGTAGGCAGGCCACCTGGTCCAGGGGCATGGGTGTTTCCGGTTGGGACCAAGAGGGGGGCACCCCTTAGACCGCGCGGTATAAATTTGATCCCATGCTATGCGAGGTTGTAGCCTCCCCACTTAGAGTTTTGCTTGACAGGTGTCGTGGGTGATTCCAGACACCGGTAAATTAAGCTGGTGTGTGCAAGTCAGGTGTGTTTTCAATTAAAAGACCATAGACGGAATTAGTCTTGATGGACTAAAGGAATCCGTTACTCGTGGGTAAAGAGTACACCCTCTGCAGAGATTAAATCTATTCGAATAGCCGCGTCCATGGTTAAGGACTACAGTCTGGGATGGGTCAAGTGTCGGTCTTAGTGTCGGTCTTCGGAGGAGAAACTACTAAACCAGAACGTGGATCATGACTGATGACTTGTGATAATTATGTTATGTTTATTATGGACTAACCCATTATATTATTTGAATTATTGAGTATCCATGGGACGGTTCTACCTCCTGGATATTCATTTGATTATTTATTTTATAAGCCCTTTATGTGGTGTCGCTGAGACGCCCGACTGTGGCATTGCTTGTTATTTATTTACTTTATAAGCCCTTTATGTGGTGTCGCTGAGATGCCCGACTGTGGCATTGCTTGTTATTTATTTACTTTATAAGCCCTTTATGTGGTGTCGCTGAGACGCCCGACTGTGGCATTGCTTGTTATTTATTTACTTTATAAGCCCTTTATGTGGTGTCGCACAGATGCCCAACTGCGGCATTTTATTCCACTCCATTATTGCTTATTCGTGTTGCATATAAATAACCTGCTTGCATGCATCAGAGATTTTATTTTATGACTGACGATGTGATCATAGAATATTTCAGCGCACGATTATCATTTATATTATACCCGTGTTCATAATGTTTGCGAGTACATTCAAAGTACTCACTGGCTTGTCCCTGGCTATTGTCTTGGCCAGATTTCCT
>NC_041383.1:200621138-200721509 GCF_002162155.2 Triticum dicoccoides
TGATTATTTATTTTATAAGCCCTTTATGTGGTGTCGCTGAGACGCCCGACTGTGGCATTGCTTGTTATTTATTTACTTTATAAGCCCTTTATGTGGTGTCGCTGAGACGCCCGACTGTGGCATTGCTTGTTATTTATTTACTTTATAAGCCCTTTATGTGGTGTCGCTGAGACGCCCGACTGTGGCATTGCTTGTTATTTATTTACTTTATAAGCCCTTTATGTGGTGTCGCACAGATGCCCAACTGCGGCATTTTATTCCACTCCATTATTGCTTATTCGTGTTGCATATAAATAACCTGCTTGCATGCATCAGAGATTTTATTTTATGACTGACGATGTGATCATAGAATATTTCAGCGCACGATTATCATTTATATTATACCCGTGTTCATAATGTTTGCGAGTACATTCAAAGTACTCACTGGCTTGTCCCTGGCTATTGTCTTGGCCAGATTTCCTACACGGAGAGGAGCATTGCGACGACAGCCTCGGAACCTAAGCAACGGTGATAGCAGTCTCGTGAAGATAGGAGTTAACCTGGTCAGCTGTTCCTGTTGGGAAATGGAGTCCCATAGACACCGATGATCCACAAGCCGCTTCCGCCATGAACCTCTAGAAATCACTTGTTGTACTCATAGGCCAGAATGGTCTTGTACTACATATTTTTGTATTTTGCTTGAAATTTCTGTATCAATTTGGTGCCTCATCAGCTAACAGTAATCCTGGGGCTGGTAAGCACAATGGCCATTTTCTGGAAATTAATACCCGGAAAACTGGTCGTGACAGGCGGCCAAAGGAGAACTACTGCTATTGTGCCCTGGTTATTCCGGATGAGCACCTCAGTAGAGAAAGCCGAAAATTGACTGTCATGATATAGCGAGAGACTGATCAACCACTCGAAGACTCACCAGAATCTTTAGGATTCCTCCACATTAATGAAGGGCCATTTCCCGGTCATGTACATACGCGCCCGTATTCGGATGCACCCGAAGGTACCAGGAGCTACATAGTAGCCCCAACGTTAGACTCCCATGGCCAAGCGAAAGTGTTATAGCTATATAGTCCGGTTGCCTAGTTCGACGTGCGATCACCTCCTTAATGGACCAAGATGTTGGATCAAGCGTGATTAAGCATATTTTTCGCGAACACCCCCGCATCATATGCGTGGGGGCTGAAGCCAACGACTGCTAACTTTCGGATTACATATATATATATATATATAGACGGTCTATTCTGCTAATATTAGCAGAATAACTATTTTGCACACCACTTCGGCACTGCACGCTCAATAGAAGCGCACTGCATCATTTTGACGACGAGCACTGCAATAGAGACTAGTGAACTTCTCGTCGGAAAAAACTGCACGCGTTATTTTTTCGGTACTGTTTTCGTTCTAATTTTTTAACCGTTTATCGGAATGAGGCGTGTAAATACCGTTGAAAAGCTATGGATTAGGCGCAACTTCGACATGTTGAACACTTTTCGAGATTCCAAACGGTTCAAGAGCAGTTTTGAAAATGGTGCGGCGGATGACGAGTGGCAGCGAGCGTTTTTTTGTGTTTTTTTCTAAACCGCTTGTCGGAATGAAGCAAATGATACACCGTTGGATAGATATCATCGAGGCGCATCTTTTATATATATAAATCTTTCTCTAATTCGTTACGGTTTAAGAGCAGTTTCAAATTTACTAAATCGCGGAACTCTGTTTTTTTGAATTTTTTTGAATTTTTGGTACTGTTTTCGCTCTAGTTTTTGAACTGTTTATTAATACGAGGCGTGTAATACGTCGTTGGAAAGCTATGGACAAGGCGCAACTTTCATATGTAGAAATGGTTTTGAAATTCCTTACAATTTTAAGTTGATTTTGGAAATCGTGCGGCGGACAAGGAGTGGCAGCGGGCGTTTTTCACGAAATTTTTACAAACCGGTTGTCGAAATGATTCAAACGATATGCCAATGGAAAGATACCAACAAGACGCAACTTTTTCATGTAGAACACTCTCTCTAATTCCTTGCGGTTTAAGAGCAGTTTTAATTTACCGAAATGCGGACACTCTGTTTTTCGCGACACCCAAATCGACGTGGGTACTTCATCCGACTGAAAACAACACTGCATCGGACGCAAAAATGCACTGCATCGGACGGGTAAGAGAACTGCATGGTTTCTTTTATTCAAATGTAATTTTTTGAAGGACGAGAAAATAGAGTGCACTTCACATACGGTGTAAATGAACCACAACACTTTCAAGAAGTGAACCGCATTACTTTTTTTCGCTTTCCGGAACAATTTTTTTGCACATACGGGAACATCATACAGCCGACCGCACTACTTCAGAATGAAAACCGCACTGCATCGGACGGGCAAAGCGAGCTGCATGATTTCTTTTGTCAGACGTAATTTTTCTCAAAGGAGTTTTTGTTGTCTTTTTTTTCAACATTTTTTATGAACGAGTGGACCTCAAAGACGAGGGCAAGTGAACCACACGAATATCAAAATTGAACCACATTAGAACCACATGCGCAGGGAGCAAAGGTGTTTACGCAGCTACATAGAAAAATTACCATCCATTCTAAGAACAAAATGCACTAGGCAGTGCCCTTTTTCTCTCCTGGTTTCTCATAAACAACAAAATGAACTTCAAATGAACGTCGATGTTCTCTTCTTTTTCTTACTGGACGCACTTCTTTCTTAAGTAAACTAAACTGCACATTGACGCAAACAAAACACCAACGAACCACAAAGTGAACCTCTTCTTTTGAGTAAAATGCATAAGACGCAAACTAAATCCAACACAAAACACGTGTGGCCTGCACCGCGGCAGTCGGTCGCTCTGGCCACAAAAATTGCCAAGGGAGATACCCGTGCTCTCATCGCCGGCGAGGGGAAGGAGGAGCTCGGGTGCTGCTCCACTACCACGGCGATGTCCGTGCAGGTTGACAGGGCAGAAATCGCCAAGGATCTGCAGCTCGTCGCCAGGGAGGTGTTTTTGCCCGGAATCTAGTGATGGTTACCCTGCCGCCGAACCGCACTGCACACACGGCCGTCAGAGGACAGTGGCGCCCACCCAAACCGAACTGCAGTCGTGGTGGCCACAGACTTGGCCATTGACCTCGCCGTCGATGGCAGTGAAAGGGTGCACGGCCTGGGAAGGAGGGAAGGGAGGTGAGGGGTGGCGCGATGGCCATGGCTCGGCAGATCCCGTGCACATCCGACGAAACTAGGAAGGGTTGGAGCACAAGTGAGCCCGAAGAGGTGGTGGCGCGTGCTGTGGGAGGTGGTGGTCTGGAAGATCCTTGCTGGCACGGTGAGGAGCAGGGGCACGGCGGGCGAGAGGCTGGGGTAGTGCCGATTTGCTTGTTGGGCGGGCCGTTGCTTGGGATGGTGGTGGATCCCCCCTGGTGACGCGGATCTGGACACGATAAGGCGGATGCGGCTGCCGGCGACATGGGAGGTGAGGTGGAGGGATGTGCCGTGGGAAGCAGCAGCGGGGACACGAAGCTTGGGAGGTGGCGGGGTCGTCGGCGCTGGGGGCGTGCTACGAGCACTCACGCACTAGACTGCACGTCGCCGAGGGGGTGTGCTGCTGCCGGCGCGGCGGCCCTCACAGACAAAGTGGCGCGCTGATTTGCGCGGATCTCGCCGGAACGTGCAGCGGTGGTGTCGCCGTGGACGGTAGGGCTTGGATCCATCGACGGGAGAGTCGCCCGGCATGGGGAGGCGTGGGCGCATCGGGGGGATCCGCGCCGCGTGGGGCAGTTTGCCGGTCAGGGTCACGACGCGCGGTGGCAGTTGGCTTATCTAAGGGCGGCCTGGATGTGGTCGAGGTTGGTCATGGGGTTGTGAGGGAGGAGTGGCAGGGGTGGCCGGGAGGAAGGTGAAGGGGATCGGGGAAGGAAGAAGGTGGGGAGGGGAGAATGCGGTCGTGGGAAGAGGTGGGTGGGGTGGGCCGGTGGGAAGAGGTGGGATCGGGGAAGGAAGAAGGTGGGTTTAGTGGGCTAGACGGGGTGTTAGCAGAATAAGGTTTTTGGTGTGCAGAATAAGGTCTTAAGGGGTGTTATCATAATAGACCCACCCTATACATACACACACACACACACACACACAGATATATATATATATATGTGTGTGTGTGTGTGTGTGTGTGTGTGTGTGTGTGTGTGTGTGTGTGTGTGTGTGTGTGTGTGTGTGCGTGTCTATAAACGGCCACACATGGGATACAATCATATTTTCAGGCAAACAGTATAAATATAGCCTCATAATCAAAATAAACATTGTTTTTACAATGATATGATTCATCACTCGAACAAGCCATTCTTCGAGCACTACGCCTCTATTAGGCAGGCACCTTCTGTGACCTGCGCCAAGTAGTGCTCGGCCGAATATTGGCCCCCCGCCGGATCCTGGGTCGCTATAATGGTGGCCTCCATATCCGTTCAATAGGCTTTAACGCGGGCAAGAGCCATTCGTGCACCCACTATGCACGCCGACTTCCTCATGGCGTCGATCCGAGGCACGGCCCCAAGGAATTGTTGCACCAAACCAAAGTAACTGTCCGGCTTAGGCCCCTTCGGCCAAAGATGGTCTATTACAGACCACATTGCAAGCCCGGACAGCCTGTGAAGCTCCGCTACAGCAGCCATATTCTCATTTAACGGCAGCAGGTGAGTGGGAGCATTGAATTGCGACCAGAAAAGCTTCTCCACTTCCTTATCACCTTGATCCTCGAAGAACTTGGCTGCGTCAGCTGTACTATTCGCCAAGTCCGCATATGCGTCTGTAGGACTCCAGCATCCATCCAGGGGAGCATACTTCGGATCCAAAAACTTTGTCCGCAGTAAGTACGAGCCCCCAGCCACGATTTTGTCGGCCTGTTGGAGCTCCTCCCGCATACCACGGATCTCGGTCCGCATCTCCTTGGTGGCATTAAGTGCCTTGTCCAGCTCGGCCGAGCTAGCCTTACTCTCCTTTTCAAGGAGTACATACCGGTCGGCGGCATTTTTCAACTCCACAGCCATTTCGGCTATCTTTTCCTTGCTTCGGCGATGAGCAACTTGTTCGGCTCTCAATTCTTCGGCAGCCTTTAGGGCAGCCGCATTGCTAGCCCGAGCCTGTTCCTTGGCCTGAGCAAGTTCCGCCCTCAGGGCCTCCACGGCAGCAGCTCCATCTGAAGTACAAACACATTGCATTAATATTATGCCCCTCTCACACTTTCCTATACAACATAATAAGGGAAGCAGAGCACATACCCTGTGACTCATCCAGCCGCTTGCTCACCAGTGTGATATCGGCATCGATAGATCTGATTTGCCTCCTTAGTTCGGCAACCTCAATAGACTGGTCGACTGTCGGATCCTTAGACACCTGCGCACATGTACAGCGCAGCCATTACTATATGATCCCCCGTTTGCCACCTATGGCGAGCAACCAGAGTATCAGGGGCTACTATCCATATGGAGCACACCTAGCGCGTGCCTTACAGCCAAAAAATAGTGCATTTTTTCACTACATACCTCAAAGCCTCTGAGCAGGCTCATAAATGCCTCATTCAAACCGCTTGTAGCGGAGGAAATCTTCTTAAGCACCGCGCGCATTAATGAGCGGTGCTCCTCCAAGAGTACAGCTCGCTCCAGAAGACCTGTCAGTACGTCCGGCCGAACACCGAACTGTGTTGGACCCTCCTCGTCGCCCCCTGTGGGAGCCAAACGCTCCGGGCTTAGGGCGGCTGACGTATTAGCTTCCGGCTTCGGCAGAACCAGACTCCTCCATGACGATGCCTCAGTGTCACCCGCTTCATGAGGCGGAGAAGTGGGCGGGGTCTCGCTCTCCATCATCTCCGGAGGAAGATCCCCCGAAGACAAACTCTGTTGAGAAGAGCTGCTAGCCGGACTGCAAAAGACAGATCCTGGTTAGGGATCTCGGAGAAACACCGTACTTTCAAATTAACGATTAACTTATAGCTCAGCAGAGGGCTGGCCCATTGGTGGGCACGGCGCGGTAAGGGTGCCCGTCGCGGTAGAGCCCCCTGGTGATATCTTCTTCCCTTGCTTGGGCATCTCCGTCTCTAAGTCTTCGGAGGCGGCGCTCTTCTTCCCGTGCGGGCAGGAGGCTTTAGCCTCCCCTCCTCGACTATCCTCCTCAGGGGAGGTAACGATTCCCCCGGTTTGGATGCGTAGTGTGTGGAGTTCGGCTTCACTCCCCTTTCCTTCGCCTTTCCCTGAGGGCATTTTGCTGAGCACCCGGCCAAGCATCTTGGCAACGGTTGGACCAGGCGAGCCTTCAGGAAGTGGCACCGGACACCTGATTCTCTCCGCCTTGTTGAGCCATTCCTGGCCATGGAGGGTTTTCAGAATAATGAAAAATATAAACGAAGTGTCCGGCTTTAAAGGTTACTTACTTGGGCATCTAGGCGATTGCAGCTTAGGCCCGCATCCTCGGTGGTGTCCGGACACTTTACTTGTGGTCCGAAGAATAATTTACACATCCCTTCGAGCTTCAGGCCAAAGAAGTTCTTAATAGTCCATGGACCCTCCGGATTGAACTCCCACATCCGGAGAGGCCGACGTTTGCACGGCAACATCCATCGGATTAGCATCACTTGAATTATGCTGACAAGATTTATGTCCCTCTCGAGAAGCTCCCAGATGCGATTCTGCAGTACTGGTACCTCGCCAGCGGGCCCCCAATTGCGTCCTACATCGGTCCAAGACGCCAACTGTGACAGAGGGCCCGAGCGAAACTCGGGGGTGGCTACCCACTTTGTGCCTCTGGGAGCCGTAACATAAAACCACCTCTGTTACCATACATCAGATACTTCCGGGAAAGAACCCTCTGGCCATGGGGCATCGGTGTTCCTGCTTATTATGGCACCTACGCACTCTGCATGTCGCCCCTCAATTATCTTCGGCTTCACATTGAAGGTCTTGAGCCATAAGCCGAAGTGTGGGTGACGTGGAGAAAAGCCTCGCACACAATAATGAACGACGAGATATGGAGGATAGCGTCCGGAGCCAGATCATGAAAATCCAACCCATAGTAGAACATGAGCCCCCTCACAAAAGGGTCGAGGGTGAGGCCCAGGCCGCAGAGGAAGTGAGGGACAAACACAATGCTCTCATTGGGCTCTGGTGTAGGGATAACCTGCCCTAGAGTAGGAAGCCTGTGCTGGATATCGGCGGTCAGGTATCCGACCTCCCTAAGCCTCGTAATGTCCTCCTCTTGGATCGAGGAGGCCACCCACCGGCCTTTAGGGTTGGATCCGGACATACTGGAGGATCTGGGGTGTTGGAGCTTAGGTCTTGGGTGTTGGAGCTCGAGGTGCGAGAAGGTGCAAGGGAGGTGGAAAAGAGGCATAGGCCTTGACCCCTTTATAAAGGGGGTGAATATCAAGAGTCCTCAGTGTGACCGCTTGAGACTTATCCAAAAATACACGGAGTCATACTAACGGTCGTCGTGGGGTTACGCATGCCCATATTGATGGAAAATCCCGCATTAAGAGGAACACGATCTCTGCTTTGGCAGGATGTGCCAATAAAACCGCCTCGCAACGCGAGTCGAGGTGTTGCAAGAAACGCCGGTTCATGTTGGACTAGGACATGATACAAGGGCACGACGTACGAAGATTGCCAGCAGATCAGATTTACGCTATGTTCCCTACAATGGTATGTGAAGATCATCTTGTAGATCCGGACATGGTTTGAGTGTTCGATAACTACCTTGGAGTATTCAGAGAAGGAACCCGCCTTGCAATGCCGAAGACAAGACTACACGCCGGACTCATCATCATTGAAGCCTGGTTCAGGGGCTACTGAGGAAGTCCTGGATTAGGGGGTATCCAGACAGTCAGACTGTATACATCATCCGGACTATTGAAGCGTGAAGATACAAGACTCAAGACTTCGGCCAGTGTCTGGATGGGACTCTCCTTTGCGTGGAAGGCAAGCTTGGCGATCCAGACATTGTGTTTCCTTCCTTGTAACCGACTCCATGTAAACCCTAGCCCTCTCCGATGTCTAAATAAACTGGAGAGGTTGGTCCTTAGAAGGCCGATCACAATTACAATCATACCATCATAGGCTAGCTCTTAGGGTTTAGCCTCTATGATCTCGTGGTAGATCTACTCTTGTACTACTCATATCTTCAATATTAATTAAGCAGGAAGTAGGGTTTTACCTCCATTGAGAGGGCCCGAACCTGGGTAAACATTGTGTCCCTTGCTTCCTGTTACCATCAGCCTAAGACGCACAGATCGGGACCCCCTACCCGAGATCCGCCGGTTTTGACACCAACACCACCCAACTTGTTTCGTTTAGGGTGCCTCAGCGTCGACAAAACCCTAACCACCTAACTTGTTTGGTTTAGGGTGGCTCGGCGTCGACGGAACCCTAACCACCCAACTAGTTTGGTTTAGGGTGCCTCAGAGTCGACGGGACCCTAACCACCTAACTTGTTTGGTTTAGGGTGGCTCGGCGTTGACAAAACCCTAACCACCCAACTTGTTTGGTTTAGGGTGGCTCGGTGTTGATGGAACCCTAACCGCCCAACTAGTTTGGTTTAGGGTGGCTCGGCATCGACGGAACCCTAACCTTCAAACCCTAACCATCTAACATCCATCAAAGCAACATATATCATCAATATATATATATATATATATATATATATATATATATATATATATATATATGAACCATCATCCATCTATCAAAGCAACATATATCATCATAGGCATAACTTCAGCCATCTAACAGCCATCAAAGCAACATATATCATCAATATATATATAAACCATCATCCATCCATCAAAGAAACATATATCATCATAGCATAACTTCAGCCATCTAGCAGCCATCAAAGCAACATATATCATCATAGGTATAACTTGAGCCATCTAACAAAGCATTAGCTAAATACCATAGCATAGTGGAGTTCAACATAACCATAGATTCTTATAGCCATAATTAATAGATTCTTAGAACATCAGCTAAAGACCGTAGCATAGTGGAGTTCAACATAGTTCACAACTACTACATCCATACATTACACTTCATTAAACCACCCTTCATAGAAGATTAGCAAAGCCTTCTATCAAAGCAACATATATCATGATAGGTATGCTCTGCTTCATCTAGCCTGTTCATCTTCATCTACCTCATTCCTTAAAGATGTCATGGATCAACTTCAACTTCTCTTTGCTCTTCTCCAGTGCCTTGAACTGAACATTCAGCTGGAGCTTGAGCTCATCCCTGCAGTTTATCAGATTCCCATGTCCCTTCTTGAGATAAGACATGCGAAGGTTCAACTGCACATTCTCTTGAGTGAATTTTTTCACGGACTTGGTGAGCTCATCAACCTGAACCTTTAAATTGTTGTTGTTTTCAGTTAGCTTTTCCTTCTCTTTCAAATGATTCATCTTCAGGTTCCTAATGACACTGCCTTCAGTTTCTACCAAGTTCATCAGCACTGCATACTTCTCTTGCAACTTCAAGTTCTCTGCCTCTTTCTTCTCCATTTTATTCTTCATGCCAGCCAGAGCTGATGCATTGGTAACCTCAGCTCTCTTCTCCTTACTCTGCACATGGCTAAAATCCAACACTCTGTCCTCCTGGGCATTGAGAAGTTGCTGAACATCTCCAACTAGTTTGTCATAGTTGGCATCCAGATTCCTCTTCTCTTCTTTAAGGTGGCGAATAGTTAGTGAACTATCTAGGTTATCCTTCCTCCCAGCAGTCATGTTGTCTTCAAACATTTCCCAAAGCTTCAACAATGCATTGTGGGAGGCCACTCTGTGTCAACCCACCCAAGAAAACCACAATTCTGACATGCCTGCCATATAGCAAACACTTATATTGTTACTTTCTGAAGAATTACAATTATAAAAGGGCATTCTAAAAAATTCAACTAACAACATAACAACTACAACCTAAGATCTAGGATAAATTGTCATGCAATATAAAATATAGACAAACAACTATGAAACACTCAACTTTGAGCTTCTACTCTATTAAATAATCAACATTTGCCGCAATTAAAAATGAGCATCTCCATTGCTAACTAAGCTACTAGCCAAATATAATACTACAAAATAGTGGGCAATTTAACTAAACAGGAATACACATTAGCACATGACTACAAAACATGTTGCAGGGAGCTTCAATACTAATAAATAACTAAACTATGAGCATCTCCACTGCCAACTAAGCTACTGGCCATATATATTACTAACATTAGGTGGCATGTTTAAGAAAGTTGAGCATCAAAACTACTAAATGGTAAACAATGAGCTTCATCATCAGTAGTACTAACTTATTAAACAGAGGCTACCAACTATATTACACTGAACATAGAGAGAGAGAGAGAGAGCATGATTCTTACAGGCTGAGCACAAACTAGAAACCTCCTGCCCATATCAAATGCTTCAAAAGCTACAAGGCCCTCAGTTGGCAGCCGATGCTCCACGCAGAGCCCCTCAGTTGCCTTCTCCAAGCCATTGTAGTCTTGGTCTTCAATGCTAGTAGGAATCTAGAGGAGCAAAAGGAACCAAAATAGCCAAATAAAAAAACCAGATCACCAAATCCCCAAATCCCCAAATAAAAAACCCTAACCCTAACCCTAGCTCTACCACTGACCTGATACTGCATACCGTTGTCTTCGGAGGAGATCTGTAGGCTGGATAATTCGTTGCTGCTATCATCCTCGAAGACGATGGCACGACGGCGGTGGTGGATGCGACGGACTGCGCGGCGAGCGGCGGCGGATGGGAGAGACGAGGCGATGGGGCGAAAAGAGGAGAGGGATAGAGTGTAGCTGGCTCCGATTCAACCAGCCTCGAGCCAGAGAAAGCGACCGAGCGGGGTGCGCGCAGGTACGCCACCGTGGCACCTGACAGGTGGGCCCGGTGAAAGTACAACTAATCCCTGGGTGGTTTTGGTAATTCTTAACAACATATAGTTCATTGAACTAATGCTCTTTCAAGATGATCATTTCAGAAAGTTCAATGATTGGCATGGCACGACTAGAGATGTGGACCCCTCAAAATGCAAAGGACATATATTGGCAACAAGCTCAAGACTCTACATTTTTTCATTTTAGTGATCCAAGATCACATTGAGTCCATAGGAAAGCCAATACTATTAAAAGGGGATGAGGTGTTGCTTAATGGCTTACTTGCTCAAAATGCTTAGTGATATGCTCCAAAACCCTCAACCACTTTCTCATTTCCACATATGTCCTAAACCTAAAAGTCAAATTCGGCCCCACCGATTTGATCTATCCGGCGCCATCGAGTTTCATTTGACATAGCCACTGCCACAAACCCTAGTTACTTCGGTCTCACCGATAGGGATCTCGGTCTCACTGAGATCGGATTGCAAAGTCCCTGTTGCCTTTTTGTAACATTTCCGTCTCACCGAAATGAGCGAAACGGTCCCGCCGAGTCTGCATTGCAAACTCCCTGTTTCCTTTTCGTAACACTTCGGTTCTACTGAAGTGAGCGAATCGGTCCCACAGGTAAAAATATGAACCCTAGCATATCAGTCTCACCGAGATGACAAAATCGGTCCCACCGAAAACTCTAACGTTCATATTTTTACCTGGATCGGTCAGACAGAGTTTTATGATTCAGCCCCACCGAGTTTGGGAATCTGTGTATAACTGTTAGATTTTGTGTGGAGGCTATATATACCCCTCCACCCATTCTTCATTTGTGAGGAGAGCAATCAGAACATACCTACACTTCCACCATTCATTTTCTGAGAGAGGACCACCTACTCATGTGTTGAGACCAAGATATTTCCAATCCTACCACAAGAATCTTGATCTCTAGCCTTCCCCAAGTTGCTTTCCACTCAAATCATCTTTCCACCATAGCCAAATCTGTGAGAGAGAGTTGAGTGTTGGGGAGACTATCATTTGAATCACAAGAGCAAGGAGTTCATCATCAACGCACCATCTATTACCTTTTGGAGAGTGGTGTCTCCTAGATTGGTTAGGTGTCACTTGGGAGCCTCTGTCAAGATTGTGGAGTTGAACCAAGGAGTTTGTAAGGGCAAGGAGATCGCGTACTTCGTGAAGATCTACCCTAGTGAGGCAAGTCCTTCGTGGGCGATGGCCATGGTGGGATAGACAAGGTTGCTTCTTCGTGGACCCTTCATGGGTGGAGCCCTCCGTGGACTCGCACAACCGTTACCCTTCGTGGGTTGAAGTCTCCATCAACGTGGACGTACGATAGCACCACCTATCGGAACCATGCCAAAAATCTTTGTGTCAACATTGCGTTTGCTCCCTCCAAACTCCTCCCATTTACTTTCTTGCAAGTTGCATGCTTTACTTTCTGCTGCCCATATACTCTTTGCATGCTTGCTTGAATTGTATTAAGATTGCTTAACTTGTGCTAAGTTGCTAAAATCTACCAAGAACTAAAATTGGGAAAAGGTTAAGTTTTATTTTGTCAAGTAGTCTAATCACCCCCCTCTAGACATACTTCTGATCCGACACCCGATTGGTCAGATACGTGGTTAATACGTGCTTATGCGACTGTCAAACTATTTTGCAACACTTAGGCTTTGCGCTGGTACTGAACTGCAAAAAAATGACTAGTGGTACTGATTCGTTACACCGTGCCGAAGTGTGGTAGTTCCTTGCAATTAACTTAGTTTTATGTGATGGTGCTTATGTGGAAGAACTCATTCGACTATGATGAATTTTACTATGCCACAACTGACCTGAGAAGCTGATCGTGGTTTGCTCTTAAGAAAGAATATGGATCCCATAGTCCTGGTTAAAATTTTCATAACGAGAAGTATCTATGCTTGAGCATTATTACGCCTTTTCCTCCAAGGTTTCCTAGAGTCCACCTTTTCCTTCGGTGGCGGCACCAAACTAGGGTTTTTACGTCAATCCACTGCCGATTGCTACCTTCGCGTGTGCGATTGGCGTCCCAAGAGGTGATCACGAAGTTGTTTCTGCGACTGCATGGAGATCTCGGGGGGTGCGAAGGGAGGAGGAGGACCGAACGGCGCTCGAACGGAGAAGGAGGTGCGGAAGAGGATAACTTGGGTGATGGGGTAGACCTATTGGAAATATGCCCTAGAGGCAATAATAAAAGTATTATTATATTTCAATGTTCATGATAAATGTCTTTTATTCATGCTATAACTGTATTATCCGGAAATCGTAATACACATGTGAATACTTAGACCACAATATGTCCCTGGTGAGCCTCTAGTTGACCAGCTCGTTGTGATCAACAGATAGTCATGGTTTCCTGACTATGGACATTGGATGTCGTTGATAACGGGATCACATCATTAGGAGAATGATGTGATGGACAAGACCCAATCCTAAGCATAGCATAAAAGATCGTGTAGTTCGTTTTGCTAGAGCTTTGCCAGTGTCAAGTATCTCTTCCTTCGACCATGAGATCGTGTAACTCCCGGATACCGTAAGAGTGCCTTGGGTGTATCAAACGTCACAACGTAACTGGGTGACTATAAAGGTGCATTACAGGTATCTCCGAAAGTAGCTGTTGGGTTGACACGGATCGAGACTGGGATTTGTCACTCCGTATGACGGAGAGGTATTTCTGGGCCCACTCGGTAATGCATCATCATAATGAGCTCAATGTGACCAAGGTGTTGGACACGGGATCATGCATTACGGTACGAGTAAAGTGACTTGCCGGTAACGAGACTGAACAAGGTATTGGGATACCGACGATCGAGTCTCGGGCTAGTAACGTACCGATTGACAAAGGGAATTGCATACAGGGTTTGATCGAATCCTCGACATCGTGGTTCATCCGATGACAACATCGAGGAGCATGTGGGAGCCATCATGGGTATCCAGATCCTGCTGTTGGTTATTGACTGAGAGCGTCTCGGTCATGTCTGCATGTCTCCCGAACCCGTAGGGTCTACACACTTAAGGTTCGGTGGCGCTAGGGTTATTAGGAAGACTAGTATGTGACTACCGAATGTTGTTCGGAGTCCCGGATGGGATCCTGGACGTCACGAGGAGATCCGGAAGGGTCCGGAGGTAAAGATTTATATATGGGAAGTTGTCAAACAGACACCGGGAAGTTTCGGGGTCATACCGGTATTGTACCGGGGCCACCGGAAGGGTTCCGGGGGTCCACCGGGAGGGGCCACCCCTCCCGGGGGGCCACATGGGCTGCGTGGGGCAGGGAGCCAGCCCCTGGTGGGCTGGCCGCACCCCCTCCCTTGGGCCCATGCGCCTAGGGTTGAGGGGGGAACCCTAGAGGGGGCGCCCCCCTTGGCTTGGGGGGCAAGCCACCCTCTCCACTCTCCCCTAGGCCGCCGCACCCCCCCCCTAGATGGGTTCTAGGGGGCCGGCCCCCTTCTCCCTTCCCCCTATAAATAGAGGGGTGAGGGGAGGGCAGCCGCACCACCCTCCAAGGCGCAGCCCTCCCCTCCCCAACACCTCTCCTCCTCCGTTGTGTGCTTGGCGAAGCCCTGTCGGAGTACTGCCTCTCCACCATCACCACGCCGTCGTGCTGCCGGTGGAGCTGTCTTCCTCAACCTCTCCTTCCCCCTTGCTGGATCAAGAAGGAGGAGACGTCTCCCGTCCCGTACGTGTGTTGAACGCGGAGGTGTTGTCCGTTCAGCACTTGGTCGTCGGTGATTCGAATCACGTCGAGTACGACTACATCATCACCTTGCAACCTTCCGCACGCGATCTACAAGTGGTATGTAGATGCAAACTCTCTCCCTTGACTCGTTGCTTAGATGAACTCATAGATGGATCTTGGTGAAACCGTAGGAAAAATTTTAATTTTCTGCAACGTTCCCCAACAGTGGCATCATGAGCTAGGTCTATGCGTAGTTCTCTTTGCACGAGTAGAACACAATTTTGTTGTGGGCGTGGATTTTGTCATCTTACTTGCCTCTACTAGTCTTTTCTTGCTCAACGGTATTGTGGGATGAAGCGGCCCGGACCAACCTTACACGTACGCTTACGTGAGACCGGTTCCACCGACTGACATGCACTAGTTGCATAAGGTGGCTGGCGGGTGTCTGTCTCTCCCACTTTAGTTGGAGCGGAATCGATGAACAGGGCCCTTATGAAGGGTAAATAGAAGTTGACAAAATCACGTTGTGGTGATTCGTAGGTAAGAAAACGTTCTTGCTAGAACCCAATTGCAGCCACGTAAAAGATGCAACAACAATTAGAGGACGTCTAACTTGTTTTTGCAGCGATTGATCATGTGATGTGATATGGCCAGAAGTTGTGATGAATGATGAATTGTGATGTATGAGATCATGTTCTTTGTAATAGGATTCACGACTTGCATGTCGATGAGTATGACAACCGGCAGGAGCCATAGGAGTTGTCTTTATTTTTTTGTATGACCTGCGTGTCATTGAATAACGCCATGTAAACTACTTTACTTTATTTCTAAACGTTAGTCATAGAAGTAGAAGTAGTCGTTGGCGTGACAACTTCATGAAGACACGATGATGGAGATCATGATGATGGAGATCATGGTGTCAAGCCGGTGACAAGATGATCATGGAGCCCCAAAGATGAAGATCAATGGAGCTGTATGATATTGGCCATATCATGTCACAACTATATAATTGCATGTGATGTTTATTATGTATTATGCATCTTGTTTACTTAGGACGACGGTAGTAAATAAGATGATCCCTTATAAAATTTCAGGAAGTGTTCTCCCCTAACTGTGCACCGTTGCTACAGTTCGTCGCTTCTAAGCACCACGTGATGATCGGGTGTGATGGATTCTTACGTTCACATACAACGGGTGTAAGACAGTTTTACACAGCGAAAACACTTAGGGTTAACTTGACGAGCCTAGCATGTGCAGACATGGCCTCGGAACACGGAGACCGAAAGGTCGAACACGAATCGTATGAAAGATACGATCAACATGAGAATGTTCACCGACGATGACTAGTCCGTCTCACGTGATGATCGGACACGGGCTAGTCGACTCGGATCGTGTAACACTTAGATGACTAGAGGGATGTCTAATCTAAGTGGGAGTTCATAATTTGATTAGAACTTTATTATCATGAATTTAGTCTAAAACCTTTGCAAATATGTCTTGTAGATCAATGGCCAACGCTAATGTCAACATGAACTTCAACGCGTTCCTAGAGAAAACCAAGCTGAAAGATGATGGCAGCAACTATACGGACTGGGTCCGGAACCTGAGGATCATCCTCATAGCTGCCAGGGAACAATATGTCCTAGAAGGACCGCTAGGTGATGCTCCCGTCCCAGAGAACCAAGACATTATGAATGCTTGGCAGTCTCGTGCTGATGATTACTCCCTCGTTCAGTGCGGCATGCTTTACAGCTTAGAACCGGGGCTCCAAAAGCGTTTTGAGCACCACGGAGCATATGAGATGTTCGAAGAGCTGAAACTAGTTTTTCAAGCTCATGCCCGGGTCGAGAGATATGATGTCTCCGACAAGTTCTACAGTTGTAAGATGGAGGAAAACAGTTCTGTCAGTGAGCACATCCTGAAGATGTCTGGGTTGCACAACCGTATGACCCAGCTGAACATTAACCTCCCAGATGAGGCGGTCATTGACAGAATCCTCCAGTCGCTCCCACCAAGCTACAAGAGCTTTGTGATGAACTACAACATGCAGGGGATGGAAAAGACCATTCCTGAAGTGTTCTCGATGCTGAAGTCAGCAGAGGCTGGAATCAAGAAAGAACATCAAGTGTTGATGGTCAATAAGACCACTAAGTTCAAGAAGGGCAAGGGTAAGAAGAACTTCAAGAAGGACGGCAAAGATGTTGCCGCGCCTGGTAAGCCAGTTACCGGGAAGAAGTCAAAGAATGGACCCAAGCCTGAGACTGAGTGCTTTTATTGCAAGGGGAAGGGTCACTGGAAGCGGAACTGCCCCAAATACTTAGCGGATAAGAAGGCCGGCAACACCAAAGGTATATTTGATATACATGTGATTGATGTGTACCTTACCAGTACTCGTAGTAACTCCTGGGTATTTGATACCGGTGCCGTTGCTCATATTTGTAACTCACAGCAGGAGCTGCGGAATAAACGGAGACTGGCGAAGGACGAGGTGACGATGCGCGTCGGGAATGGTTCCAGAGTCAATGTGATCGCCGTCGGCACGCTGCCTCTACATTTACCTACGGGATTAGTTTTGAACCTTAATAATTGTTATTTAGTGCCAAGTTTGAGCATGAACATTGTATCTGGATCTCGTTTAATACGAGATGGCTACTCATTTAAGTCTGAGAATAATGGTTGTTCGATTTATATGAGAGATATGTTTTATGGTCATGCTCCGATGGTCAATGGTTTATTCTTAATGAATCTCGAGCATAATATTACACATGTTCATAGTGTAGATGCCAAAAGATTTAAAGTTGATAACGATAGTCCCACATACTTGTGGCACTGCCGCCTTGGTCACATTGGTGTCAAGCGCATGAAGAAGCTCCATGCCGATGGACTTTTAGAGTCTCTTGATTATGAATCGTTTGACACGTGCGAACCATGCCTTTTGGGCAAAATGACCAAGACTCCGTTCTCCGGAACAATGGAGCGAGCAACCAACTTGTTGGAAATCATACATACCGATGTGTGCGGTCCAATGAGCGTTGAGGCTCGCGGAGGATATCGTTATGGTCTCACTCTCACAGATGACTTGAGTATATATGGGTATGTCTACTTAATGAAACACAAGTCTGAGACCTTTGAAAAGTTCAAGGAATTTCAGAATGAGGTAGAGAATCAACGTGACCGAAAGATAAAATTCTTACGATCAGATCGTGGAGGAGAATACTTAAGTCACGAATTTGGTACACACTTAAGGAAATGTGGAATCGTTTCACAGCTCACGCCGCCTGGAACACCTCAGCGAAACGGTGTGTCCGAACGTCGTAATCGCACCCTATTGGATATGGTGTGGTCTATGATGTCTCTTACCGATTTACCGCTATCATTTTGGGGATACGCTCTAGAGACAGCTACATTGACTTTAAATAGGGCACCGTCTAAATCCGTTGAGACGACACCGTATGAATTATGGTTTGGAAAGAAACCTAAGCTGTCGTTTCTAAAAGTTTGGGGATGCGATGCTTATGTCAAGAAACTTCAACCTGAAAAGCTCGAACCCAAGTCGGAAAAATGCGTATTCATAGGATACCCTAAGGAAACTGTCGGGTATACCTTCTACTTAAGATCCGAAGGCAAGATCTTTGTTGCCAAGAATGGATGCTTTCTGGAAAAAGAGTTTCTCTCGAAAGAAGTAAGTGGGAGGAAAGTAGAACTCGATGAAGTACTACCTCTTGAGAGGGAAAGTGGCGCAGCGCAGGAAACCGTTCCTGTGATGCCCACACCAACTGAAGAGGAAAACAATGATGATGATCAAGGTACTTCGGATCAAGTTACTGCTGAACTTCGTAGGTCCACAAGGACACGTTCCGCACCAGAGTGGTACGGCAACCCTGTCCTGGAAATCATGTTGTTAGACAACAATGAACCTTCGAACTATGAAGAAGCGATGGCGGGCCCGGATTCCAACAAATGGCTTGAAGCCATGAAATCCGAGATAGAATCCATGTATGAAAACAAAGTATGGACTTTGACAGACTTGCCCGATGATCGGCGAGCGATAGAAAACAAATGGATCTTTAGGAAGAAGACGGACGCGGATGGTAATGTTACAATCTATAAGGCTCGACTTGTTGCTAAGGGTTATCGACAAGTTCAAGGGATTGACTACGACGAGACTTTCTCTCCCGTAGCGAAGCTGAAGTCCGTCCGAATCATGTTAGCAATTGCCGCATACTATGATTATGAGATATGGCAAATGGACGTCAAAACGGAATTCCTTAACGGGCATCTTAAGGAAGAACTGTATATGATGCAGCCGGAAGGTTTTGTCGATCCTCAGAACGCTAACAAAGTATGCAAGCTCCAGCGATCCATTTATGGACTGGTGCAAGCATCTCGGAGTTGGAACATTCGCTTTGATGAGATGATCAAAGCGTTTGGGTTTATGCAGACTTATGGAGAAGCCTGCCTTTACAAGAAAGTGAGTGGGAGCTCTGTAGCATTTCTCATTTTATATGTAGATGACATACTCTTGATGGGAAATAATATAGAATTTCTGGACAGCATTAAGGCCTACTTGAATAAGTGTTTTTCAATGAAGGACCTTGGAGAAGCTGCTTATATATTAGGCATCAAGATCTATAGAGATAGATCGAGACGCCTCATAGGTCTTTCACAAAGCACATACCTTGATAAGATTTTGAAGAGGTTCAAAATGGATCAGTCCAAGAAGGGGTTCTTGCCGATGTTACAAGGTGTGAGATTGAGCTCGGCTCAGTCACCGACCACGGCAAAAGATAAAGAAGAGATGAGTGTCATCCCCTATGCTTCAGCCATAGGATCTATTATGTATGCCATGCTGTGTACCAGACCCGATGTAAACCTTGCCGTAAGTTTGGTAGCAAGATACCAAAGTAATCCCGGCAAGGAACACTGGACAGCGGTCAAGAATATCCTGAAGTACCTGAAAAGGACGAAGGACATGTTTCTCGTTTATGGAAGAGACGAAGAGCTCGTCGTAAAGGGTTACGTCGACGCTAGCTTCGACTCAGATCTGGATGACTCTAAGTCACAAACCGGATACGTGTATATGTTGAATGGTGGAGCAGTAAGCTGGTGCAGCTGCAAGTAGAGCGTCGTGGCGGGATCTACGTGTGAAGCGGAGTACATGGCAGCCTCGGAGGCATCGCATGAAGCGATTTGGGTGAAGGAGTTCATCACCGACCTAGGAGTCATACCCAATGCGTCGGGGCCGATCAAACTCTTCTGTGACAACACTGGAGCTATTGCCCTCGCCAAGGAGCCCAGGTTTCACAAGAAGACCAGGCACATCAAGCGTCGTTTCAACTCCATCCGTGAAAATGTTCAAGATGGAGACATAG
Organism: Triticum dicoccoides; assembly: GCF_002162155.2. Lineage (NCBI taxonomy): Eukaryota > Viridiplantae > Streptophyta > Magnoliopsida > Poales > Poaceae > Triticum > Triticum dicoccoides. Next base: position 200,641,095 of record NC_041383.1, read on the forward strand.
AGATTTGCAAAGTGCACACGGATCTGAATGTCGCAGATCCGCTGACCAAACCTCTCTCGCGTGCAAAACATGATCAACACCAGAACTCTATGGGTGTTCGATTCATCACAATGTAACTAGATTGGTGACTCTAGTGCAAGTGGGAGACTGTTGGAAATATGCCCTAGAGGCAATAATAAAAGTATTATTATATTTCAATGTTCATGATAAATGTCTTTTATTCATGCTATAACTGTATTATCCGGAAATCATAATACACGTGTGAATACTTAGACCACAATATGTCCCTGGTGAGCCTCTAGTTGACCAGCTCGTTGTGATCAACAGATAGTCATGGTTTCCTGACTATGGACATTGGATGTCGTTGATAACGGGATCACATCATTAGGAGAATGATGTGATGGACAAGACCCAATCCTAAGCATAGCATAAAAGATCGTGTAGTTCGTTTTGCTAGAGCTTTGCCAGTGTCAAGTATCTCTTCCTTCGACCATGAGATCGTGTAACTCCCGGATACCGTAAGAGTGCCTTGGGTGTATCAAACGTCACAACGTAACTGGGTGACTATAAAGGTGCATTACAGGTATCTCCGAAAGTAGCTGTTGGGTTGACACGGATCGAGACTGGGATTTGTCACTCCGTATGACGGAGAGGTATTTCTGGGCCCACTCGGTAATGCATCATCATAATGAGCTCAATGTGACCAAGGTGTTGGACACAGGATCATGCATTACGGTACGAGTAAAGTGACTTTCCGGTAACGAGACTGAACAAGGTATTGGGATACCGACGATCGAGTCTCGGGCTAGTAACGTACCGATTGACAAAGGGAATTGCATATAGGGTTTGATCGAATCCTCGACATCGTGGTTCATCCGATGACAACATCGAGGAGCATGTGGGAGCCATCATGGGTATCCAGATCCCGCTGTTGGTTATTGACTGAGAGCGTCTCGGTCATGTCTGCATGTCTCCCGAACCCGTAGGGTCTACACACTTAAGGTTCGGTGGCGCTAGGATTATTAGGAAGACTAGTATGTGACTACCGAATGTTGTTCGGAGTCCCGGATGGGATCCTGGACGTCACGAGGAGATCCGGAAGGGTCCGGAGGTAAAGATTTATATATGGGAAGTTGTCAAACAGACACCGGGAAGTTTCGGGGTCATACCGGTATTGTACCGGGGCCACCGGAAGGGTTCCGGGGGTCCACCGGGAGGGGCCACCCCTCCCGGGGGGGCACATGGGCTGCATGGGGCAGGGAGCCAGCCCCTGGTGGGCTGGCCGCACCCCCTCCCTTGGGCCCATGCGCCTAGGGTTGAGGGGGGAACCCTAGAGGGGGCGCCCCCCTTGGCTTGGGGGGCAAGCCACCCTCTCCCCTCTCCCCTAGGCCGCCGCACCCCCCCCCTAGATGGGTTCTAGGGGGCCGGCCCCCTTCTCCCTTCCCCCTATAAATAGAGGGGTGAGGGGAGGGCAGCCGCACCACCCTCCAAGGCGCAGCCCTCCCCTCCCCAACACCTCTCCTCCTCCGTTGTGTGCTTGGCGAAGCCCTGTCGGAGTACTGCCTCTCCACCATCACCACGCCGTCGTGCTGCCGGTGGAGTTGTCTTCCTCAACCTCTCCTTCCCCCTTGCTGGATCAATAAGGAGGAGACGTCTCCCGTCCCGTACGTGTGTTGAACGCGGAGGTGCTGTCCGTTCAGCACTTGGTCGTCGGTGATTCGAATCACGTCGAGTACGACTACATCATCACCTTGCAAGCTTCCGCACGCGATCTACAAGTGGTATGTAGATGCAAACTCTCTCCCTTGACTCGTTGCTTAGATGAACTCATAGATGGATCTTGGTGAAACCGTAGGAAAAATTTTAATTTTCTGCAACGTTCCCCAACAAGACCCACAAGATCCGGCCCCGGCGGACTCTACAGAGGAGTGGGGGATGCAAGTGCACGGATGCAGATCTGGAAGATGGGGATCATGGTTACTGGGATCACTATGGCCCGGATCCGAGTTTGGAGGATGCATTTGAAGGACTCAACTTGCATGGTGAAGAAGAGGAAGATTTGGACTTGTCAGGGGAGGTGGACGAATTAATCAAAGAAGTTAGGTGGCTGACGCCATTTAGGGTTCATACTTTGCGCCCGTTTAGTCATGTTGCTTTGCTGAACTCGATGCGGAATGCTTGGGTCTGTGCACAGGGGGTAACTTTCAACATCAAGGGGCCTAACCTATTCTTTGCTTAATGTCATTGTTTGGGCGATTGGAAGCACGTGATGGAAGGGGGCCATGGCAGTTCCGGAGAGACCCAGTGGTACTAGTAGAATATGATGGATTCACCAACGTCTTAGACTACACTCTTAATATGTTTCCTTTGTGGGCAAGAATCAAAGGCTTACCCGATGGCTTGACTAGGAATAAGGAGTTGGCAGAGAAGGTGTGGCAAAGAAGGTTGGAGAACCACCGTTCACGATGATAGTAAATGAAGGAAAGATCAATCTGTCGAGCTATCTAAGGGTGCAAGTTTTTGTGAATGCTTCAAAACCTCTCGTAAGATTCGTCCCAATCACTTTGAAGGATAGGAAAAAAATATCCAATGTACTATGAGAAGTTGCCGGACTTTTGCTTCTTCTGCGGTCGAATGGGGCATGTTGTGGAGGAATGTGGAGATGGAACGCATGATCTGAGGATATGTGAATGGGGTGACTAGCTTCACTGGAGGGGAGAGCCGATTAGTGGCAGTGCTATGGGAGGAAGAGGAAGTTGGTCGAACGTAGGGAGGGGTGGTGGGGGTGCTAGGGGTGGAAGTCGAGGAGGAGGTAGAGGTGGGAGAGGAGGAGGTGATAGAGGAGGAAGGGTAGGAAGCACAGGAGGCCGGGGTGGAGTTGAAGCTCCGATAGATGAATTTGTGGGCATGGATCTCATCCAATACAAAACCATGCTACTTGAACAGGACCGATCAGCTCGTAAAGGGTTGGTAAGCGAAGATGGTACTATAAATGTTTGAGGTCAACCAATACCTAACCTTTATGGGAAAGTAGTAGATACTGTTCTCTTGATCGAGGGTGGGGCGGCAGCAGAGGTGACCACTGCAGTTGTGAATCCAAATTCCACCCCAAGGAAAGCATCAATTGTGAAGAGAAGAAGGCAGGGGGAAGGAGGGGATGGTGAGGTAGAACAGACTGATATGGACACTTCATATGAGGCGGCCTCCGAGACGGAGGACCGTCGGACCCAATGAATTGCCTTAGTTGGAACTACCGGGGAGGGGGGGAACTCCCGGACAGTTCGAGAATTAGCGATGGTATGTCAGTCACGTTCCCCCATGTTTGTGTTCTTATGTGAGACTCGGCATAAGGATGCTAAGATGAGAAGGATACACAATTGCTTGGGATTGAAAGGTTTCTGTGGTGTTGACAACAATGGATTGAGTGGTGGGCTAGCAGTATATTGGCATGAAAATTGTGTCGTTAAGATTGTGGACAAAGACGAGCGTCATATTGATGCTGTCGTTCGGATCCATGAGGGTGCAAGTCAATGGCGGATTACTTTCGTCTATGGTGAACCCCGCGTTGAAAACAGGCATCTCATGTGGACAAAGCTACAGAACCTGAAAACTGTTAGCAACTTGACTTGGCTTGTTATTGGCGATTTCAATGAAGCGATGTGGGATTTCGAGCATTTTTCGGCCACCCCTAGGGCTGCGGCTCAGATGTTAGCTTTCCGTGATGTACTTGAAACTTGCGAGCTAGTGGACCTCGTTTTCTCTAGAGCCCGGTTCACATATGATAACAGGCGTAATGGCATGGGTAATGTTAGAGTTCGGTTGGATCAGGCAGTTGCAACAAGTTCGTGGAGATATATGTTTGCTTTCGCATCTGTTGAGCATGTTTCCTCACCATGTTCGGATCATGTTATGTTACTGTTAAAAGAGAGGTTGATCCATGTCCTTCAGGTGCCAAGAGCAGGAGGTATGAGGTTTTTTGGGAGAGAGATTCAGCACTGCGAGAAGTCATAAAGGAGGCATGGGCTGCGGTAGGTGTGGTGCAGAATTTGGCACAGATGGGAGATGCTCTATGAAAAACCATGATATGCCTTGGGTCATGAAGCAGAAAATTCGGCAACATTACGAGGGAGCTTGCCAAGTCTCGATCTCAGCTAGAGGAGCTTATGAATATGAATGTGGATAGACAAGATATAAGGAAAGTAATAGATAAGATGAATGATTTATTATACCAAGAGGAGATGATGTGGCTTCAAAGGTCAAGAATATCTTGGCTTAAGGAGGGCAACCGGAACCCAATGCTTTTCCAGAGCAAGGCCATTTGGAGGGCAAGAAAGAATAAGATTCGAGAATTGACAAATAGTATTGGGGTAGTGCACTCCGATTTTGCCACCATGGGGAAACTTACAACAGAGTATTTTTGTGATATTTTTTCGGCAAACACATCTCTAGATGCAACGTCAGTAATTGACTTGGTGCAATCCTTGGTTACGGAAGAGGACAATATTAAGCTTTGTGCTCCGTTTATCGATAAGGAAATTTCGGACGCTATGTTTCAGATTGGGCCCTTGAAGGCACCGGGACCGGATGGGTTCCTTGCTAGATTTTTCCAGCGGAATTGGAGTACCTTGAAGGACAGTGTAATTGCAACAGTCAAAGATTTCTTTTGCACGGGTATCATGCCAAAGGGAGTAAATTCTACTTCCATTGTTCTTATTCCAAAAATTGCTAACCCTACAAAGTTGTCTGAATACAGGCCTATCAGCCTATGCAATGTGATTTACAAGGTCATTTCAAAATGCCTGGTGAACCGTTTGCGACCACTCCTTGATGATTTAATCTCGGTGGAACAGAGTGCGTTTATTCCTGGCAGGATGATAACTGATAACGCTCTGGTGGCTTTTGAGTGCCTCCACTATATTAAGCAAGAGAAGGATCCTACGAAGAGTTTCTGTGCTTCCAAGCTCAATTTATCTAAAGCATATGATAGGGTGGACTGGGTTTACTTGAAGCAAGTGATGCAAAAGTTGGGTTTCTCTCAGCGATGGGTTGACTGGATAATGACGTGTGTCACATCGGTGAGGTATTCTGTCAAACTAAATCGAACTCTCTTAGATTCATTTGCATCGTCCCAAGGTCTTCGGCAGGAGGACCCACTTTCACCATATCTATTTTTGTTTGTGGCGGATGGTCTTTCGGCAATTCTGAAAAATAAAGTGCAGGCCGGTGTTATGTCACTAGTTCGAATTTGTAGAAGGGCGCCAGGTATATCCCACTTATTATTCGCTGACGACACCATGTTGTTTTTTGAGGCCTCTAGAGCCCAGGCGGAAAGTGTAAAAGTGGCACTATATATGTATGGTTCAGCTACAGGTCAAAGCCTTAATTATAACAAGTGTTCAATTTTCTTTGGTGAGACTTGTCCTGCTGTTGTACAAGAGGAAGTCAGAGATGTGTTGAATGTTACCAGCTTGGTCTTCGAGGAAAAATACTTGGGCCTTCCCACACCGAAGGGTCGCATGTCTAAGGGCAAGTTTCAGAATCTTCAAACCAGTCTCACTAAACGACTTGTTCAGTGGGGTGATGGTCACTTAGCCCAGCAAGGAAGAGAGGTTTTGATAAAGTCAGTAGCCCAAGCACTACCAACGTACATTATGGGCGTGTTCAAACTACCCTACTCGGTGTGCGACCACCTCACAAGGATGGTAATGAATTTCTATTGGGGATTGGAAAAAGGCAAAAGGAAAGTTCATTGGAAAGGTTGGGATCATTTGTTGGAGCCCAAGGATAGGGGTGGCATGGGTTTTCGGGATTTCCGTCTGTTCAATCAAACCTTATTGGCTCGCCAAGCATGGCAATTAATATCTAGACCGGAAAGCCTATGTGCGCAAGTTCTCAAAGCACGGTACTACCCGCACGGTAAGCTTGAGGATACTGTTTTCACGGGTAATGCCTCCTCCTCATGGCAAGCAATTAGCCATGGTCTGGATTTGCTAAAGAAAGCATTAATATGGCGTGTTGGGAATGGCAGAAGTATAAGAGTGTGATACAATTGGATCCCCCGACCTTTATCGTTTAGGCCCATGTCACAGCAAGGCGTGTGTCGTATGTGTTTCGTCTCTGACTTGTTGAATGATAATGGTTCATGGAAGGTTGAGCTGCTCTCTCAATATTTCGTTGCTGCTGATGTTGAAGATATCCTAAAGATCAGAGCTTCCCCAAGATTGGATTACGACTCCTTGCATGGGCACCTGAAAAACATGTAATCTTGACAGTTAGGAGCGCCTACCATCTTGCGTTTGATGAGCTGCACCGCGGGTCCGCGTCCTCCTCCAGTACAGCGCCGACGGGAGTTAGGAGTTGCTGGAAATTCATTTGGAACTGCAGCGCTCCACCAACGATTGCAAATTTTGCATGGCGAGTGGCAACGGATAGTCTGCCGACATGAAAAAAATAAGTGTAGGATCGGTCTCGAGATCACTAGTATATGCCCAGTGTGTGGAGTTGAGACAGAAGACAACTTCCACCCCTTTGTGAAGTGTCAATATGGCCGGGACCTCTACAGATCAATGGCAAAAATATGGAGATTGCCCAATATGGATTCGTTCATACCTACTGACAAAGAATGGCTGCTACATGTCCTAGCTCACTTGAGCGATTTCGAACAGTGCATGATGTTGATGATCTTCTGGAGATGTTGGTATGTCCGGAATGAGCTAGTACACTCAAAACCTGCCCCACCAATGGACGTATCCATCATGTTCTTGCTAAGTTACATGGAGTCTTTGGTGGCAGTAAAATCAAACCCGCTTTGTGACCCAGCTAAGGGGATGTCTGCTATCTCCCTGGACGGTGCTACTAAATTTACAAGAGAAGATGTGGCTGCATCGCCGAGTTGGTCTAGACCGGTGAATGGATGGGTGAAGCTTAACACAGATGGGTCTTTTATTTCGAGTGACACAACTAGAGCAGGGATGATCCTGAGGTGCTCGGAAGGAAAGATTATCTCCTCGGCGTGCAGGGCTCTGTTCTCCTGCAGAGATTCTTTGGAAGCTAAACTGTGTGCTTGCATGGAGGGGCTCTCCTATGCTATACAACGGTCAGATTTGCCTATTACAGTTGAAATGGATTCTCTTGTGGCGGTGTTTATGTTCACATGTGACGGTTTTGACCGGTCTGCTTATGCTTTTTTAGTAAAAGAGATTAGATATCTTCTTAGTCTTCGTCAATCTTGGATTACTCTCATGTCTCGCGGCCGCAAAATAAGGCCCAGCGATAGTCTAGCTGCTTTTGGTAGAGCTCAAGGTAGAACCATGACTTGGATAGGTTCGGCTCCTCCCGATGTATTAGAACTGGCAGCGATGGATTGTACTGGTGTTAATTGAGTAATACAAGTTTTGAACCCACAATTTTATTTTACTATGCCATTCTAGTATATCCCACGATTCACCGGCATCTCCGCCACACAAACAAACCAATAGTTTTCCACATGGTTTAAGACTTGCTCTCATTTTAGTGACTAAACGACTCGTATATTTCTTTACGAAAAGGGGTACGCTACGACGCCGAGTAAATGTAGTAGATAAGAAATCAGAGTAACCGCCGCCTCCTTCTCCGCCAAAAAAGAAAGTTAGAGTTCATGCCTCTGGCGCCGGCGCAGGTCGGCCTCGTCTCCGGTGGCCCTAGGGCCATGGAGGCGCGGGCAAGGGCCGGCGGGAGGGCTTCGATTTTAGTCGTTTTTTCAATCGTGCTAGGGTTTGTGTCCTACTCAGGAAGGTGAGAAGGCGGCGGCTCCCTGAAAATGGAATAAAGGTCTCCTCGCCTAGCCCCGTTTTGGCGGTGCGTCTAGCATCGTTGGTGGGCGCGTGGAGGTGTGTCTCTGGCAGATCTATCTTTAGTGGATTTGCTCGGATCTCATTGTTGTTCGCCTACGTTCGTGCGTTGTCGGTTTGGATCCTTCTGATCTACCTTATTTTTCATCGGCAGCGGATGTGCATGGTGATTTGAACTTGCCGTGATGTCCACGCAGGCGCAACCGCGTAAAGGATTTTCAGAATTGCCGCCGGAGACTTGGACTGAAGGAATAGACCAACCGCGGTCCAGCTACGACAGGTACCGACTGCTTACTTCGTTGATCATCGACAGTCCGAACCACTCGGCAGCGGCTTGGTTCAGTTGAGAGACCTGCAATCATCCAAACATCCAGAACGAGTTCAGTCGCCGAATCCAACAAAATCGACAAGTCGTAATCTCTGAACTTCCTTGAGCCGACTACTCTCCATCTATGGCACCACTTGCAGAATTCTCTGCTTCTTCGGCCACTTCTGACCGGCGTAATCCCCTGTTCTGCCATTGATGCAATTCGATCAGCTGCGGGCACCCGTCCCGTGACGATGGCTGAGATGGTCGGATCTCTGGTCGTCGGCGAGGTGGTCAGCAGGACCTCCTCGTTCCTCGTCAGCAAGCACAAGGAGAGGTCGGCGTCGGCCTGCACAAGCGAGAGCCTGGAGAGGCTGGAGATGGCGCGCATCAAGATGGAGGCGGCGCTGGAGGTGTCCGCCCGGTGGCAGGTCACGGACGTGGCGATGCTCCGGTGGCGGCGGAGGCTGCGGCGCGCCGCCGACGAGTGCGATGCCGCGGTGCACCGCTGGAAGCTGCGGGCCCTGGAGGAGGAGGAGGCCAGGGAGGCGCTCGCGCGCGCGTGGCTCCCGAGCCGGGTCGCGCGCATCGTGGCTTCCTTCGTGTCGTCGCTCCTCAGCCGCCGCAGCGAGGAGCCCCACGCGAAGGCCGTCCAGAGGTTCGAGAAGCTGGCTGACGGCGCCGGGGATTTCCTGAGGTACCTGCAGTCCGGCGGCGCGCCTCGGAGGTGCTCGCTGCTCGACGACGCCATTGTCGGGAAGCCTGCTGTGAGTACGAGTACGAGGCATGGTCTGGTTCAGGGAGGTCGGCAGCGCTGCCTGCGCTCAGGATCCAGGAAGAGCGGGGTGGAGATTAGACAGCTTGTGCAGTGATCATGTTCAGAGGCTGCAGGAAATAAATTCTCATTGTAATAGTGCCAATCCAATGGAGGTGTGAGTTCAGCACAGATGATGAACATTTCGTGATCCAAAGTGGCCCTCAAAGCTGCCTTGGCTGGTGGTGTGTGGGTCTGCAGTTCTGCACAGAACTTATCCCAGGAATGTAATCTTGCTCGTGGAGCGGAGACGATCGAATCAACTACCCACATTTCTTCGGGTAGTGTTGGAAAATCCGGCATGTAATTAAACTCTGTACATTTGAACTTCGGGAGTCTTCCCTCTTCTTCTTTAATGAATGATAAGCACTCTCGTGCGTATTTGATAAACTACCCAGATTATTTCTACTTGCCCTCAACATATTCAGTGCCTCGAGAAAAGAAAAACATTCTTTCTACTTGCCCTATTGATCTTATTTCGACAAATGATCTCAACGTATTCAGACAGAAGTTGTCTCCTGTTTACTGATTCATCTCTCTGGCACAGCACTCGGTGTTGGAGAATTTGGTCCCTCGACGGTGGCGTGATGAACCTGATGGTGCTATGGACAAGCGTCGGTCCGTCTGGTTCTGGTTGTATCCGGTGTCCGTCGGTAACTGCTACACGTACTAGTCGTTGATCCCAAGTTTATTGCACTGTGTTAAAACAAAGTGCATTGTTCACTGGAAGCTACTCCCTCCGTCCCATAATATAAGAGAGTCTTTTACATTACAGTGTAAAAAACACTCTTATATTATGGGATGAAGGGAGTACTACGTAGCATTCAGTTACCAACTGGTTGCTTTCTAACGAAACCTGGTCTGGTCAACCAGAACGTTCAACTTAGTCCAGCCCAGTCAGGCAATTCGATGTGGTCAGTCCATTTCACCTTCATATATTCTAGGGCCGTTGAACGCCGGTCAAGTTCAAATGCAATAGGGTCAGCATTCAAGTGCGACGTGTCGCACCCTCTTGATGCCGGTCAAAAGTGATGTATCTCTACTCCGGGTTAATAACCGGAATTGGCAATAGTTCAGGTGGGTTAGTTAGACCCTTCTTTTATCAATTTAGCTATATGTAAGTCGTCATTGCCCGCAAAAAAAGGTCGTCTGAATTTTAAATTTAGATAAGTAAATTTTCTGACCATTTTTGTTTGTGTGTATTTAGGTTGATTTTTGACTTGCCCCTATTTGGGGTAAGTCAAATTTTCTCTTAGAGCATCTCTAACAGGCGCCCGATTTTAGCAGCGTGTTGAAAAAAACAGCTTTTTTCGTTGATCTATAAAACAAGAACATTATGCCATAATGAATATGTAATGTATACAGGCATATTTTTTATATTTTATTTTAATATATGTTTATATGGTTCACTTTTGTTGATCGGCGATAAAAACTGATGGATACGTACGTTACTTTGAAAATAGCACTATATTTTAAAAATATATACTCAATTGCATGAATTTGTCTAGCTATTTTGTTTTTGTTTTATGCTCTCGTGGAATGGTTAAGAATTGGTTTGTTCGGTTTGAACGGTGAGTATTCTTTTTCCTTGCACATTCTTACACCTTCCATGTGAAATATTTATGCTAACTATATATATTGCTTGTGCAGGGATTATGAGTTGAGGAAGAAAATTTTCTTATACTTGCTCAAGTATCATGCAAATGAAGTTAAAAACAACATTTCTGATATTGTCGAGGCGCGTCAAGCATATCTTAGTTTATATTGCTTGTGCAAGGATTATAAGGGATTATATGTTGGATCATCGCTCTCTCATATACATCATCAACTTATTAACTTACATTGCAAGTGAATTGGATTTCAATTATTTTATGATATTGTGAAACTTAACATGCATTAGGTTTATACATAATACCAGCCAAAAATATGAAATGCCCGTGGCAACGCTCGGGCAGTCTACTAGTTTAGGTTGATTTTTGACTTGCCCCTATTTGGGGTAGGTCAATTTTTCTCTTAGAGCATCTCTAACAGGCGCCCGATTTTAGCAGCGTGTTGAAAAAATCGTCTTTTTTTGCGCACGCAGCCGGAACGGGCGCTCTAGCGGACGCGCAAAAAATGTGCGGGCAGTATGAGTGGTTCATCACGCGGAGCAAAACGGCATCGCACGCCGCTTATTTCGATGAAATGCCCACATATATGACAACTATGGGTGTTGGCTCCAACAATTCTCATTGGTCTCAAACAAATGGAGTGCATGAAGATGATCATGAGTTTGAGATGGACGAGGATGGTGAGAGTAAATTCGATGCACCGAAAGGAAGAGCCGGCAACTACACCATGAAGGAAGACATTTTGCTATGCAACACATGGTTGCATGTGTCTATGGATGCCAACGTTGGAGGGGACCAAAGTAGAGATGCATATTTGATCCGGATGAAGGAGCACTTTGATTTACACAAGACGAGTGGAATTGACCGCACAAATAGATCTCTTCGCTCCCGGTGGTCGACAATCAACAAAGATTGTCAAAGGTGGGGCACTCAAGGCGGTTGACACGATAAACCCAAGTGGCATTAATGATAGAGATAGGGTAAGTGTCATTTCATTATGTTGTTATTGTTTGAAATGCTAATTTGTTCTTTTGTTTGTAGCTTACTATTGCACAAAAATTATTTCAAGGAGAAGAGAAGAAGAACAAGAAAGCGAAGGTCAAGAAAGGGAGACCATCTGTGTTTTCCCATTGCTACAATGTGTGTGAAGGATGAAGAGAAATGGAAGCCCTGTGATGACCAAGAGGAGAACAAGAAAAGCAAGGTAACTATTGATTTGGATGATGATGATGAGGAGGAGGAGGCATCAAGTGATGGCGGCAAGAGAAGCCCTACACCAAAATCCGTTGCCTACTCCAAGCCAAAAAGACCAAATGGAGACAAGGAAAATGTAAAAGAAAATAAGAAGAGGGGAGGAGATTATGATCTGAAGAATGCTATGGAAGCTATTGTGAAGGCAAGAAAGAAAGCGAACAAGGTGAGGATGATGGCAAGGAGCCAAGATGCGACGACCAAGGAGAGGAGAGTGGCGGCCGAAAACAGGAAGGTGGCATTGGAGGAGAAGAAATTTGCCATGGAGGAGCGATCTAGATTATTGGAATGGGAGAAGTACTTGTTCTTCACGGACATATCTACCCCTAATGATAGGCAAAAGGAGTACGTCAATCTTTCCCGTGAAGAAGTCTTGGTCCAAAAAAGAGCCATGGTCATGAGAGGCATAGGAGCTACCATGGGAGGCATGGGAGCTACCATGGGAGTCATGGGAGGCATGGGTGTCTTCGGAGCTATCATGGGAGGCATGGGAGCACCAACGGGAGGCATGGGTGGCTTCGGAGCTACCGTGGGAGGCATGTGTGGCTTCAGAGCTACCATGGGAGGCATGGGTGCTTGGGAGCTACCATGAGAAAGCATGGGAGGCATGCGTTTTGGGTCTCTTATGGGAGGCATGGGAGCACCTCCGGGTGACATGGGTGGACGCATGTCTTCCGATGTGCCTCACATACCCTCGCATGATGCACTTGGAGATCTTGCGAACATCATCCGAGTTCCCGATGACGATGGGGCGCGCGACAATGAAGAGGAGGAGGAAGAATCGTCTTCGGATGAGGAGGAAGAATCGGAGGAAGAGGAGGACGATGATGATGTGGCATGATTGTTGATGTGCCATTTGTTTGTGTGCAATTTTATGTGCACTTGGTTGGGTCATTTTGAACTATGCCATGCAATTGAACTGTGATATGTCTATATTTTGCATATTTGTTTAATGTTTGAAACATCATCACTATTATCAAAATGGACATGTAAAATCTTATTTGCAAGCGCCGGCTGCTCGCGCGCGCTATAAATTAGCGCGTCTGCTGGAGCTGCTCGTGCGCGCCATATTTTGCAGCGGCCGCTGGAGCCAGCACCCTGCTGCACGCAAACCACTATTTTGATGTTGTAAAAAGGTTTTAGCATGCCGCGCGGTTGCATGCCTGTTGGAGATGCTCTTAGGCTGAATTTTTGACTTGCCTCTTTTTGGGTTAAGTCGATTTTTTCTTATGCCAAAATTTTGACTTGCCCTGGTTTGGTATAAGTAGATTTTCCTCTTAGGATTGACGCTCGTTACACATTGCCTATTTTTTTATGCGTTTTTGCTTTTGATTTTGCATTTGTTTTGTTAGCTGTTTTTTCTTTTTCTGCATGGGTATTTTTTTTGCATATTGGATGGGTGAAATCTAAACACAGAGTTACTATAGAGTATGTGTGTAAATTACACCACAGTGTAAAATTGCACTATTATATGTTATTCATTGCATATTAAAAAGTGCAATTTCAGTGTAAAGTTATGTGCAAGTTTTTTATTTGGATTTTCTTCTTAAACGGTAATACCAATGATACTACCTCATTATTTCTTAGAAAACTTTTTAATGTTATTTTGCTACTAACTTTCTCTTCCTTAGTAAACTTTTATGTGCGAAAAATACACTATTATATGCTTATTGTTGAGTACTATTATAAAGCACATTTCTGAGTAAATTTTGTGCAAACATTTCCATTATTTGTCTCACCTTTTTTTATTTTCTTTCTCCTTATTAATTAATATCATTGGCACTAATTCATTCTTTCTTAAAAAAACTTCATCATTTTGATTTTATTTTTAGTTTTACTTCATTTCTTTTCTTCCTTAAGGATAAGTTACTAACGCCACTAACTCATTCCTCCTTATCAAACTTATTTTGTGCAAAAAAATCAATAATATATGTTTATTGTTGCATATTATGAAAAAGTGCAAAATCCTGTGAAAATTTTGTCATTATTTGTTACATTTTTTCAGTTTTCTTCTTCTTAAAGGATAATATGAATGTAACTAATTCAGTCTTCCTTAGAAAACTTCATTGTTTTGATTAGTGTTAGTTTTATTTCTTTTTCTTTTTTCTTAAAAGGTAATACTAATACCACTAAATCATTATTCCTTATAATATTTCATTTTTAATTTGGTTGTATTTTTTATTTTATTTATTCTTTATGGGTAATATCAGTCCCACTAATTCATTCTTCCTTCTAAAATTATATTTTGATTTTTTTAACTTTTATTTCATTTTATTTCTACTTTCAGGGTAATAACAATGCCAGTAATTAATTCCTTGTTAGAAAACTTGTTTTTACCGATTCACTGTTATATGCTTATTCTTTCATATTTAAAAAACTGTAATTTCCATGTAAATGTATGCAAATTGTGTCAATATTTGATTTCATTTTTCTATTGTTTCTTTTTAAGTGTAATACCAAAATCCATTCCTACTTAGAAACTACTAATTCATTGGTATTACCACTATTTCCTTTTTTATTAGAAAGTTTCATTATTTTTATTTTTATTTTGTCTTTATTTCATTATTTTGGCAAATGAAACTTTCTAATAAAAAAGGAAATAAAGACAAAATAAAAATAAAAATAATGAAACTTTCTAATAAAAAGGAAGAAAATGAAATAAAATAATAGAACTTCAATTATTTTATTTTTCTAGTTTCTTTTTCAGTTTATTTCTTCTCTAAGAGTAATACCAATGCCAATTCATTCTTTCTTATAATACTTCATTTTTAAAAACTTTTATTTCATTTTCTACCTCTTTAAGGGTAAAACCAATGTCACTAATTCATTCTTCCTTATAATTTTTTTGTTATTTTGTTTTGTTTTAGCTTTTATTTCATTTTATTTCTTCTTCAAGGTTAATAGCAATGCCACTAATTCATTCCTTTTTAGATTTTTTGCGAATCTTTACTATTATATGCTTAATCTTGCATATTGAAAAGGAAATTTCCGTGTAAATTATATGCAAATTGTGTCATTATTTAATATATTTTTTGATATTTAAGGGAAATACCAATACCACTAATTCATTCATTCTTAGAAATGTACTAATTCATTGATATTTCTAGTAATTCATTCTTTGTAATGGTAATTTTCTAGCTTTATTTTTATTTTTGTTCTTGTATTCTTTAAGGTGACACCACCACAAGTATTAGAGTTTCATGAAATCGACCATTTTTCTTACTATTATATGCTTATTCTTGTGTATTATAAAAAACATAACTTATGTGTAAATTGTGAGCAAATGTTGTTTTCATCATTTGTTTTATGTTTTTCATTTTTCCTTCTTCTTTAGGGTAGTTCCAATCCCACCACATCATTTTTTGTTAAAACCCTACATTTTATTTATTGTTAGTTTTTACTTTAGCATATTAGTATAGATGGAATGAGAAGGCTAGAGAAAGTAGAAGTTTCTATGTTCTATTATGTTACACATAGTTGCATGTTATTATTTTCCTTTTTATATTTGTGTCTATTTAATTTAGGGTTAAACCACTCACATGATTAAATTTTCTTACAAAGAAATTTGTTTATGTTTGTTTCTCCTTTGTTCAAATTGTCATGTGCTTGATCCACCAATGCGAGAAACATTGGTCCAGAGAGACACACATGCACTACGTACAAGCTATCCATGTAGTGTGACCCTGCCTGGCTACTCGATCATCGGGGGAGCAAGTAGGATAGAATCTGGGCATGTAGTACAAAAATAGAAAAAATGAATTTGGGCCATCAGATCAGGCATGTATGGCTCAGATTCTAGTGGAGGCAACTCAGGCCACTTAATGTACATCTCACGGAAAACCCCCTGATACTCGTTAGATATAAAAACATGACTTTTGCCATAACCACCTCGACTTCCTCATATCCAATCATTTGGTCCTTGGTAATATGACTATTCTTCAAAGCTGGCAGCGTTGATGTGTGCTCTTTTGCAGTACAATCTCAGGTCTTTGTAAAATTAGTTTATTTTCAGATATGCACAGTGGTGATTACCCTCTCCTCTTAGTTGGATATAAAATCTTTGCAAATCTTTGCTGCATGAGACCAATGAACATTTAAGTCCTAATTTTTCAAGAGAGTTGAACTTATTGGTCACAAAAAAACATATATAAAAAAGATTTGAGCGGATGAGAAAATTAAACTATCCCATATCAAGCAGAACTACATGAATCGTACATGTCAACCTAAGTGCATGCGAAAAAAAGGACTGAAGTGCCCGCTCAGTAGAGTATTCGAGTACATGAGAACACAACACAAAAGGCATACGTAGATCTATTTTAGTACATTCCCAGGTAGACCGCGAATTAAGGACTGATGGTACATTATATCTCAACAAGCATTTGAGTATTCGAATACATGAGAACACAACACAAGAGGCATACATAGATCATTTTTAGTACATTTCCAGGAAAACCAAGTATTAAGGATTGATGGATGACAGAAAAGATCTATGATCCTGCCTTCCTATTTTAGTGGAATAGATGACAACCTCCATGGACTATATAAACTTCTTTCTGAAGGTGACTCTATATAAACCTCATCAGTTCAATTCACCTAGTTAAGCACACCAAATAAATATGTGTTTGTTAGAAACATATATCAAACATCATATATTGAGAAGAGAGGAAATCGTTATGTCCAGCTTCGTACGCCATTTGCCACAACTGACAAATTTACTCCTAAGAAAGAGATGAACACAAACTCTTTTTACTGAAAAGAGCTCAATAGCTATTGTTCGGACACTCCAGTAGGGCATGACATATGTAAAATACCTTGCAAAATTAGATTCAATCAAACCGCACATGCACAAATTTTGATCTGGATACCTTGAGAAAATATGAACATAGGCTCCAGATTCACACGGGCTGAAAGCTTGCACAATGTATAAACTTACGGTCAACATATTGCATTTCCAAGGATTATTTAAAAACATAAATGGCAAGTACAGAAAAATGTCATCGAGCAATTTAAAAGAAGTTTTATGACAGTCCTAGAGATGCAGAATATTATTAGAATTCAATAGCTATAAACAAAGAATTATATGGCATGCATTATATTACCTTGTAATTACAAGAAAACTACAGCAGCATGGGAAAATAAATAAAATGAACATGATGCCAGATAGGCTCATGTGTTGGAAAAGGGTTGATACTAAATCACACACATACATCCTTGCTTTAGTGATACCATAGGCGAGTCAAGATAAAAGGCCTACACATCTTCCGTAAATGATCTATCTAAGCCTGGTCATTTCAATCCACCTAGTTGTGATCAGTCAAAGCAAACAAAAAAGTGGTAGTCTTCGAAGCAAGAAAAACACAAACCTCTATTGTTGGGTCATTTGTTTCTTAGGGCATGTTCTTGCATCATGAAGCACCACTTCCTTACAAATGCTGCATTTGCGTGCGACTTTTTGATGAATTCCAGGCCTTCTTTTGTTCTCACCAGATCCACTCCTCACACCATCCCTATGGCCCTTTATTCTAGAGCATGTGGCCCTTGCACTGATATTAGTAGGCGTGAGGATGGTAACATGCTTTGGAATGACACTGCCAATAAAAGACTCCTCATTTTCTCGTGTATTGCATGGTACGGCCGATACAAGTTGGGCTAAATCCAACTCAAGGCTACACAAACTAGTGTGCAGGAGTTCAATTCCTTCCATGGAGCCTTTCGAATTTCGTATGAGATCTTCTAGCTTGTTCCGGATGGCAACTATTTTCCTTTTCACAGCTATGTCAACCGGGTCACTTAAATTCTCCTCAAGCACATTTCCTTCCCCATCCAAGACAATGTCCCTGGGAGTAGAAAAATATCACGTCGTCATGTGGGTCAAGGTAGACAAGTATTAATATTTCCACATCTATATGACAAGAAATATACCTTTTGCAATTTTTGTGCCATCGCTTCAGAATATAAAAGCTTGGCAATTCATTTATTTTTGCACCCCTCAATACTCGAATTATATGGCGGCACACAATTCCCTTCGACTCAAAAAGCTTACAAGAACATTTAGCAATCATGGATGTTGTGTCATAACATACTTCTCTAATCTTCTAGTATTGATCGCTGACAAACATGATTTTAATTCCCTCACATCTGTTTGCTGAACATCACAATCATCTCTGGCAGCAAGCACTTCAGCCTGAAACAACTCAAAAACCTCATGAGTGAATACCGCCCTACCTTGCCTCTCTATTTCCCGTTTAAAGATCGTGGATGTCGCCTAGAGGGGGGGGGTGAATAGGCGTTTTAAATAATTACGGTAGAGGCTTGAACAAATGTGGAATAAACCTAATAGTTAATTTGTCAAGCACAAAACCTACAACTAGGCTCACCTATGTGCACCAACAACTTATGCTAAGAAAGATAAGCAACTATGTGATAGCAAGATATATGACAAAGAACAATATGGCTATCACAAAGTAAAGTGCACAAGTAAAGGGCTCGGGTAAGAGATAACCGAGGCACCCGGAGACGACGATGTATCCTGAAGTTCACACCCTTGCAGATGCTAATCTCCGTTTGGAGCAGTGTGGAGGCACAATGCTCCCCAAGAGGCCACTAGGGCCACCGTAATCTCCTCACGCCCTCGCACAATGCAAGATGTCGTGATTCCACTAAGGGACCCTTGAGGGCGGTCACCGAACCCGTACAAATGGCAACCTTTGGGGGCGGTCACCTAACCCGTACACTTTGGCAACCCTTGGGGCAGTCATCGGTACCCGTCAAATTGCTCGAGGCGATTTCCACAACCTAATTGGAGACCCCGACGCTTGCCCGGAGCTTTACACCACAATGATTGAGCTCCGAAAAACACCAACTGTCAAGGGCGCCAAGGCACCCAAGAGGAACAAGGTCTAGGGTGTCCAAACAGCCAAGAGTAACAAGCTCAAGGGGACCAAGCACCCGAGAGTAATAAACTTCTCAACTTGTAACTTCCACGTATCACGTGGAGAACTCAAACTGATGCACCAAATGCAATGGCAAGGGCACACGGAGTGCCCAAGTCCTTCTCTCCGAAATCCCACCAAAGCAACTAATGCTAGGGAGGAAAATGAGAGGAAGAACGAAAGAAGAACACGAAGAACTCCAAGATCTAGATCCAAGGAGTTCCCCTCACTTAGAGGAGAAAGTGATTGGTGGAAACGTGGATCTAGATCTCCTCTCTCTTTTCCCTCAAGAACTAGCAAGAATCATTGGACGGATTGAGAGTTAGCAAGCTCGAAGAAGGTCAACAATGGGGGAAGAACATGAGCTTAAGAGATGAGGTTCAATGGGGAAGAAGACCCCCTTTTATAGGTGGGGAAAAATCCAACCGTTATGCTCACAGCCTGCACAGAGCGGTACTACCGCTCCAAGGAGCGGTACTACTGCTAGGGCGGTAGTACCCCTTTAAAAACAACAACGAGGAGGCAAAAGTCCAATAGAACCGCTGGAGCAGTACTACCGCTCGTCCTCACGGTATTACCGCTAGGGATCGCGGTACTACCACAAAGGGTAGCAGTACTACTGCTTGCGAGCGGTACTAAAAAATACATCCCGGCCTACCACCGCAGGACTTGGGACGAGTTTTTGGTCCGGAGCAGTAGTAAAAAATTACATCCGCTCCAATTCGCGGTAGTACCGCTGCAGCCTTTTCAGAACACCAAAACTGCCACAACTTTTGCAAACAGACTCCGAATTCGATGAAACCAAGTTTGTTGGGAAGCTAGCGACAATGGCTAACACAATCTTGAAAGAATTATCAATAAGAAGCAAATTAGAAAAGGCCCATAATAAAATGGTGAGAACCCTTCCTCGGATAAGACCGGTAAAACCTCCAACACCGAAAACATCATAGAAGACGCATGCGAACTCTGTTTTCGATGAACTCAAGATTGTCATCAAGATGACCATAAGCTCTAAGACTCACAAAGAGAACCAAACAAGAACCAAGAAACATGATGCAAGGATGCAATGGTTTGAGCTCACTACTAACGATACGATCAAGCTACCAACTTGAGAGCCCCCCTTGATAGTACGACAAACGATCCTATAACCTGCTCTCCCAACTACCACCACGAGACCGGTAAAATAGAAAACCTATCAAGGGCAAACCTTTGCCTTGCACATGGTCCACTTGAGCTAGATGATGATGATCTTGACTCCCTCAAGTTGGACCGCCTTTCTTGATTGCGTTGGCTTGATGAAGACTAGATGATTGCTCCCCCCATAGTCCACTATGGGTGAGCCACTCTTCGGCACATCTTCACAAGTCCATTGGCACCACAATGGATGGCAAGATTCAAGCACTTGATATCTTTGTGATGCTCCACTTGAACTTGCACACAACAATCTTGATGAAGATCACCACTTGATGTCATCCTTTCCATGGGTTGTATGATATCTTCCTCTTGACGCAAGCCCATGGACACATACCTAACCCCATATAGAACTCTCACATAGACCATGGATTGGTAAACAAATTGCAATGGACAACGCTTACCATACCATGGGATCACTTGATCCCTCTCGGTACATCTTCTACGCTTTGTGAGTTGATCAACTTGATTCACTCTTGACTTAGTCTTGATGAACCTTGAATCTTTCCAACTCTCTTCATTTGGATGATGTCTTGAAGGTAAACATGAATGATCACACAATCTTCTTCTTCAAGACATGCTTGCAATAAGCTCAACACTCACATGACCAATCTTTGGATAATTCCTTAATAGCACCTTGGTCAACTCATAAACTCCTTGAAACCAACACACGGACTTCAAGAAAAGCCTATGGACAAATCCTTCAAATATAACTCAAGACAACCATTAGCCCATAGAGATTGTCATGAATTACCAAAACCAAACATGGGGGCACCACATGTTCTTTCAATCTCCCCCATTTTCGTAATTGATGACAATCACTTTCAAGAGAGTTTATATAAGGAATTATGCATCACCATGCGATTCAACAACCAATAGTGCATGCAAATGAGATGCAAATGCTAAGGAACAAAACCAAAGCAAGAGGAGATAACTCTCTAAACTTCTCCACAAAACTCTCTGAAACTTCTCCCCCATTGGCATAGATTGCCAAAATGGGCGAAAATCTAAGAAGGCTAATATAAATTGTGGTCCTCCATAAATTGTGTATTTCTCAACAAGAGAGTGGAATGCAATACACATACCCAAAGGTAAATACTTGGAGGAACACAAACTATATTAAGGCATAAAGATTCCTAAAGAATGATATGCCACAAAGACATAACTAAGAGAGACACAAGCAATGAAGCAGTCAAAATATACCAATTGAAGCAAGCAATCAAAGGATATCAACTGAACCAACTAGACCAAGGATCCTATGAGCCACAAGAATAAATGATATTATGATATGAGCAGAGGAGTGTTCTAAAGAAACTAGAGAAGCTCCCCATGATTTGTGCACAAATAAGAATATTTGTATTGGATACAAAGTGCACAAAATAGGATCATAGCTCCCCCAAAATCAATAGAAATTCATGACCAGTGCAAGTGTGCATATAGGAAACAAAGCCTAGCACTTGCAACAAGCACATGGTTGAGCAACATGTAAAAGAGGCAACTTAAGAATAGGCTCAACCAAAATGATGTGTGTGAGTCATGACAAAGCACTTGAGAAGACTAATATAAGGATGAGCATAAATCATCAACATAGTCTTGGGTAAATGAGATACACGGTGTGTGACATGTCCTCCCCACACACACCAAGCAAAAGGGTTCACAAGCACACTAAAAATGCAAAATGAATAACCAACACTTGTTACAACCCATGGTGAAGATAGAAGATGAAAGCCTCATCAAGACGAGGGATACCAATTAAGATGGCAAAAGCCTCGTAGAGATAAGCATGAGGAAAATAACCTTCACCACACAAGAGTGCATCAAGATGCAACGAGATAAGACACGCACTCAAGGCAAAAGCTTCCATGGAGCCACCAAAGAAAAGAAAGACAAGGTGGACGTGAAAGATAGGATATCATCTAGATATGCAACTTCTCTCAAGTGTATAAGATTCTAGGTAGACGAAATCATGATGATATATATCTACAAAGAAGGATTTACACCCGGAATAGTTACAACACGAAGGAACCAGATATCCAAAAGGAAGTCATAGATATACCAATAAAATATTTGCTTGAAAGCATAGCACATGGCTAGATATGGTCTTATTGTATACAAATGAATTCCTACTACACGAACATCAAAGACATCACAACTAGCAACAAGAGATCATTGTTAGGATGCTTTGAGAAAGGAAACAAGTAACACAAGAAAGAATGACTAACATGCCATGATACAACCTATACAAGGTTGATGCAAGAAATGTGTGCATGAAGTAGATGATGATATTTGTTACCGAGATAGCATTGGAATGATGTAGAAGATATCAATTGAAGGTAGAAAGTAGTTCATTGATCATCTGTAACATCCCAAAATTCTAAATTTTGGAATGTTATAATAAATAGATAGTTTTGATTGATGGTTTGATTGATTGACTGAAAGTGAGTGAATTTGAAACTTTTTGAAAGTTAAATGAGAGGGAATAAAAGGACTTTCCCAACTTTCATTTTTCATTCGTGATCTCCGTGAATTCAAATGCTTTTCACCACAAAACCCTGGAGAGAAGATGACATGGCTTCTTCCATTTATTTAAATGACAAGGGGTGTTCAAAATATTTGAATTTCATTTGGAAAATATTTCCAACCCAGGAACTTTATGCAACTCAATGATTTTCACGAGCGAAGATAAAATGACTTCTTCAAAACATATGAAATATGAGTTGGGAGTTTCAAAGAATTAAATTCAAAGTTCTTTTGAATTTATTTTTCAATTTGGAGTTATTTGAGTTTTATTCAAATTATTTTTCTCCAAAAATAAAATATACAGAAATTAGGGTAACATGATTCCCTACAATAGAAAATTGGAGAGAAATAAATTTGAATTCATTTTGGTATTTTTTTAAATGATTTTATTTGGATTTTATTAGAGCAGCAGCAGTGTTTGATTTATATAAATTTGTGTGGATTTTATTTGACTCTAGAAAAATGTACAGCTTGTAGGAAATCTTTTTCTGAAAATTTTGGTATATTATATGCCTATATAATATTCATATTTTATTTTGTTTTAAGTTTGTTTGGAAAGATGTTTTTGTTTTTTTTATCTTTTCTCCTCCGCAGCCGCATTGGGCCGGCCCAACAGGCCACGGCCCAGCCCAGCCAGTGCGCCGCCGCCTTCCTCCTCGCGTGCCCCAGCTGGACTCGCCGGAGTCCGCCGCCCCCCACGGCGCCCGTCGCCCCCTTCCCCATGCCTTGCGCCTCCCCTCCCCTCCTATAAAGGGCGCCGCCCCGGGCCCCTCTATCTCTGCTCGCGCTGCCGCCTCTCCTGCATCTCGCCGCGCCGCCGCGTCTCGCCTGCCGCCGCCGTCGGCGAGATTCTCCGCTGCCGCCTTGCTCCACCGCGCCACCGAGACGACACCGTCGCCGCGCCTCGCCACCGCGCCACCTCGTCGTCGTCCGCACTTGCCGGACGCCGTCGCCGTCCCAACGCCCGCGCCAGAGTTCGTCGCCGGCCGGATCCGTCCGCCGCTGGTTTATTTCACCCGAACCGGTTTTATTTTAAAGGTTCAATTTTGGTTAAAAAAACCCGTTTTATTATTTATTTATTTAGTTTAGTTATGTAATGAACGTTTTCTGTTTAGGTAGTTTCAGCGAATGTTTTCGTTCGTTAGGTTTTCGTAGCGAACGTTCACTATTTATTCTTTTTCTTTTTCTGTTTAAATTATGTCAGGGACCTATCTGTGAATATATTTATTTATAGATTAGCCCCTGGTTTTCAAACGACCGTAACTTTTTGCTCGTTAGTCGGAATTCAACGAAACCAACGCCCACCACTTCGTTATGATCCCCTGTATCCAGTAAAACAACTTAAACATGTTTTTGAAATTTAAAATTTGAATTTCAAATAGTTCAGTATTTGAAATTCGTTTTGATCGTAACTTGAGTTTTATAACTCCGTTTGAGTTGATTCTTTTTGCAAATCAAAGCTCTTAACCTAAACTTTCTGATAAGGCCAAATTCACATAATTTTGGTACTGTTAGAAATTGTTTTATGTTGCAAGAGTTATTCGCTTGGTTTTGATGTTTTCCGAATCGTACTTCTTCGTTCTTTCCGATCTTTTGAGTGATTGCTTATGTGTGGTTACTATTGCTTGCTTATGATAGATTGACCGGAGTGTGACGCGTAGAACTATCAAGATTTTTGAGTGCGAATCATCTTCATCAACATTGCAGGCAAGTTCACACTTTGATCATATCCCTTCTCATACCCAGTTTTATGCATTAGATCAATCCTCAAACATTGCATGCTTAGGATCTAATTAAATTGTGGGATGGGAAGTAGATGAGGTAGTACCTATTACCTGTTTTATTATCAAACCTTTGGGAGTTACTTCTACGTTTGCTTATTATGCCATGCTATGCTAGTAGACGTGGATTGGGTGAGTGTATCCATGACAGATGTGAGTTTGTTAATTAATGGTTTATTTAAGGTGGCAACTTAAACACACATCTGGGTGGATTGAGGTACCTGGTTTCCAGGACTTGCCTATTTTTCTTCGGACCGCCACCCAGGCTCAAAGGGATCATAAGATTATTCATGCTAGAAACTTCCGTGTGCAGCCACATGCTACTATGGGCTCTAGCATAGTTGACTAAGTCGTGCGAACTCTTACAGGGTAGACTAGCTGATGTAGGGGATGTAGGTTGGTACGGTCTACCCTTTACGTAAGGTGCAAGCGCTTCTGAAAGACTATGTCTCGGTCATCCGTTTCTCAAACACCATGTAGTGCGAGAAACCAAACGGAGGAGATCAAGTCATGTGGGGAAAAGTGCGCAAACCTCTACAGAG
Source organism: Triticum dicoccoides (assembly GCF_002162155.2). Lineage (NCBI taxonomy): Eukaryota > Viridiplantae > Streptophyta > Magnoliopsida > Poales > Poaceae > Triticum > Triticum dicoccoides. Next base: position 200,665,872 of record NC_041383.1, read on the forward strand.
TGTAACAAACTAATCATGGTTAGCCGTGTCCCCGGTTATGGACATCTTGAGTATCTAGTATTTGGATATCATGTGAATCTCATCATGTTACTTTAATTAATATTGTTGGGTTGTTAATGAGTACTTTTAATTGGGATTGAGAATGCTATCAACCATTCTCAATGTTTAACAACCACCATGATAGTTAAATAAATTTATTCCTTTGCAGTAGGGAAAAATTGGCTTTACGCAAAACTATAACCATAGAGCTTTCCAGCAGCCAAATATGCATGTAGTGATAGCCTTTATTCATCATTGCTCTATGGTGTGAATTTGCCAGTACATTCAATGTATTGACCCTTTTTGGCTGCAACGTCTCATGTTGCAGGAATCTTACGACGAGTAAGTGATATGTTAGGGTTACGATTTCTACACTCAACTTTGCCGTTGGTGTTGATGGGAATCCACAACCTTGTTACTTCCGCTATTTTTGGATTGAGGTAATAGTATTTACGTTACTTTATACATGTGATTTACCTCTGTTATAGATCCTTGAGTATTGTGCGTGTCAGCATACCGATCCAGGGATGACACTTAAGCACAGAGACTTGATCCATTCGGGTCGGGTCGCTACAAGATGGTATCAGAGCCCATGTTGACTGTAGGACGTGACCCCTGGTCAGCCCATAGGAAAGATTTTTCTCTAGAACTTTGTTTTCAAAAGGATTTTTTACCTCTCTTCTCTTCTGAGCTTATTCAAAAAAATTCCTTTTTAGTGAGACCATACCCTTTTCCCCTTTTGACCACTCGAAGATTCGACTGATGAATCCACTCTAAGAAGTACCAGATACCGGACAACTAAGACCACTTCGGAATGAAGAGGATTTTACCGAGCATTATAATAATGGAAACTACGACGGATGAAGACTCCGAAGACTAGGAGAATTTGAAGGCTTTGAAGATTTTCCAGATTTGTTTGACCTAGAAAGGCACCCCTTATGGAACTTGCCGACTATGGAAGTTGTCAATAACCGAGATCAAGGTGTATCGGAGAAAGACCGGACCATGGAGAGTTAAAAACTCAAAGTTCTGTCAAGAAAGCCCCAAGACAGGAAATATCAACTATGGAATGATAGCTCATGACAGAGACATAGTCATAAACATGGATATCCATGATGCTATCACTCGCTCATGTTATTGTCACCGTGAGATGTTAAGCATGCATCTTTCGGAAGAATCGGATGACAAAAGGGCTAATGGAGCACCTGCCAGCAAGAGATCAAGTTTTAACCTTAGCTGGTGTATCACCAGGATCTGGAGTGTTACATCAAGAAGTTTAGGGTGGATCTGCAGGAAGCCGTAATTGACAAGGAAGCAGTTCATGAAGAACTCAGGCACCAGAAGCTGAAAGTAGCCAAGCTGGAGGAGCTAAAACCTCGAGATACCGGAGATTTGTCAGGAACTAAAGGACAGTAGGACCATGGCTCATGCCAAGGATGTTGTAACCCAGAAGTTTGGAATGCAACCCCAGAAATATTAAAGGATGTCATGAGAGACTTCGCGTCAACAGAGATGATTTGGCAAAAGAACTTGAGAAGGACAAGCATGATCAGAAGGAGCCATCGGAGACATGACCAAGACTTCAAGAGTTTGATGACGTTGAGATCTATAGACCATTAGAAGACCCAACCCCTATTATATACTTACGTTAGATGCGACGATTGTGAGCTGTCATTTGTTTGTTGTTTTTCCAACAGCCACAATAAAACCTGTCTTCTCAAAACTATTGTTTGTACTGTGTGCATCCCTCTCAATCTCTCTTATCCCACCCCAAACCCATGGACCCAATAAAGGATGAATGGAGATGAGCTTATATTATCTGGACCGATGAGTCAATTGGATACAGACCGATGGATTCAGAACATGGAGGATAACCCTAAAGCCAGAAAGGATATAACCCAGCATGCTCTTTAGTGCTTTGTAAGAGTTGCTGCTACCTGGTGGAGGATGTATGAAACCATCAATGGATGGTAAGGAGTAACCGTTTGGGAAGAATTTAAGTTGACTCTGCTAAAGTCTCGTCTTGTGTCCCAAAAGTTGAGGCCTTATGGAAATGATATGAAGAAACCTTGTGCATACAAGCTTTGTGGAGAAATAGGACACAACCATAAAGAACACCAGGATGAATACCCTCATAAGTGGGGGATTTCCAAAGGAGTTAGCCAAGGATCTCAGGGAACTTCGGTTGGAGATTGTTCCCAAAGGTTTTGTTGCAGTAATGGAAGTTCAGTCTACATTGTTGGGAAAGATTCGTGAAGCTCAGAAGTACGACAAAGAGATTGTTGAGATAAAAGAGAGGATGGGCAAAGGAAAGGTCAAAGGTTTTCGTAAGGATGAGCACGACACCTTCTGGTTTGAGGACCGTGTATATGTTCCCAATAATGCAAAGATCGGGAAGTAAATACTTCAAGACGCTTATGACTCACCATACTCGATTCGCCCGGGAAACACCAAGATGTATTTGGAATTGAAGGAGTGTTTCTGGTGAACTGGTATGAAGAAGGATATTGCGGAGTATGTAGTTGTAGGTGATGTATGCCAGAGAGAGTAAAAGCAGAGCATCAGAAGCCAGCAGGATTACTACAGCCTATGCCGATACCCGAATGGAAGTGGGATAAGCTTGGCATGTATTTCATTACCGGATTTCCCAGAACCCGAACAAGATATGACTCTATCTGGGTAGTAGTTGATTCGCTTGACCAAAGTGGCTCACTTTATCCTAGTGAAAACCACCTATACAAGTGCGAAGTTGGCCAAGATATATTTGACCAGGATCGTATGTCTGCATGGAGTTCCGAGGACCATCGTATCAGATAGAGGAACACGGTTTACCTCAAAGTTTTGTAATCAGCTACGCCACACTTTGGGTACTAGGCTAGAGTTCAGTACAGCCTTTCATCCGCAGACAGATGGATAGACCGAGAAAGTCAATCAGATTCTGGAGGACATGTTGAGAGCATGTGCGCTAGATTATGGATCTAGTAGGGATGATAATTTACCTGCTGAGTTCTCATACAACAACAGTTACCAAGCTAGTTTGAAGATGACCCCCCTTTTTGAAGCTTTGTATGGGAGAAGGAGCCCGACCCCGTTGATGTGGGATGAAGTTGGAGTCCGTCAGTTGTTTGGACCAAATGTGATCAAGGAATTCAGAAGAGAATGTTAAGTTGCTTCGAGATAGACTGAAGGTAGCTCAGCCCTGGCAGAAGAGTTATGCAGACTCAAAAACGCAAGGAGGTAGTCTATGAAATTGGAGGCAGAGCATGTCTTCGTGTGTCCCCTCTGCGAGGAGTTAAACGATTTGGAGTTAAGGGAAAGTTAGCCCCGAGATTTCTAGGACCATACCGAGTTTGGAGCGTATGGGAGAAGTGGCCAACAAGTTGGAGTCACCCGAAGGACTATCAGGAGTTCATGATGTGTTTCACATTTCCCAGTTGAAGAAGTGCCATGCAGAGATGGCCAATATTCCCCTGTAAGGACGCTTGACCCTGGAAAGGATAATGATGTTCCACGAAGTGGAGTATGGACTTCATAAGTAAAGTTTTTATCTCGATATGTGGGACATCTCACGAGAATGAAGAGATGTATTACTATTGGATATAAAGGAGATATGATGTTGGAAATATGGATCAATGGAAATTCCATGATGAGTCTGAGTAATCACGTCTTAGTTTGGTACAAATAGAAGGAAGAAAGACATTACAATTGGATGGATTTAAGAATACTAGGAAGCTGGATGTTGGAATAATGATCAGTTGCCCCGATGATGAGTTCAAGGTTTACAAGTGATGAGATGGGCCATAACCCACAGGCCCCAGGACCTGCCAAGAAACAAGCACACTCTTGCTAAAGGAAAACCCCTGGAAGAGGATATGCCTTTACCTACAGATGAACTTATAGGAGTTTTACGCAAAACCTGAGAGTGGTGAAGGACCGATAGATGTTTGTTTGGCTTGCAGAATCAATGGATTTATCCGAACTTGGTTCGTCGACAATAGAAAATTCTGCAATGCTTGTGAGGATGCCCGAGTGTTAGAATGCGAGATTCGCTAAACCGTATACAAGGTAATGATTTGGGTGCGGGATGGATTGATCACCATACCGACTTACTCTTATTATTCGCTTTGCTATGTGGGATGGTAAATCTGAGTGACTTACCTATAGTAGAGAGACGACGATCAAAACCTTAAACCTTAGAATGGTATAAGTATTTTCCCTTGTACACGGCAGTCGTTGCCAATCGTAGGACATACGGTGAGGTTCAACCCAGACCCGTTTTCTGTAGGAGAAACCATAAATTGTTGACCACCATGAGATACCGACAGTTGTTTAGTATTGGCGCCAGACCCGTCTGATAAGAAGACCCAGTCACAGAGGAACCTTACCAAGATGAAAGGACAGAAGTATTGAGGAAAAGGTTATGCCACTACCGGAAGATCCCAGAGAAGGAATTTTTCCCGAGAACCTGAGAAGATCGACACTGCCCATGATAAGGATGGAGTATATGAGTTTTGATGGAACTGTAACCATGCTTCTAAGGGTGGTAGCACCCGAGACCCCAGAGATGATTGATGGATTTTGAGAAGACTCCAGCCCTAACCTATTTCTTGCTAGCCTCTCCGAATCTCGAGGACGAGATTCATTTTAAGGGTGGTAGGTTTATAACATCCCAAAATTCTAAATTTTGGAATGTTATAATAAATAGATAGTTTCGATTGATTGTTTGATTGATTGACTAAAAGTGAGTGAATTTGAAACTTTTTGAAAGTTAAATGAGAGGGAATAAAAGGACTTTCCCAAACTTTCATTTTTCATTCGTGAAATCCGTGAATTCAAATGTTTTTCACCACAAAACCCTGGAGACAAGATGACATGACTTCTTCCATTTATTTAAATCACAAGGGGTATTGAAAATATTTGAATTTCATTTGGAAAATATTTCCAACCCTGGAACTTTATGCAACTCAATGATTTTCACGAGCGAAGATAAAATGACTTCTTCAAAACATATGAAATATGAGTTGGGAGTTTCAAAGAATTAAATTCAAAGTTCTTTTGAATTTATTTTTCAATTTGGAGTTATTTGAGTTTTATTCAAATTATTTTTCTCCAAAAATAAAATATACAGAAATTAGGGTAACATGATTCCCTACAATAGAAAATTGGAGAGAAATAAATTTGAATTCATTTTTGTATTTTTTTAAATGATTTTCTTTGGATTTTATTAGAGCAGCAGCAGTGTTTGATTTATATAAATTTGTGTGGATTTTATTTGACTCTAGAAAAATGTTCAGCTTGTAGGAAATATTTTTCTGAAAATTTGATATATTATATGCCTATATAATATTCATATTTTATTTTATCTTAAGTTTGTTTGGAAAGATGTTTTTGTTTAAAAAAAATCTTTTCTCCTCCGCGGTCGAACTGGGCCGGCCCAACAGGCCACGGCCCAGCCCAGCCAGTGCGCCGCCGCCTTCCTCCTCGCGTGCCCCAGCAGGACTCGCCGGAGTCCGCCGCCCCCACGGCGCCCGTCGCCCCCTTCCCCACGCCTTGTGCCTCCCCTCCCCTCCTATAAAGGGCGTCGCCCCGGGCCCCTCTCTCTCTGCTCACGCCGCCGCCTCTCCCGCATCTCGCCGCGCCGCCGCGTCTCGCCTGCCGCCGCCGTCGGCGAGATCTGTCGCTGCCGCCTTGCTCCACCGCGCCACCGAGACGACGCCGTCGCCGCGCCTCGCCACCGCGCCACCTCGTCGTCGTCCGCTCCGCACTTGCCGGACGCCGTCGCCGTCCCAACGCCTGCGCCGGAGTTCGTCGCCGGCCGAATCCGTCCGCCGCTGGTTTATTTCACCCGAACCGGTTTTATTTTAAAGGTTCGGTTTTGGTTAAAAAAACCCGTTTTATTATTTATTTATTTAGTTTAGTTATGTAATGAACGTTTTCTGTTTAGGTAGTTTCAGCGAACGTTTTCGTTCGTTAGGTTTTCATAGCGAACGTTCACTATTTATTCTTTTTCTGTTTAAATTACGTCAGGACCTATCTGTTAATATATTTATTTACAGATTAGCCCCTGGTTTTTGAACGACCATAACTTTTTGCTCGTTAGTAGGAATTCAATGAAACCAACGCCCACCTCTTCGTTATGATCCCCTGTATCAAGTAAAACAACTTAAACATGTTTTTGAAAGTTTAAAATTTGAATTTCAAATAGTTTAGTATTTGAACTTCGTTTTGATCGTAACTTGAGTTTTATAACTCCGTTTGAGTTGATTCTTTTTGCAAATCAAAGCTCTTGACCTAATCTTTCTGATAAGGCCAAATTCACATAATTTTGGTACTGTTAGAAATTGTTTTATGTTGCAAGAGTTATTCGCTTGGTTTTGATGTTTTCCGAATCGTACTTCTTCGTTTTTTCTGATCTTTTGAGTGATTGCTTATGTGTGGTTAATATTGCTTGCTTACGATAGATTGACCGAAGTGTGACGCGTAGAACTATCAAGAGTTTTGAGTGCGAATCATCTTCATCAACATTGCAGGCAAGTTCACACTTTGATCATATCCCTTCTCATACCCAGTTTTATGCATTAGATCAATCCTCAAACATTGCATGCTTAGGATCTAATTAAATTGTGGGATGGGAAGTAGATGAGGTAGTACCTATTACCTGTTTTATTATCAAACCTTTGGGAGTTACTTCTACGTTTGCTTATTATGCCATGCTATGCTAGTAGACGTGGATTGGGTGAGTGTATCCATGACAGATGTGAGTTTGTTAATTAATGGTTTATTTAAGGTGGCAACTTAAACACACATCTGGGTGGATTGAGGTACCTGGTTTCCAGGACTTGCCTGTTTTTCTTCGGACCGCCACCTAGGCTCAAAGGGATCATAAGATTATTCATGATAGAAACTTCCGTGTGCAGCCACATGCTACTATGGGCTTTAGCATAGTTGACTAAGTCGTGCGAACTCTTACAGGGTAGACTAGCTGATGTAGGGGATGTAGGTTGGTACGGTCTACCCTTTACGTAAGGTGCAAGCGCTTCTGAAAGACTATGTCTCGGTCATCCGTTTCTCAAACACCATGTAGTGCGAGAAACCAAACGGAGGAGATCGAGTCATGTGGGGAAAAGTGCGCAAAACTCTGCAGAGTGTAACAAACTAATCATGGTTAGCCGTGTCCCCGGTTATGGACACCTTGAGTATCTAGTATTTGGATATCATGTGAATCTCATCATGTTACTTTAATTAATATTGTTGGGTTGTTAATGAGTACTTTTAATTGGGATTGAGAATGCTATCAACCATTCTCAATGTTTAACAACCACCATGATAGTTAAATAAATTTATTCCTTTGCAGTAGGGAAAATTTCGCTTTACGCAAAACTGTAACCATAGAGCTTTCCAGCAGCCAAATATGCATGTAGTGATAGCCTTTATTCATCATTTCTCTATGGTGTGAATTTGCCAGTACATTCAATGTACTAACCCTTTGTGGCTGCAACGTCTCATGTTGCAGGAATCTTACGACGAGTAAGTGATATGTTAGGGTTACGATTTCTACACTCAACTTTGCCGTTGGTGTTGATGGGAATCCACAACCTTGTTACTTCCGCTATTTTTGGATTGAGGTAATAGTATTTACGTTACTTTATACATGTGATTTACCTCTGTTATAAATCCTCGAGTACTGTGCGTGTCAGCATACCGATCCAGGGATGACACTTAAGCACAGAGACTTGATCCATTCGGGTTGGGTCGCTACATCATCCTAGCTTGACTCCAATAAGCACATGGTGACAATACCTTCCTTGTGAGTGAGCCAAGCATCCAACGTGTCTCCAATTTTTCCTAGAACAACAACACAAACAAAATGGTACCCAAACTCATTGGTACCAAAGAGTTAGAAACACCAACAATACATAGGACAAACTCCACATAAATATGTGCATATAGATATGGAAATGAAATTCAAGCACATCTCATCCAATTTGAGACTTGGTGGAGTTTCCCCTATATATTGGGTCAAAGAGAGAAAGCATGCCAAGGAAACTACATGAAGTTAATATGCATTCTCAAGACTTTCAAGAACCGATACCAAAATACAAGGAAATACCAAGTGAAAAGAATACCAAATGGAGAAATCATCACTTGGAAGATATCATTAAAAGATACATCAAGGAATGAGATATCCATTGGAACCCACAAAATGATATCAAACTCCCAAAAGAGAGGATGGTTCCAAAAACACCAAGCTCTCTACAAAGTTTGATGATGGCACAAGTACCAAAAAGAAACGGCTTGCCGTCCACCAACACACACTTAAAATGGATCACAAGTTTAGTGTTTTATAGAAAATAGGATATCTCCCCCACGAGTTGTGAATTATAAATAATTTGCATTTGAATACAAAATGCACAAGGTAGGATCACCACGTTCACTATATCAAGGAAAACACTAGACAAGATCAAGAAAACAACAAGATCCTCAAGTGGCATGGAAGGCAATGGGAGTTGACACAAACTTGGCAAGAGATAAGGCAAATAAAAGGCAAATGCCAACATGAAGATGATCAATAATTTCTACCACACATAAGTGAGTACCAATTGTCAAACGACAAGAAGTATTTGGAAATAATTCCCGGTGGTAGATAGCAAGGATATCCGACATCATCTTCACACCAAGCACAAGCAAATTGCAACTTGTAGAGCTAACATTCCACCTAGGAACAAGATAATTTACAATATCAATTCTAGGTGGCAATATCTCAAATGTACACATTTTCTAGGCTAGTAATATACACATAGCATATTACTCCCCCATATTGTGATACCAATTAAAGATAAACAAGAGGCAAAATAATGATCCAACAAGAGATAATTAATGGACAATTTAGAATTTGAATTTCTCATGAGAAGACATACCACATAGCGACTAGATAATCTTGTAATACCAATACTAGATGTTATTCCTCATGTACACATATTTATAGGATTGCAAAGTGCACAAAGCACATCACTCCCCCATAATGGGATATTCCATTGATCTCTCACAAGATCCAACTAAGATACAACCAAGATGCACTAAGGCTCAACGAACGACACACAAGTACATGATGTGCAAACCAACATAGACAAAGGCAATTTGGAGACACGTCATATACAAACACATGCAAGGAACAAAACCAAAACATGCAAGGGGGCAAGTAACTTTCAATGTAAGCAATTTAAGTACAAGTTACCGCAAGGAGGCACATTGGATATAAGATATAGACTTGATGATTCAATTGACTTGGCTTGAGACAATAAGAGTGATGAAGTCCCCTTAATTCTTCATAATGTAGCCAAGTCTCCAATGCCCTCCAACAACACCTATTGATCAAGTTTGAGCTAGTTGGTCCCCAACCAAGTTGGGTCCTAAGAGGTTAGTCACAATAGGCTTGGCTACCCAAATAGTTCTTATATTGACACCACTTTGAGTACCAACAACTTTGGCAAACACATTGCCAACCTTATCCTTCCCAAGAGAATAGATATCATCAATAATAGTTGGGTTGGATAAGTTACCACTAGTGCATGATGAAGCAAGGTGACCTTTCTCACGACATAGGTAGCAACGTCTACTCTTCACTTTCTTCTCACTTGATTTCTCAACTTGAGAAGCATTAGCTTGAGTTTTCTTGGGAAGAGGCCTTTCTTCAACTTGTGGTTGAGCATGAGATTGTACTTGTGGCCGTTTCCCTTGTTGCTTGTCACTAATAGCCTTCTTCTTCAATGGACAAGATCTAACATGATGCCCTTCAATTTTGCACTTGAAGCAAATGATCTTGGACGAATTCTTGACTTGTTTTTTGGCCCTTCTTCTTGTTGTTCTTGGACTTATTCTTCTTTTTGGAGTTGAATCCAGGTCCACCTTTGTCACTGGGGGATTTTTGCACACTCAAGATATTGTTGATTGTGGCCTTCCCTTCATGACACTTTTCCAAGTCTTTCTTCAAAGAAGTGACTTGGGCCTTGAGTTCTTTGATTTTCTCTATATGGTTAGTCTCAACACAAGCACTAGAGGAGGTATAAGCTTCATCATAGAGCAACAAGGCAAGGAAAGCAATTCATCACAAGAAGTACCAATGTTATGCATGGATGAATCACGAGGACTAGCACAAGGCAATATAGCATTTTGACTAAAAGTAGTGATAATATCCACATGAGGCTCACTATATGTTACCTTAGCAATCATAGCCTCATGAGCTATTTTTAGCACATTATGGGATTCAAGAAGATCATCATGAGAGCTAGAAAGCTTTTCATGACTTTCTTCCAATTTGCCATACTTGCTAGATAGCAACTCAAGTTGAGCCCTTAGCTCAACATTCTCCTTTAAAATGGATGCTTCACAATAAATAGGGTTAGTAGCACAAGCATCGTCATTAACAACAAGAGGAGAAGGCAACTTGGAAAGCTCTTTTAAATAAGAAGCTTCAAGTTGAGCATGAGACTCGGTGAGTTTGATGAGCTCACCCTTGATGACCCTTGAGCCATTTTCGAGGTGCTCAAAATCCTCAAGGAGTCTAGCATGAGCAACTTCAAGCTTAACATTTTTAGTTTCAAAAACATTGGCCACCTCAAGAGCTCTATCATTAAATTCCTTCACTCTAGATAATTCTAGAGCAAAAGTCTCCTCAAGAGATTCCTTGGTGGTTTGTTCAAGTTCAAGAGCTTGAGAGAGGTCCGCAATCTCATTAGCGTAATCACGCTCATGACCTTCCATTTTATCAATGGTGACCTCATGCTCCTCAAGACGAGATTCCAACTCATCAATATATTTCTTGCTCTCAATAGCAATCGACATGATTTCCATGAAGTTGGAACGAGCAATTTTATTCTTAAGAAGAGCTTTAAAAATCATTTCCCCCTTAATTTTTAAGGAGGCAACATCATCACTCTCTTCATCATAATCGACATCATCATCACTCTTTCCATCATCAATATCATCACAAGATATATTGGGATTCAAAGTGGGAGATACCTTTGAAGCCTTGGCCATAAGGCAAAAAGCAATAGATGATGATGTAGGATCCCTTGAAGCACCATTCAAGATCACATCTTGTTCCATGGAGTGTTGGGTTTCCTCTACATTGTTAACACAACAACTCGAGGAAATACATGAATTTTTATCATGGAAACAAGATATAGCAAGCATATCATCATGAGATTTACTCAACAATTTCTACATGATATGCAAGAACTATCAACACAAGCATGTGAAACATTTGGAGTGCTCGAAGTGCTAAAGTCCAAAGATGAAGCATTGCAATAAGAAAGTGATGAAGGATTATCAACAATAAGCCCACTATCATCATTGCAATGAACACCACTACTCACCATGTCATTACCTTCTGGCAAACCATGTGTATGTGAAGTAGAAGAAGTTGAGAATGCAACACGGCCGGAGGTGGAGGGATAATGATCATCCTTACAAATCTTGGACACACCATATTTATCTTGAAGCTTTGTCCACAACTCATGAGCATACCAGAACAGCATGAGTTGAAATATAACTACATTGCTCAAAGCATTGAAAAGAACATTAGAAGCTTGAGCATTGAGATAAGAGTTTTTCTCATCCTCTAAAGATAATCTTTGGGGATCCTTTGGAGGATAAAAACCCATATCTACAACTCGCTCTAAATTTGGGTCCATGACCCTAAAGAGATTAAGCATGCGAATTACCCAAACATCAAAATTTGTGCCATCGAAACTAAGAGTGTCAGAGAAACCTAATCCCCTAGTCGACATCTTTACTCTCTAGGCGGTTAAGCCCAACAAAAAGAGACAAGGCTCTGATACCAATTGAAAGATCGTGGATGTCGCCTAGAGGGGGGGATGAATAGGCGTTTTAAAATAATTACGGTAGAGGCTTGAACAAATGTGGAATAAACCTAACGGTTAATTTTTCAAGCACAAAACCTACAACAACTAGGCTCACCTATGTGCACCAACAACTTATGCTAAGAAAGATAAGCAACTATGTGATAGCAAGATATATGACAAAGAACAATATGGCTATCACAAAGTAAAGTGCATAAGTAAAGGGCTCGGGTAAGAGATAACTGAGGCACTCGGAGACGACGATGTATCCCAAAGTTCACACCCTTGCGGATGCTAATCTCCGTTTGGAGCGATGTGGAGGCACAATGCTCCCTAAGAAGCCACTAGGGCCACCGTAATCTCCTCACGCCCTCGCACAATGCAAGATGTCGTGATTCCACTAAGGGACCCTTGAGGGTGGTCACCAAACCCGTACAAATGGCAACCTTTGGGGGCGGTCACCTAACCCGTACACTTTGGCAACCCTTGGGGGCGGTCACCGGTACCCGTCAAATTGCTCGAGGTGATCTCCACAACCTAATTGGAGACCCGGACGCTTGCCCGAAGCTTTACACCACAATGATTGAGCTCCAAACAACACCAACCGTCTAGGGCCCCAAGGCACCCAAGAGGAACAAGCTCTAGGGTGTCCAAACACCCAAGAGTAACAAGCTCAAGGGTACCAAGCACCCAAGAGTAATAAGCTTCTCAAGTTGTAACTTCCATGTATCATGTGGAGAACTCAAACCGATGCACCAAATGCAATGGCAAGGGCACACGGAGTGCCCAAGTCCTTCTCTCCAAAATCCCACCAAAGCAACTAATGCTAGGGAGGAAAATGAGAGGAAGAACAAAAGAAGAACATGAAGAACTCCAAGATCTAGATCCAAGGAGTTCCCCTCACTTAGAGGAGAAAGTGATTGGTGGAAACGTGGATCTAGATCTCCTCTCTCTTTTCCCTCAAGAACTAGCAAGAATCATTGGACGGATTGAGAGTTAGCAAGCTCTAAGAAGGTCAACAATGGGGGAAGAACATGAGCTTAAGAGATGAGGTTCAATGGGGAAGAAGACCCCATGTTATAGGTGGGGGGAAATCCAACCGTTATCCTCACAGCCCGCATAGAGCGGTACTACCGCTCCAAGGAGCGGTACTACCGCTAGGGCGGTAGTACCCCTTTGAAAAACAATAGCGAGGAGGCAAAAGTCCAGTAGAACCACTGGAGCGGTACTACCGCTCGTCCTCACGGTACTACCGCAAAGGGTAGCGGTACTACTGCTTGCGAGCGGTACTAAAAAAATACATCCGGGCCTACCAACGCAGGACTTGGGACGAGTTTTTGGTCCGGAGCGGTACTACCGCTGTAGGAGCCGCGGTAGTACCGCTCTGGAGAGGTAGTAAAAAATTACATCCGCTCCAATTCGCAGTAGTACCGCTGCAGCCTTTTTAGAACACCAAAACTGCCACAACTTTTGCAAACGGACTCCGAATTCGATGAAACCAAGTTTGTTGGAAAGCTAGCGACAAGGGCCAACACAATCTTGAAAGAAATATCAATCAGAAGCAAATTAGAAAAGGCCCATATGAAAATGGTGAGAACCCTTCCTCGGATAAGACCGGTAAAACCTCCAACACCGAAAACATCATAGAAGACGCATGTGAACTCTGTTTTCGATGAACTCAAGATTGTCATCAAGATGACCATAAGCTCTAAGACTCACAAATAGAACCAAACAAGAACCAAGAAACATGATGCAAGGATGCAATGGTTTGAGCTCACTACTAACGATACGATCAAGCTACCAACTTGAGAGCCCCCCTTGATAGTACGACATACGATCCTATAACCCGGTCTCCCAACTACCACCACGAGACCGGTAAAATAGAAAACCTATCAAGGGCAAACCTTTGCCTTGCACATAGTCCACTTGAGCTAGATGATGATGATCTTGACTCCCTCAAGTTGGACCACCTTTCTTGATTGCGTTGGCTCGATGAAGACTAGATGATTGCTCCCCCATAGTCCACTATGGGTGAGCCACTCTTCGGCACATCTTCACAAGTCCATTGGCACCACAATGGATGGCAAGATTCAAGCACTTGATCTCTTTGTGATGCTCCACTTGAACTTGCACACGGCAATCTTGATGACGATCACCACTTGATGTCATCCTTTCCATGGGTTGTATGATATCTTCCCCTTGACGCAAGCCCATGGACACGTACCTAACCCCACATAGAACTCTCACATAGACCATGGATTAGTACACAAAGTGCAATGGACAATGCTTACCAAACCATGGGATCACTTGATCCCTCTCGGTACATCTTCTACGCTTTGTGAGTTGATCAACTTGATTCACTCTTGACTTAGTGTTGATCAACCTTGAATCTTTCCAACTCTCTTCATTTGGATGATGTCTTGAAGGTAAACATGAAAGATCACACAATCTTCTTCTTCAAGACATGCTTGCAATAAGCTCAACACTCATATGACCAATCTTTGGATAATTCCTTAATAGCACCTTGGTCAACTCATAAACTCCTTGAAACCAACACACGGACTTCAAGAAAAGCCTATGGACAAATCCTTCAATATAACTCAAGACAACCATTAGTCCATAGAGATTGTCATCAATTACCAAAACCAAACATGGGGGCACCGCATGTTCTTTCACCCATGATGTCAACAATTCAGTTGTTGTGTATTCGCTTGTGTTATCAGCTATCAGCTCACTCTGCCTCTGAAATTTCAAAGCAGTGTCAAACCTTAGCCAGAACTCAACAAAGGTAAGCTTGCGACAGATGAAACACTTAAAAAATGAATTTGCACTCTCTGAAATTGAAGTTTTCCTAAGTTGACCAGCTAGGGGAATGTGCAAGAAATAAGCTGGTATCCATGTCGCACGAAGCCGATACCTTTTGGCGAACCACTCGTGGTCCTCCAATTGAAACACTATGATGAAAGACTTCCATCTATCCTCAAATTCAGCAGGTGTTTCAGAATTCCACACACAATATTTCAACCTATCGTAGAATGCAAGGTCATTCTTCAATTCAGAACGCACCTTCCCTGGAACCTTCTCCATAATGTGCCACATACACAATCAGTGTGCGGTATTCGGCAGAGTTTTTTCAATTGCGTTCTTCATCCTAACACATTCATCAGTTATGATCAGTCTAGGTGCAATCCCACCCATTGCTCTAAGAAACGACCCAAACAACCAAATATAGGATTCCTCTATCTCATGAAGCACAAACCCTGCCCCAAGAAAGACACTTTTCATATGATGATTTACTCCAGTGAAGGGCGCAAACGTGTACTCATATTGGTTAGTGATGTATGTCGAATCAAAAGATACGACGTTATTGAAATGGCCATAGTTTTTCCTACTTGATGCATCTGTCCAGAATAAATGAGTCAATGTACCGACCTCGTCAACTTCACACTCAAAGAAAAAAGCAGGATTGAGAGCCTTCAATCTATCAATTGGTCCACTAGCATTTGAGCATCACAATTTCTTATTTTATTTTTCAATCCACCATAGTGATTCTGTAGGTCCTTCTGAGTGCACCCAACATGCTGAAAACCCCCTGCGTTAACATGAAGCAACCTATATGCCAAGGCAGTGCCAATGCTAGCTTTCTGGCAATCATGAAGTGTTGTCTTCACCCTCTCACTAACTTAACGATTAGATCTAATCAAGTGTTGCTGGCTAGGGGGCACAAAAGGATGATTGTGATATTCAAGCAGAGTACCCTCAAGTGCTTGTTCGCACAAGGTTGCGGCTTGTAACAGGGCGAGATCCGCCGGAGCAGCACCGACGGTGACGAGACGACCAGGAGCTGGAGCGGCAACTCTACTGGACATACTCGCCTAGGTAGGCACCGGATCTGGACCTCCGCCACGGACGGCAAGCTGGAGGACGATGAGCGAGAGGATTGATCAGGAGGCGGCTGGCAGTCAAGCTAGATTGGGGAATTTTGGGCTGTGTTGCTGCTATCGGACGAAGGAAGAAGCAGATTCTGAAAGGAAAACGAGTACAAGTGGGGGGTTTTGTGCAAAGAAGCTAGCACGTGTGTTGTCACTCCCATCCACTACAATCTGGACCACCCATCCTGGAACTGATGGCTCAGATAGTTTTTTTTCTATTTTTCTACCCGTGGTTGCTTTTCTATGCTAGTCGCGCCCCGATCATCGGCGAGACCAACATTGTGGCTGGTCGGAGCAAGCCCAAAGACACATGCACAAGGCGGCGAACCACGGCCAACCGGAGCTAGTTAGCTCACACGCACGTTCATCTAGTCGGAGCAAGCTTAGCTCTCTCACACACACATACAGCACACCACACTTTCCCACGTGCAATAAGAAAAGATGACTAGCCCAAATTACATATTGTAGTCAGTCCCTTTTTTATTTGAGGGTGTATATAGTAGATTAGGGGTACATAATGAGCTTGTGCTTCTGAGGTTGATCTACCACACCTACATGTATTGCTACTATATGCTCTCAAGATTAGAGACCTTCTCTCCCACATGACAAGCATCTGGCAAAGAACATACTACTCATAAGTCATGCATCGACCCTCGAGGTCTCTTGTTCATCGCCTATGGTGAGTGCAATTCTAACAAAAAAAAGTCCAAAACAACTCTAGTATGTGCAAGGCTTGTTATGTGATTTAGTGCTTATGGTGCCTTTATGCGTAGAGTTACTCCTCAAGCTAGTTTATGTTTGTTGTATGAAATTATTTGGTACTGTAGATGGTTTCATTGCGATGCTCGAGGCTTGAGCCACCATGATTATCTAAAAATAACGAGCCTGCTCAAACAGCTTGTGAAAATACACTGACCTTTTTTGAAAAGGGGAATTTGCTGGGCTCTGCATCATCAAACGTGCACTTAGCCATTTTAATTAAACAAAAATGAAATAGTTCAACAAGTACACAATATCAACTAAAATAAAGATAAACAAAATAAAAATACCACAATCAATAAAAAGATTACATGACTTAATCACATAATATTTGTGACATGTCAGCCAAACCGTCTGAATAATGCCCATGCAACCATCTCTAGATGGTTGCACTCAAACTCCATAAACTCCCCAAGCGTCTCCAGGTTGAAGTGGAGACCACATAAGGATTGATGCGGTGGCCTTGAAGATAACCTGCAAAAAGTTAAAAGGGCAAGATATGTTAAAAACACAAAGTAAGGGACAAACCTCTACACATATATGACCCTCAAGCATTTTATTGATACTGACCAACCAGTTTTCAAAAGAATTTGGGATAGTTGATGGGATGGCATTATATGTAACATGAACTATGTGCTAAAT
This sequence comes from Triticum dicoccoides, assembly GCF_002162155.2. NCBI lineage: Eukaryota > Viridiplantae > Streptophyta > Magnoliopsida > Poales > Poaceae > Triticum > Triticum dicoccoides. The sequence goes on from NC_041383.1 coordinate 200,683,105, forward strand.
CAAAACCGTGAAAGGGTGGGAAATAAAAAGATGTTGAATTGTTTCCTCTTGATCACAAAATCAAACCACATATTTTTTTATATCTTTAAAGGTATTTGATTTTCCAATGCGCTTTCTACAAAACATTGACTACTTGACTAGTAAACACCATGTTGGCATTTGGTCTGCATCTAAAAACATCAGACACATGAGATAGGTTGACCAACACTAACCTGCAAACCATCAAGTCGCATTGTCCATTTATCTCCAATCAAGGTCCTACATAATTGGATGTTCAGAGGAGTTAATCCAAGAATTGGACTGAACATTAGCATCTTTCTTTCAATCAACATTGTGAAGTGGCAGGCAGATACTGAACCGCAAGCGGGTTGTCACCTAGTGAGACATCTTCACATAAAATCGTGGATTGACACCAACTTCAACCGAGCCTCTCATAGAAAAAGAGAACTTTACCTTCATCAAGCCCTTTCAAAATAGAGAATCGGTTGGTTTGTTATCCACTTGAGATAGCTTCTTGCAATATAAGTATTTATTATGAAGGAGCTCTTGCCATACACATTCCTCGGTTTGTAGCTTGAATGGTAATTTACTACGCAGTCACTTCTTCTTTATTTCCAAGTTTTTGATACCCAACCCTCATTGGTCCTTAGGCCTACACTAGGTATCTCATTTAGATAGTCGATACTTCTGTTTGTGCCCATCATATTGCAAGAAGAAACTAGGCCGACAAACTCAAGTCTTTTCAATACCACCTTGGTACTTCAAGAAAAAGATAGCATGAACATGGGCAAACTTGCGAGAACCACGTTGATAAGAGCTAATCCTGCCCATTTGACATGAGTTTACCCTTCCAACAACTTGCTTTTTTTCGAAACAATCCTCAATAATTTCCTTTCTTTTTAGTGAGCTTACGACGATGAATGGGCCAAGATAAGTAAATAGGAGACTTCCACCTCAGACCCGAATAACTAACAATATTGTTTTTCTGTTTCTTTGGTTCTACCAAAGAAAAAGGTTCGCTTTTATAAAATTTTACTTGAGACTAGTAAGCTTCTAAAAAACACAGAATCAATTTCATGTTGGCCCCCATTTGCAAATCATTCTCCACAAAAAATGTATCACCAACATATTGAGTGGAATTAGCCCATTGATCTAGCCATCCTCCTTAGCCCATGCTATAAGGATGGCCAACATATTGGCGATGACATTAAATAGGATGGGAGACTGATACGTCTCCAACATATCTACTTTTCCAAACACTTTTGCCCTTGTTTTAGATTCTAACTTGCATGATTTGAATGAAACTAACCCGGACTGACGCTGTTTTCAGCAGAACTGCCAAGATGTTGTTTTATGTGTAGAAAGCAAAAGTTCTCGGAATGTCCTGAAAATCCATGGAGGCACTTTTTGGAAAATATAAAAAATACTGGCGAAAGAATCAAGACCAGGGGGCCCACTGTCCACGAGGGTGGGGGGCGTGCCCCCTTCCCCTGGGCGCGCCCGCTGTCTCATGGGCCCCCTGAGGCTCTGCCGACCTCAACTCCAACTCCATATATTTCGTCTCGCGGAGAAAAAAATCAGAGAGAAAGTTTCATCGCGTTTTACGATACGAAACCGCCGCCAAGCCCTAATCTCTCTCGGGAGGGCTGATCTGGAGTCCGTTCGGGGCTCTGGAGAGGGGGATTCATCGTTGTCGTCATCATCAACCATCCTCCATCACCAATTTCATGATGCTCACTACCGTGCGTGAGTAATTCCATCGTAGGCTTGCTGGACGGTGATGGGTTGGATGAGATTTACCATGCAATCAAGTTAGTTTTGTTAGGGTTTGATCCCTAGTATCCACTATGTTCTGAGATTGATGTTGCTATGACTTTGCTATGCTTAATGCTTGTCACTAGGGCCCGAGTGCCATGATTTCATATCTGAACCTATTATGTTTTCATGAACATATGTGTGTTCTTGATCCTATGTTGCAAGTCTATAGTCACCTTTTATGTGTTATGATCCAACAACCCCGAAGTGACAATAATCGGGATACTTCTTGGTGATGACCATAGTTTGAGGAGTTCATGTATTCACTATGTGCTAATGCTTTGTTCCGGTTCTCTATTAAAAGGAGGCCTTAATATCCCTTAGTTTCCGCTAGGACCCCGCTGCCACGGGAGGGTAGGACAAAAGATGTCATGCAAGTTCTTTTCCATAAGCACATATGACTATTTACGGAATACATGCCTACATTACATTGATGAACAGGAGCTAGTTATATGTCACCCTATGTTATAGCTATTACATGAGGAATCGCATTCGGCATAATTATCCATCACTGATCCATTGCCTACGAGCTTTTCACATATTGTTCTTCGCTTATTTACTTTTCCGTTGCTATTGCTACAATCACTACAAAACCCAAAAACATTACTTTTGCTACTGTTACCTTTATTATCATACTACTTTGCTACTAAATACTTTGCTGCAGATACTAAGTTATCCAGGTGTGGTTGAATTGACAACTCAACTGCTAATACTCAAGAATATTCTTTGGCTCCCCTTGTGTCGAATCACTAAATTTGGGTTGAATACTTTACCCTCGAAAGTTGTTGCGATCCCCTACACTTGTGGGTTATCAAGACTAACTTCTGGCACCGTTGCTAGGGAGCATAGCTCTATTCTCTAAGTCACTTGGGATTTATATCTGTTGATCACTATGACGAACTTGAAGGACGCGAAAACTATGATCTATCCCTCAACTACGAGGGGGGGTAAGGAACTGCCATCTAGCTTTGCACTAGATTCTCCTTCTGTTTTGAGTAAGCTTGTGACACCTAAACCTGCTACTGCTATGAACTCTGATATGTCGCATGTTATTGATGATGCCACTTCTTCTATGCATGATACTTATGATGAAACTACTTCTGTGCGTGATACCACTTTGCCATTAGGTGAATTTCTTGATGAACAACTTGCTAGGGTTAGAGGGAATGAAATTATTGAAGATGCTATTATTGATGATAGTGATGATGAAAATTCTCCCAATGATTATGAATTGCCTATTGTTCCTGAGGGTTATGTTATGAATGAAGAAGCTGCTAGAGCTATCTTTGCTTGCAATGATAGATATGATCTTAAGAAATTATTAGCTAAATGGAAGCAGCTGTCTCTTAATGCTAGAATGAAACATGACCCTGCTTTTGCTACTTCACCTATTTGTGTTACTGGTAAGGATTATGAATTCTCTGTTGATCCTAAGATTATTAATTTAGTTGAATCTTGTCCTTTTTATGGCCTTGAATCTGAAACTGTTGTGGCACATCTTACCAAGTTGAATGATATAGCTACCCTATTTACTCATGATGATAAATCACGCTATTACTATATCCTTAAGATATTTCTGTTCTCATTAAAGGGTGATGCTAAGACTTGGTATAATTCTCTTGCTCCCAGTTGTGTGCGTAGTCCCCAGGATATGATTTATTACTTCTCTGCTAAATATTTCCCTGCTCATAAGAAACAAGCTGCCTTGCGGGAAATATATAATTTTGTGCAAATCAAAGAAGAGAGTCTCCCACAAGCTTGGGGAAGGCTTCTCCGATTACTTAATGCTTTGCCTGATCATCCTCTCAAGAAAAATGAAATACTTGATATCTTTTATAATGGACTAACCGATGCTTCCAAGGACTACTTGGATAGTTGTGCTGGTTGTGTTTTCAGGGAAAGAACAGTCGATGAAGCTGAATTACTATTGAATAATATGTTGACTAATGAAAATAATTGGACTCTTCCTGAGCCAATTCCTGTAGAAATTCCTGAACCAATTGAGCCAACTCCTGAGCCTATTCCTAAACCCACTCCGAAGAAGAGAGGTGTTTTATTTCTCAGTCCTGAAGATATGCAAGAGGCAAAGAAATCAATGAAAGAAAAAGGTATTAAAGCTGAAGATGTTAAGAATTTACCACCTATTGAAGAAATACATGGTCTTAATATATCGCCTATTGAAGAACCACATTGTCTTGATAACCCGACACAGGTAGTAAAGGTAAATTCTCTCTATAGATATGATAAAGTTGAAATCCCCTCTACTAAATTTCATAGCCCGTGCTTAATGAATTTGATGACTTTATGGCTAGACAAGAAAGTTTTAATGCTTATGTTGGTAGGGAGTTAAAGAATAATGCTTTCGAGATAGGACGCGTGATCGATAATATGGCTAGAGTTAAAGGTGAACTCAAACTCATTAGCAAATATGCTTCTATGGTTGCTACTCAAGCTGAGCAAGTACTTAAAGCTCAAAATGATTTGCTTGATGAATTAAATAATAAAAATGACTTTGCTGTTAGAGTGGCTACTAAAACTGGTAGAATGACTCGGGAACCTTTGTATCCTGAAGCCACCCTAAGAGAATCGAGCAAGATTCTCAAAGAAACAATTTAGAGGCACCTAGTTCTTCTAAAAAGAAGAAAAAAATGATAGGACTTTGCATGCTTCTAGTGAACCTACTGTAGACACACCTGAGAATCCTAATGATATTTCTATCTCTGATGCTGAAACACAATCAGGTGATGAACATGAACCTACTGATAATGTTAATAATGATGTTCATGTTGATGCTCAACCTAGCAAAAACAATGAAGTAGAGATTGAACCTGCTATTGATCTTGATAACCCACAATCAAAGAATCAATGTTATGATAAGAGAGATTTTGTTGCTAGGAAGCACGGTAGAGAAAGAGAACCATGGGTTCAGAAACCCATGCCCTTTCCCCCTAAACCATCCAAGACAAAGGATGATGAGGATTTTGAGCACTTTGCTGAAATGATTAGACATATTCTCTTACGTATGCGCTTAACTGATATGCTTAACGTAAATCCTTATGCTAAGTATATGAAGGATATCATTACAAATAAAAGAAAGATACCAGAAGCTGAAATTTCCACCATGCTTGCTAATTACACTTTTAAGGGTGGAATACCAAAGAAACTTGGAGATCCGGGGGTACCAACTATACCATGCTCCATTAAAAGAAATTATGTTAGAACTGCTTTATGTGATCTTGGAGCCGGTGTTAGTGTTATGCCTCTCTCTCTTTATATCGTAGACTTGAATTGAATAAGTTGACACCTACTGAAATATCTTTGCAAATGGCCGATAAATCAACTGCTATACCCGTCGGTATTTGTGAGGATGTGCCTGTTGTGGTTGCAAATGTCACTATCTTAATGGACTTTGTTATTCTTGATATTCCCGAGGACGATAGTATGTCGATTATCCTTGGTAGACCTTTTTTGAATACTGCAGGGGCTGTTATTGATTGCAACAAAGGCAATGTCACTTTTCATGTTAATGGTAATGAGCATACGGTACACTTTCCGAGGAAACAATCTCAAGTTCATAGCATCAATTCTATTGGAAAAGTTCCAACTATCGTTATTGGAGGTTTTGAATTTCCTCTCCCTACTGTCAAGAAAAAGTATGATATTCTTATTGTTGGGGATTTTCATATCCCCGTTGAGGTAACTTAGTGCTATTCGAAATTTCTCTTGTTCCATGTTATTCGGAATGAGTTTGTTAACAAGACTTGATCAACCTTGTTAGTGGATTCATTTTGATGATCATGAGATGGATGAAATTAGAAGGCACAACCTTCTGTACCCACTTTTTACTTTCTATTATTTAGAATAAATAAAGACAAAATAGTATTATCTGTATGTTTTTTGAATTATTCGTGCAATAAAGAATATCCCAAAAATAAAAGTGCTCCAAATGCCCAGCAAATTTAGTATGATTTTTATGGAATATTTGAGGATTTTAGGCACTGAAATCACTGCTGGAGGGGCAAGCACCAGGCCACGAGAGTGGAGGGCGCGCCCACCCCCCTGGGCGCGCCCCCCTGTCTCGTGGGCCCCTGGTGGCCCCCCTCCACTTACGCCAGCACCCACTGAAAGTGCAACTATCCCTAGGTGGTTTTGGTAATTCCTAACAACATATAGCTCATTGAGCTAACATCATTCCAAGATGAATATTTCAGGAAAAGCTCAATGAATGGCATGGCATGGATGAGAAAAGTGGATCCCTCAAAATGCTAAGGATAAAAGGATTGGCTCAAGTTCAAAAGCTCAAGACTCTACATTTTGTATTTTAGTGATCCAAGATCACATTGAGTCTATAGGAAAAGCTAATACTATCAAGGAGGGACGAGGTGTTGCTTAATGAGTTTCTTGCTCCACAATGCTTAGTGATATGCTCCAAAACCCTCAACTACTTTCCCATATCCACATATGACCTAAACACAAAGTCAAACTCGGCCCTACCGATTCTCTCTACCCGGCGCCACTGAGTTCAAATGTCATAGCCACTGCCACAAACCCTAGGCAAATCGGTCTCACCTATAGGGATCTCGGTCTCACCGAGATGGGATTGTAATCTTTCTGTTTCCCTTCGTAATGTTTCGGTACCACCGAGATGAGCGATCGGTCCCACAGAGATTGCAATGTAAACTCCCTGTTTCCTTTTCGTAACATTTCGGTCCCACCGAAATGAGCAAATCGGTCCCACCGAGTTTACCTGACCAACTCTCTGGTTAGCTTTTTACCAAATCGGTCTCACCGAGTTTGTGTAATTGGTCTCACCGAGATTATGTTATGCCCTAACCCTAACCATATCGGTCCTACCGAGTTGCATGTCAGTCCCACCGTCCTAACGGTCACTAGATTTGCTAAATCGGTCTGACCGAGTTTACCAATTCGGTCCCACTGAGTTTGGCAAGTTGTGTGTAACGGTTAGATTTTGTGTGGATGCTATATATACCCCTCCACCTCCTCTTCATTCGTGGAGAGAGCCATCAGAACAAACCTACACTTCCAACTTGCTGTTTCTAAGAAGGAACCACCTACTCATGTGTTGAGGCCAAGATATTCCATTCCTACCATATGAATCTTGATCTCTAGCCTTCCCCAAGTTGCTTTCCACTCAAATCTTCTTTCCACCAAATCCAAATCCTGTGAGAGAGAGTTGAGTGTTGGGGAGACTATCATTTGAAGCACAAGAGCAAGGAGTTCATCATCAACACACCATTTGTTACTTCTTGGAGAGTGGTGTCTCCTAGATTGGCTAGGTGTCACTTGGGAGCCTCCGACAAGATTGTGGAGTTGAACCAAGGAGTTTGTAAGGTCAAGGAGATCGCCTACTTCGTGAAGATCTACCGCTAGTGAGGCAAGTCCTTCGTGGGCGACGACCATGGTGGGATAGACAAGGTTGCTTCTTCGTGGACCCTTCGTGGGTGGAGCCCTCCATGGACTTGCGCAACCGTTACCCTTCATGGGTTGAAGCCTCCATCAACGTGGATGTACGATAGCACCACCTATCGGAACCACGGCTCAAAAATCACCATGTCTCCAAATTGCGTTTGAATTCTCCAAACCCTTCCATTTACATTCTTGCAAGTTGCATGATTTACTTTCCGCTGCTCATATACTCTTTGCATGCTTGCTTGAATTGTGTTAAGATTGCTTGACTTGTGCTAAGATAGCTAAAATCTGCCAAAGACTAAAATTGGGAAAAGGATAAGTTTTTATTTGGTCTAGTAGTCTAATCACCCCCCTCTAGACATACTTCCGATCCTACAAGTGGTGTCAGAGCTTTGGTCTCCATTTGCTTTGATTTCCATAGCTTTTGGTGGTCATAGCCTTGGTTTCACAACCTAGGAGAGTATGGCGTCTAGCAAGGGAAATTATCACCATAGAGGTCCTTACTCTGATGGTACTAATTTTGCTAGTTGGAAGCATAAGATGAAAATGCATATTCTTGGACATAACCCCGCCGTTTGGGCTATTGTGTGTATTGGCTTGAGGTGAATTCTTTGATGGGAGAGAACCAAACCGTGAAGCTAGGGCGGAAGAGTTGAAGATGTTGCAATACAACGCTCAAGCTTGTGATATCCTCTTCAACGGATTGTGCCCTGAAGAATTCAACAAAATCAGTCGTCTTGAGAATGCAAAGGAAATTTGGGACACTTTAATTGATATGCATGAAGGTCCGACTCCGTCAAGGAATCCAAGTTGGATGTGCTCCAAAGTCAACTTGATAAGTTCAAAATGAAGGATGGTGAAGGCATCGCTGAAATGTACTCTAGGCTTGCTCTTATCACAAATGAGATTGCCGGCTTAGGAAGTGAAGAGATGACCGAAAAATTCATCATCAAGAAGATCCTAAGAGCTTTGGACGAAAAATATGATACCGTGTGCACATTGATCCAAATGATGCCCAATTACAAAGATCTCAAGCCAACCGAAGTCATTGGAAGAATTGTTGCTCATGAGATGTCACTCAAGGATAAGGAGGAACTTCACAACAAGTCAAGTTTACAAAGCCTCATGTGAAGCCCCCACATCATCAAGTGAGAAACAAACCTTCAATGAAGAATTGGGCCTAATGGTGAAGAACTTCAACAAGTTCTACAAGAGTAGAAGCAAAGAAAGAAGCTCCAAGTCAAGGTCCTACAATGACAAAGGATCTTCTAGTCGAGAACGCAATTGCTACAATTGTGGGAGACCCGGACACTATTCCAATGAGTGTAAGGCACCCAACAAAAGAAGAGAAGAATCACCCAAGAGGAGAAGTAGAAGAGAAGAATCACCACCAAGAGAGAGAAGGAGTAGAGATGATCGTTATGAACGAAGAACATCCCGGAGAAGCAAGGATTCGGAAAGGAAGGACAAGTAATCAAGGAGCTACACAAAACGAAGACATCAAGCTCATGTTGGTGAATGGGTATCCGGCTCCGACTCCGACAATCACTCCGAGAGAAGCTATCACTCCGACTCCGAATATACTCAAGATGAAGGTGTTGCCGGTCTAGCACTTGTGTCAACCAACTCCTACGACATATTTGATTCACCAAATGAAGGACTTGGAAGATGCTTCATGGCTAAAGGCCCAAAGGTAACACACCCCGAGTATGTTGATTTCAATAGTGATGAAGATGACTTGATAGGTGACAATGATTTACTTGTTGACAACTCTAGTGATGAATACTATGATGAAACGTCAATTAATCATGCTAATCAAGATAAAACGAATGACAATGATAAGGATAAGATTGAGCTCATAACTAAAGAACTAAACACTCTTAAGTTAGCTCATGAAACTATCTTAGAAGATCATCGAGAACTTTTAAGGACTCATGAGAAGTTACGCTTTGAAAAGCTCAACCTTGAGCAAGAGCATGAGTTCTTAAAGGCAATCAATGATGATCTCCGTAAGAAAAGTTCTTCTTACATTGCCAAGCGTTTACTCTTATCTACTTACATGCCTCAAGTCAAGTCCATTAACAAGAACAAGAAGGATTCTTCCTCTAATAGTAACAATAATCATGCTAAATCCAATGTTGTTGCTTCTAGTAGTTCTCTTGATTCCACTAATGATTCTCTTAGCCAAGTTACACTTGAGCAAGAAAATAGCTTATTGAAGGGAATTATAGATAAAGGTGTTTACAAGAGCCTTGCCGGGAGTAAGCAATTTGAAGAAATTGTACGCAAGCAAGGAAGGCACCGGAAGAACCAAGGTGTTGGTTTTGAACAAAAGTTCAATGCCAATGGAGTTGAGTGGGAAGAAGATCAATACCCCAAGACGAAGTTTGTTCCTCAACAAGAGAAGTATGATCCTACTTCCTTCAAGGGGACACAAGCTCAAGATGATATTCCACCACAAGACCACAAGCAAAAAGGCAAGGACAAGCTTCAAGAGGAGATTGATGCATTTGAAGAAGCTTCGAAGGCCTTGGTCAAGTGGGTTCCCAAAACTACGTCAAGTTCTACTTCATCGAGTACAACTACAACTCCAAGGATTCCCATCAAGATGATGTGGATCCCGAAGAAGAAGAACTAGAGAGTTCTTGAGGGTGACTCCGCCAACATACTTCACTCATATCATTTTGGCAACAACAAGTGCAATCAAATTCCACATCTTGCACTAGTTCAAGGAGTCACAAACCCTCTTGTTGGTAAGACAAGGGACAAGGTAACCTAATGCTTTCATAGACATCATCTTGTGTGTGCATCACTCTATGTCTATGGATATCCTTGTTTGTTCCTTGTGGGACTAACCCGTGTAGGTATTGACAGTGCAACTCACTCCAAGAGATTGCTCCAAATGATCTACATCAACATTGAGCATCCACATCTTCAACACCTACATGAAGTCATCATCGACAAAACCCAAGGTTAGTTTATCCCTCTAAGGGGGGATCTCACATCTAGGGGGAGCTTAACTCTAAGAATTGAATCAAAGCAACTCTAATGGTGTGAACACAACAATGCTTTATATAAAAGTGGTAACCCCACTTGTGCTTAAACGATGAGTATGACCTATGATCAAGTGTTCTCATTTGACTCCTAAGTCAATGTACTCATATATAGATGACCTAGTCATTGCCAATTGTTTGATAGATGCTAGATTTGGTTTTGCATGCTTTGCCACATATTTCATTTGCCATTTTATTGTGTGAGCATGTTGGTTGCATATTTTACTCATTCGAGGACATCCACTTGTTGTTTTGATTGATTGGTTTCCTTTTCTTTTGCCAAGTGGATGAACAAGAATGCCTAATAACCTTCTCTGGCTATCTATGCTTTTCTCGTCTCAAACACTATTCATGCTACATCACAAAATTTGATCAAGTCAGATTCGAACCACTCTGTGTGAGGAGCACTCGGAGTCCCTGATTCGTCATAGACTTAAACTTCCAAAACTTCTTTGTGCATTTCGGTCTGACCGGTTCCTTCATTTTGGTCATACCGAGATCACTAAGTCGATCTAGGTTTTTAATCTCGGTGCAACCGATTTGAACTTTTCAGTCACACCGAGTTGCTGTAACTGTATACAGTTATGCATCTCGGTGCCACCGAGTTGTTCCACTCGGTCACACCGACAGGGTCGGGCTATATATACTCACGGCAAAAATTTGGAAACTTTCTCCAAACCCCTTCGCCCGCGCATAGCTCGCTCTGCCTCCAGGGTCTCCAGATCGTCCTCCTCGTCGCCAGCCGCCTCCAGTCGCTGGTCTCCGCCGCCGTCAACGGATTTCACCCCCCCCCACCCCCCGTTGCCCGCCGTAGCGAGTTCATCGCCAAGCTAGGGTATGGACTCGATCACAGTGCTATCCCCGTCCGATTCCTAGCACATTGTGTTCATCATGATTCTTGCCACATTTGAAACGATTCTATCCAGTCAAAACAATCCATAGTTTAGTAGTGAATTGAAAATTTAGGGTTAGGTTTCCGCCGAAACCATCTCGGACCCACCGAGTTGCAGAACTCGGTTCCACCAATTCGGCTAAGGCCATTGCACAAGTGATTCTCGGTCTGACCGAGGATTGCAAATCGGTGTGACCGAGTTCAGGACTTTGTGAAACCCTAGCAGTCTCGGTGCCACCGAACTGTGACTCGGTCTGACCGTGTTCACTAGTTTAGGTTCCAAAAGCTGCTTCGGTATCACCGAGTTTGCAAATCGGTTGGTCCGAAATGCTTTCTGTGGAAAACTAAAACTAAGTTTTTGAATCATTCTTTTGCAAAAACCTCTATATTTTGTGATGCTCATCCACTCTATCTCATCTACATCTATTCACAGGGTCAGCAGTCAGTGTGTGCAACATGTTTGATCAAAGTGACAGCCAGAACAGAGAAGAGGAGCAGGTTCAGATGAGTGAGGGCACTAGTCCCTCTAGTACCTCTGATGAGGGCAGCAGGAGCACCCCAAGCAACTTACCTAAAGCTACCACCAGAACCAGAAAGAAGAAAACCTCAGAATCTGAGGATGAAGACTATGTGGCAGTAGAGGATGAGGCCACTTCCAAGAAGAAAGTGCTCAAAAAGGAGTATGGCACAACTACCTCCATTAAGCCTGGTATGAAGATCAAAGTGCCTGCAAAGAGAACTCCCATGTCCAAAGCCAGAGCCTCTACTCAAGTACCTTTGGAATCTCAACCCAAAGAGGCTGCTGCAGAAGGGAATAAAAGGAAGGAAAGGGTCAACAAGACCATGGCCAGAGTTGTTGGGAAGCCTTCCATGATGGAAGAGGAAGAGAAAGAAGAGGTTGCTGCACCAACACCCAAGGCTCAGAAGCTTATGGGTGATGTTGTTAGGTCAGGGGCTGCATCATCAAAGCCCAAAGAAGCACCCAAAGATGCCTCCAAACCAAAGACTGCACCAAAGAGGAATACCAGAAACATATCTGCTGCTGAGAAGAACAAGGCCCCAGTGCCTGAAACTGCTGCTGAAGAAGAAGAAGATGAAGAGCATGTCTTGAGAAAGTTGAAGCCAAAGATTCCAGACCATAATGATGCTCATCCTGTGGCCAAGAACATGAAGCTGAGGAAGGATGCAGGACTCAGACAGTGGAGGTTGTCTGATCCCTATGCTATTAGGAGAAGGACTGCTGTTGACTACAGGTTCAGTACTAAGGAACAACATGATTTCTATGAGACAGTATTGTTGGACAAGAAGCCTATAGTTTGTGACATGAGGTGGGTGGACTGGACCTACATGAAGGAAAATGAGGAACACTATCCTGGAGTGTATGAAAGTTTCAGTGCTTGTGGCGTTGCAGACTTTGTTGGGCAGAAGCTCACAAAGTGGAATAATGAGCTCATAATGCAATTCTACTCCACAACACACTTCTATCTAGATGGAAGGATAGTGTGGATGTTTGAAGGTACAATGTACCAATCAACTATTGAGGAATGGGAAAATCTGATCAATGCACCTAAGGAGAAGGAAGATGACTTGGATGTCTATGCCAAGAAAAAAGATGGATCACAACACTATGGCACATATGTACAGAGAGATCCCAAATGCTGCAGTTGAGACACATAAGTTTGGATCTGTACACTATCTTCTATCAGGACTACCAACCATCAACTGGATCCTCAGGCACACTCTCTTGCCCAAGTTAGGTGTCCACAACATGATCAGAGGCCATGCAATAAACTTGCTACACTTGTTTGATGTGCCACAGAAATTCAAGGTCATGAGCCTCATTATTGAGACTATCAAGAGGACAACAGCTGACCAGAAAAGAAGTTGTGGGTACGCCCCCACAGATCCAGGAGCTGATAAACTCCAAGATGGGCACAAGCACATACTTGCTGGACAAGGAACATTTTGTTATCTATCCAGACTTTGAGGATAACCAAGTGGTTATGGATGAAGATGAACCATCTTCTGTGCATGCTCAAGCCAAGAAGGAGAAGGCAAGGACAGGCTACCAAGATGCCAACAATGTAAGAGGCATCTCAGTACTTTCTGAAGAGCAAACAGGATCAACTAGGCTACTTGATTGCATCCACTCTGAGGATTGAGAAAGGGCTGGCCACCTTGACTCAAAACCAGGAGAGCCTAGAGAGGATCATGGAGCAGAAGTTCTATAACTTGGATGTGAAGGTAACTGAGATCTAGTCTGTTGTTGAGCAACTTCAGGATGACATGGAGGAGAGGAAGGGCAAGAAAACCACTGATGCATTTGCCAGAGTGCCTAGAGCTCAGAGATCAGCTACAGTTCCAGTGACAGACACTAGAGCCACTTCATCTGCACCAGCCACAGCTCCTACAGCTCCAGTGCAACTAGCTTCAGCACCCACACCTCCAGTTCCATCTACATCAACTGATGCTTTCGTCCTTGGCGTTTTATCTACACCACCACCTGAAGATCAAGCCTGAGAGTTGATCTAGTGCTATGCATTTTCTATGAACTTTTTGGTAACTTGTTGCCGAAGGGGGAGAAAAATGTATAGATCATAGGCTTCGAGAGAGAGTGTTGCTTTTTTATTCTATCTTTCTTTGGTGGTTAAACTTTATTTGCTTGTTTGAGATACTCTATGTCTGTGTGATCATGTGTTTGATCATATGCTACATTTATGCTTGTTGGATGACATTATCTCGTTTATCTCTATATGATCATTCACTTTGCTTGGTGATGAGTGCATGCATTCAGTTATTATCATTTTGAGCGCTCCACCAAGATGTATGTGACATGGAAGAGTTACCCATGAGCCTAAATCCTTGTGCATTTGTAGTCCAAAGCAAATCTTAAACTATGCACAAATTTAGAGGGAGCTCTTGCTTATCACATACTTCTCAAAGCGACTATGTTTTTCACTCTTATTATCATTTGTCGAAGCTTTGATCTATATGTTGTCATCAATTAACAAAAAGGGGGAGATTGAAAGTGCAACTATCCCTAGGTGGTTTTGGTAATTCCTAACAACATATAGCTCATTGATCTAACATCATTCCAAGATGAATATTTCAGGAAAAGCTCAATGAATGGCATGGCATGGATGAGAAAAGTGGATCCCTCAAAATGCAAAGGATAAAATGATTGGCTCAAGTTCAAAAGCTCAAGACTCTACATTGTATATTTTAGTGATCCAATATCACATTGAGTCTATAGGAAAAGCCAATACTATCAAGGAGGGATGAGGTGTTGCTTAATGAGTTTCTTGCTCCACAGTGCTTAGTGATATGCTCCAAAACCCTCAACTACTTTCTCATATCCACATATGACCTAAACCCAAAGTCAAACTCGGCCCTACCGATTCTCTCTACCCGGCGCTACCGAGTCCATATGTCATAGCCACTGCCACAAACCCTAGGCAAATCGGTCTCACCGATAGGGATCTCGGTCTCACCGAGATGGGATTGTAATCTCTCTGTTTCCCTTCGTAACGTTTCAGTACAACCGAGATGAGCGATCGGTCCCACCGAGATTGCAATGTAAACTCCCTGTTTCCTTTTCATAACATTTCGGTCCCACCGAAATGAGCGAATCGGTCCCACCGAGTTTACCTGACCAACTCTCTGGTTAGCTTTTTACCAAATCGGTCTCACCGAGTTTGTGTAATCGGTCTCACCGAGATTACGTTATGCCCTAACCCTAACCATATCGGTCCTAGTTGCATGTCGGTCCCACCAAAAATCCTAACGGTCACTAGATTTGCTAAATCGGTCTGACCGAGTTTACCAATTCGGTCCCACCGAGTTTGGCAAGTTGTGTGTAACGGTTAGATTTTGTGTGGACGCTATATATACCCCTCCACCTCCTCTTCATTCATGGAGAGAGCCATCAGAACAAACCTACACTTCCAACTTGCTATTTCTAAGAAGGAACCACCTACTCATGTGTTGAGGCCAAGATATTTCATTCCTACCATATGAATCTTGATCTCTAGCCTTCCCCAAGTTGCTTTCCACTCAAATCTTCTTTCCACCAAATCCAAATCCTGTGAGAGAGAGTTGAGTGTTGGGGAGACTATCATTTGAAGCACAAGAGCAAGGAGTTCATCATCAACACACCATTTGTTACTTCTTGGAGAGTGGTGTCTCCTAGATTGGCTAGGTGTCACTTGGGAGCCTCCGACAAGATTGTGGAGTTGAACCAAGGAGTTTGTAAGGGCAAGGAGATCGCCTACTTCGTGAAGATCTACCGCTAGTGAGGCAAGTCCTTCGTGGGCGACGGCCATGGTGGGATAGACAAGGTTGCTTCTTCTTGGACCCTTCGTGGGTAGAGCCCTCCGTGGACTCGCGCAACCGTTACCCTTCGTGGGTTGAAGTCTCCATCAACATGGATGTACGATACACCTATCGGAACCACGGCTCAAAAATCACCGTGTCTCCAAATTGCGTTTGAATTCTCCAAACCCTTCCATTTACATTCTTGCAAGTTGCATGCTTTACTTTCCACTGCTCATATACTCTTTGCATGCTTGCTTGAATTGTTTTAAGATTGCTTGACTTGTGCTAAGATAGCTAAAATCTGCCAAAGACTAAAATTGGGAAAAGGATAAGTTTTTATTTGGTCAAGTAGTCTAATCACCCCCCTCTAGACATACTTTCGATCCTACACCCACATACTTCATCTTTTACACACAAAAATCCCCATCCAGCTCAAGCACGAGTTCTAGCTCATTTTGTTGCGATTTTCGATCTCCTTGCTCAAAGCTCCATTCACAAAACTGCTTTGGGAGATTGTTGCTTGGTTTGTGACTCCTCCATTGGTCCAATTAGTTTTTGTTCTAGTGCTTTATTCATTGCAAATTTTTGCTGCATAGGTGACCATGTTCTTGAGCTTGCATGTTGAATTTATGAGGTCCCAAGCAATTCTAATGCATGATATAGGCTCTAGACACTTGTAGGAGTAGTTGCTATCAATCTTGTTTAGTTTTATTCACTTCTATTTTGAAGTTACTAAAATTTTAGAAATTTTTCAGAAAAAGAATTATGTCTAGGAGAATGTACCAAGGTGGTTCCTCGGTAAAGAAAGGGCCCAGGATTGCTATACGTGAGCAAGATGTTGAATTGCCGAGGGACGCAGATGTACGAGCTTGTGAGTGGCCATCTGACGATTTTATGGTCGAAGCAGGCTTTAAGGAGGAATTTGACGCGTACGTGCGTAATGCTGAGCTGGAGGACTTCTTACAAGATAAGTGCCCTTGGTACTATCAATTGACTAATTCCTTTGTGCGGAGGTTTAAATATAACTGTATGCGTAATTCTCCTAGTGTCCTATTTGATATTTATGATACATCTTACACCATGGACTTAGAGGATTTTACAACTGCTTGTAAACTTCCGCAATGGGGTAATATTGATGATCCTCACAAATCTGAATTTAGAGATTTCCTTGCTAGTATTACTATGGGAGAATCCAGGGACATATCACAAGCTACCATAGGGAGCATTCATTTTCCTGCTATACATTATTTTGCTCTCTTCATTGGTAGATGCATTAATGGTAAAGATGAAGCATGTCACATGTGTGTCCCTGATCTGTGTGTCCTCAAGAGTGTTGTGTTAGGTTATAAAGGTTATAACTTGGGGGGCAATAGTTGCACGTAGGTTGCAGAATAATAGTAGAACTGGAGATTTATTTGGAGGAATTTATGCAACCCGTGTGGCTAATTATCTTGGTATAGCCCCACGAGAGGGGAATGTGATGATACCTTCTTCTTATTTAGATTATGACGCTATGGTCAATCATCATTTTCTTAGGAGGAATGAATAATTCCTCCATTATCGACTAATCTATGACAGATGCAACGTCGTCCATGTTACTCTTCCTGCTCCTCTCCTTTTTGATTATCAGGCAAAAGGAAGATATGTTGTTACCAGGGAGGAAGCAGCTGAACACGAGGGGAGAGCGGAGGCAGCTCGCCAACATTCCGCAGCTCAGGAGGCGGTTGCTGCTGCATCTCAGTACGACCCCAGCTACAACTATGGATATCAGCCAGGCGGTCCTTGGTATTAGACCAACTTAGGCCAAAAGCCTAAGCTTGGGGGAGTATGTATTTCTCACCGACTTTACATTCATGTTCACACACAATTCTAGTTGTCGGTGCTCATACTCTTTCATTGTATTATCCATGCTAGTTTAATTTTCTTTTTCTAGCTTTCTTCTTGTGCGTTTGATAAACCTTAAGAAAAAACAAAAAAATTAGTTAGTTTAATTTCCATACTTGTAGTAGAAATTAAAATGAAAACCCAAAAAGATTTCTCATTCTTCTTCTTACTTGTTGGGAGCTTTCCCGTGTAAATAGTTTTATTTTCTTTTCTTTCCTTTGGGGGTTGAGAAGACCATATTGAAAATGCTTAGTGGCTCTCATATGCATGATTGTTTATTTAACTTAGAGCCCATATTATCTTGTCTTCTCTTTTGAGTTGAATGCTTGCAGATTCCAGCTTAGTCCAATGCACGTGCACTATTATTATACACATCGTTTGGCCGTGCAAGTGAAAGGCAATAATGACGATATATGATGGACTTATTGAGATGAGAAAAGCTGGTATGAACTCGACCTCTCTTGTTTTTGTAAATATGATGAGTTCATCGTTTCTGATTCAACTTATTATGAAGTAAACATATTTGCAAGGACATTTAGAGATTATAGTTGCTTATGCCATGCTTGATTAACTATGAGTTATAATGATTTACCTTGCGTGCCAACATGTTATTAGAATGATTATGATGTGGTATGATGGGATGGTATCCTCCTTTGAATGAATTCAGTGACTCGACTTGGCACATGTTCACGCATGTCGTTGAAACAAATCAACATAGCCTTCATGATATTTATGTTCATGGTAGATTATATCCTATTCATGCTAGTACTCGGTGTAAATTAATTTTAATGCATGCTTATGACTGTTGTCGCTCTCTCAGTTGGTCGCTTCCCAGCCTTTTGCTAGCCTTCACCTGTACTAAGCGGGAATACTGCTTGTGCATCCAAACTCCATAAACCCCAAAGGTGTTCCATATGAGTCCACCATACCTTCCTATATGCGGTATTTACCTGCCGTTCCAAGTAAATTTGTATGTGCCAAACTCCAAACCTTCAAATGAAATTCTGTTTTGTATGCTCGAGCAGCTCATGTTTCAACTAGGGCTGCCTATATCTTCCATGCTAGGTGGGTTATTCTCAAGAGGAGTGGACTCCGCTCCTCATTCACGAGAAAGGGCCAGTAACCGGGATGCCTAGTCCCATGATCCAAAAAGATCAAAGCAAATCAAAATAATTAAATAAAACTCCCCTAGGGCTGTTGTTAGTTGGAGGCACTCGTTGTTTCGAGCAAGCCATGGATTGATGCTTGTTGGTGGTTGGGGGAGTATAAACCTTTACCATTCTGTTTGGGAACTGCCTATAATGCATATAGTATGGAAGATACAGCCATCTCATAGTTGTTGTGTTGACAGCAAAAGTATGCCACTCAAAATGTTATTCAATCTCTATTTTAAAATCGAGCTCTGGCACCTCTACAAATCCCTGCTTCCCTCTACGAAGGGCCTATCTATTTACTTTTATGTTGAGTCATCACCCTTCTTATTAAAAAGCACCCGCTAGAGAGCACACTGTCATTTGCATTTATTACTATTGGTTTATATTGGGTATGACTTGACTGGATCTCTTTTACCATGAATTACAATGTTTAGTCAGTCCTTGATCTTTAAAGGTGCTCTACATTTATGTTTTGCTGTCTTAGAAAGGGCTAGCGAGATACCATTTTGTTATATCGTGTTATGATTGTTTTGAGAAAGTGTTGTCATCAGAGTTTTATTATTATGGCTCGCTAGCTGATTATGCTATTGATATGAGTAATTGTGAGACCTAAGTGTTATTGTGAGTATGGTTAGTTCATAATATTTGTTGAAACCTGAATGATGGCTTTGCATGTTTACAACAACAAGAGCAAACAGAGTTTGTAAAAGTTTTTCTTTATCACTTTGAGTTTATCAACTGAATTGCTTGAGGACAAGCAAAGGTTTAAGCTTGGGGGAGTTGATACGTCTCCAACGTATCTACTTTTCCAAACACTTTTGCCCTTGTTTTGGACTCTAACTTGCATGATTTGAATGAAACTAACCCGGACTGACGCTATTTTCAGCATAACTGCCATGATGTTGTTTTATGTGTAGAAAGCAAAAGTTCTCGGAATGTCCTGAAAATCCACGGAGGCACTTTTTGGAAAATATAAAAAATACTGGCGAAAGAAACAAGACCAGGGGGCCCACACCCTGTCCACGAGGGTGGGGGCGCGCCCCTCCCCCTGGGCACGCCCCCTATCTCGTGGGCCCTCTGAGGCTCCGCCGACCTCAACTCCAACTCCATATATTCCGTCTCGCGGACAAAAAATCAGAGAGAAAGTTTCATCGCGTTTTACGATACGGAGCCGCCGCCAAGCCCTAATCTCTCTCGGAAGGGCTGATCTGGAGTCCGTTCGGGGCTCCGAAGAGGGGGATTCGTGATACGTCTCCAACGTATCTATAATTTTTGATTGTTCAATGCTATTATATTACCCTTTTTGGATGTTTATGGGCTTTATTTTACACATCTATATCATTTTTGGGACTAACCTACTAACCGGAGGCCCAGCCCATATTGCTGTTTTATTGCCTGTTTCAGTATTTTGAAGAAAAGGAATATCAAACGGAGGCCAAACGGAATGAAACCTTCGGCATCGTGACTTTTTGGAAGATTATCATACTGGAGACTTGGAGTCCAAGCCAGAAGGTCTTCGAGGAGCCCAGGAAATAGGGGGGCGCCCCCCCCCACAGGGTGCGGCCCCCTGTCTCGTGGACCCCTCGAGCACCTCCCGACCGACTTCTTTCGCCTATATATACCTACGTACCCTAAAACCATCAGAAATCAAGATAGATCGGGAGTTCCGCCACCGCAAGCCTCTATAGCCACCAAAAACCTCTCGGGAGCCCATTCCGGCACCCTACCGGAGGGGGAACCCATCACCGGTGGCCATCTTCATCATCCCGGCGCTATCCATGACGAGGAGGGAGTAGTTCACCCTCGGGGCTGAGGGTATGTACCAGTAGCTATGTGTTTGATCTCTCTCTCTCTCTCGTGTTCTCTCTCATGTTCCCTCTATGGCACGATCTTGATGTATCCCGAGCTTTGCTATTGTAGTTGGATCTTATGATGTTTCTCCCCCTCTACTCTCTTGTGATGAATTGAGTTTCCCCTTTTGAAGTTATCTTATCGTATTGAGTCTTTTATGAGAACACTTGATGTATGTCTTGTCGTGTTTATCTATGGTGACAATGGGATTTCACGTGCCTCTTGATGTATGTTTTGGTGACCAACTTGCGGTTTCCACCCATGAACCTATGCATAGGGGTTGGCACACGTTCTTGACTCTCCGGTAGAAACTTTGGGGCACTCTTTGAAGTACTTTTATGTTGGTTGGATGAATCTGAGATTGTGTGATGCATATCGTATAATCATGCCCACGGATACTTGAAGTAACAATGGAATATCTAGGTGACATTAGGGTTTGGTTGATTTGTGTCTTAAGGTGTTATTCTAGTACGAACTCTTTAATAGATCGATCCGAAAGAATAACTTTGAGGTGGTTTCGTACCCTACCATAATCTCTATGTTTGTTCTCCGCTATTAGTGGCTTTGGAGTGACTCTTTGTTGCATGTTGAGGGATTGTTATATGATCTATCTATGTTATTATTGTTGAGAGAACTTGCACTAGTGAAAGTATGAACCCTAGGCCTTGTTTCCTATCATTGCATTACCGTTTACGCTCACTTTTATCATTAGTTACCTTGCTGTTTTTATTATTTCAGATTACAGAAACCTATAACTACTATCCATTTTGCACTTGTATCACCATCTCTTCGCCGAACTAGTGCACCTATACAATCTAACATTGTATTGGGTGTGTTGGGGACACAAGAGACTCTTTGTTATTTGGTTGCAGGGTTGTTTGAGAGAGACCATCTTCATCCTACGCCTCCTACGGATTGATAAACCTTAGGTCATCCAGTTTAGGGAAATTTGCTACTGCCCTACAAACCTGTGCACTTGCAGGCCTAACAACGTCTACAAGAAGAGGGTTGTGTAGTAGACATCAAGCTCTTTTCTGGTGCTGTTGCCGGGGAGGCTAGGTAAAGGGCACTCACTCACACCCCGTCAACTAAGCTCTTTTTGGCGCCGTTGCCGGGGAGGTGAGTGCTTGGAGGTATATCTTTAGATCTTGCAATCGAATCTTTTTGTTTCTTGTTTTATCACTAGTTTAGTTTATAAAAGAAAATTACAAAAAAATGGAATTGAGTTTGTCTCATACGCTTCATCTTTTTAATATCTTTCGTGAGAATGATGGAAAGGAAAATTGTGCTCAAGTGCTAGAAGAAGAATGCATTAAAATGCTTGGTACTAGATCTTTGTATGATGAGCATGATTGCAATGTTGTTAGTATGAATTCCTTGAATATCCATGATGCTAATGATATGCAAAGCCACAAGCTTGGGGAAGCTATGTTTGATAAATATGATAAATTTTGTCCCCCAAGCTTTGATGAGCAAATTTATTTTGATGATAGCAAGCCTCCTACCTATGATGATTATATTGATGAAAGTGGGTTTGTAAGAGTGTCAACTTTAGGAATTAGTGATCCCACTATTTTGGGGGATGTTGAATCTTATTGTGATGAATACGAAAGTGGATTTGGAAGAGTGTCAACTTTATTTAGTGATTCCACTATCTTGGGAGAGGTTTCAATCGATTATGATGAGAACGAAGTTGCTACTTGTGATGATTATTGTGATGAAACTTATGCTATAAAAAGTAGTGATGATTATATTTATAAACATTGTCATGATTATGATTACCCTTTTTCTGAACATTACCCTTTTAATGTGGAAACAATTTTTAGTGTTCAAGTCTCTTATGATACTCCCACTATTCCGAATGAGAAGAATTTTGCTTATGTGGAGAGTAGTAAAAATTCTATGCTTGTAGATCATGAAAAGAATGCTTTAGGTGCTGGTTATATTGTTGAATTCATTTATGATGCCACTGAAAATTATTATGAGGGAGGAACATATGCTTGTAGGAATTGTAATAATGTCAAGTTTCCTCTCTATGTGTTGAAAATCTTGAAGCTATGTTTGTTTTACCTTCCTATGCTTGTTGATTATTGTTCCCATAAGTTATTTGCTCACAAAATCCCTATGCATAGGAAGTGGGTTAGGCTTAAATGTGCTAGTCATATGCTTCATGATGATCCCGTTATGTTTCAATTCTTATGTTTTTTGTGAGCATCATTGTCATCATCATGCCTAGCTAGAAAGGCATTAAAGAAAAGCACTTGTTGGGAGACAACCCAATATTTATCCTTACTGTTTTTGCATGTACACATGATTATGCTACTGTATTAATCATGTTTTATAGCTTTTGTTTCAATAAAGTGCCAAGTAAGACCTTTAGGATAGCTTACGGTGATAGTTGTGTTGTTCCTGCTGAAAATCAGAAACTTTTGCACCCATTAATTTAGTTTTGTTAATTCACATAAACGTGCTTCTGATCTGATTCTTTTTGCTCTGGATTGGTACGCAAATTGCATAGGAGTTCCTAATTTGGTAGAATTTTTGTAGTTCCATAAGTATACGTTTGATACAGATTACTACAGACTGTTTTGTTTTTGACAGATTCTGCTTTCTATGTGTTGTTTGCTTATTTTGATGAATCTATGAGTAGTATCAGAGGGTATGAACCATAGAGAAGTTGGAATACAGTAGATATTACACCAATATGAATTTAGAATGAGTTCATTACAGTACCTAAGTGGTGGTTTTATTTTCTTATACTAATGGAGCTTACGAGTTTTCTGTTGAGTTTTGTGTTGTGGAGTTTTCAAGTTTTGGGTAAGGATTCGATGGACTATGGAATAAGGAGTGGAAAGAGCCTAAGATTGGGGATGCCTAAGGCACCCCAAGATAATATTCAAAAATAGCCAAAATCCTAAGCTTGTGCGTCATTTTCTTTTGTTAGTATTTGCTTTCTGTTATTTAGAATAATGTTTTGCATCTTTAGTTTCAATAAAAAAGTCAAGGATAGCCTTTGCATTGCTTATTTTGCTAGTATACATGTTGCTGTTTGAAAACAGAAAGTTTACCGCTGTTGCAAAAATTCCCTAGAAAA
This sequence comes from Triticum dicoccoides, assembly GCF_002162155.2. Classification (NCBI taxonomy): domain Eukaryota; kingdom Viridiplantae; phylum Streptophyta; class Magnoliopsida; order Poales; family Poaceae; genus Triticum; species Triticum dicoccoides. Next base: position 200,706,592 of record NC_041383.1, read on the forward strand.
GTCAGAAAATGATATAATGTTGAAACGTTTTACATAATGATCTCTGATAAATTTACTACATTGGGAATTTTATTTCATAATTTTTGGAGTTAGGGAAGTATGATGAATCTTGCATTCTTTACAGACTGTACTGTTTTGACAGATTGCTGTTATGGTTGCATTGTTTGCATATGTTTGCTTGTTTAAATGATTCTATTTGAGGATAGGAGTATTAAATATGCAGAGGCATTTAGTATTCAATGTTGAATAATAATTTTAGTGATTTGTTACAGTAGAGAATGATAAGGTTTTGCGTTGGTTTATACTAACCTATCTCACGAGTTCTTGTTGAGTTTGGTGTGGATTAAGCTTTTGATAAAAAAGAGAAACCATGATATGAGAGGAATTAAGGAGACACAAAAGTTCAAGCTTGGGGATGCCCAAGGCACCCCAAGATAATATTTCAAGAAGTCTCAAGCATCTAAGCTTGGGGATGCCCCGTTAGGCATCCCACCTTTCTTCTTCAACAACTATCGGTTAGTATCGGTTGAGCCTAAGTTTTTGCTTCTTCACATTAGTTGTGCTATCCTTGCAATGTCATTTTATTTTGTTTTGCTTGCTGTTTGAACACAATACCAAGATATGAAATTCTTAAATAAGAGGGAGTCTTCGCATAGTCACATAATTATTTAGCTACTCATTGATCTTCACTTATATCTTTTGAAGTAGTTTGTCATTTGCTCTAGTGCATCACTTATATCTTTTAGAGCACGGCGGTGGTTATATTTTGTAGAAATTGCTAGTCTCTCATGCTTCACTTATATTATTTTGAGAGTCTTTTATAACAGCATGGTATTTGCTATGATCTTAAAAGTTGGTCCTAGAATGATGAGCATCCAAGTCGGGTATAATAAAAACTATCATAGAAAGTGGATTGGATGCTATGGTCAACTTGATGCTTGATAATTGTTTTGAGATATGGAGGTAGTGATATTAAAGTCATGCTAATTGGGTGATTATGAATTTAAAGAATGCTTGTGTTGAAGTTTGTGATTCCCATAACATGCACGTATGGTGAACCGCTTTGTGATGAAGTTGGAGCACAATTTTATTTATTGATTGTCTTCCTTATGAGTGGCGGTCGGGGACGAGCGATGGTCTTTTCCTACCAATCTATCCCCCTAGGAGCACGTGCGTAGTGCTTTGATTTTTGATGACTTCTAAATTTTTGCAACAAGTATATGAGTTCTTTTGATTAATGTTGAGTCCATGGATTATACGCACTCCTTCACCCTTCCACCATTGCTAGCCTCTCTTGTACCATGCAACTTTCGCCGGTACCATTCACCCACCTTTTACCTTCCTCAAAACAGCCACCATACCTACCTATTATGGCATTTCCATAGCCATTCCGAGATATATTGCCATGCAACTTTCCACCGTTCCGTTCATATGACACACATTACTTTTGTCATATTGCTTTTTGCATGATCATGTAGTTGACATTGTATTCGTGGCAAGGCCACCTTCATAATTTTCATACATGTTGCTCTTGATTCATTGCATATCCCGGTACACCGCCGGAAGCATTCATATAGAGTTATATCTTGTTCTAGCTTTGAGTTGTAAATCCATAAAAGTGTGATGATCTTCATTATTAGAGCATTGTCCTAGTGAGGAAAGGATGATGAAGACTATGATTCCCCCACAACTCGGGATGAGACTTCGGACTTTACAAAAAAAAAGAGAAAGACCAAAAAAAAGAGAAGGCCAAAGAAAAGAAAAAAAGAAAAAAAAACAAGAAAAGAAAAAAATGAGAGAAAAAGAGACAAAGGACAATGCTACTATCTCTTTTTCCACACTTGTGCTTCAAAATAGCACCATGATCTTCATGTTAGAGAGTCTCATATGTTGTCACTTTCATATACTAGTGGGAATTTTTCATTATAGAACTTGGCTTGTATATTTCAATGATGGGCTTCCTCAAAAGTGCCCTAGGTCTTCGTGAGCAAGCAATTTGGATGCACCCCACTTAATTTCTTTTGTTGAGCTTTCATATATTTATAGCTCTAGTGCATCCGTTGCATGGCAATCCCTACTCACTCACATTGATATCTATTAATGGGCATCTCCATAGCCCGTTGATATGCCTAGTTGATGTGAGACTATCTTCTCCTTTTTCTCTTCTCCACAACCACCATTCTATTCCACATATAGTGCTATGTCCATGGCTCACGCTCATGTATTGCGTGAAAGTTGAAAAAGTTTGAGATTACTAAAGTATGAAACAATTGCTTGGCTTGTCATCGGGGTTGTACATGATTAAATACTTTGTGTGATGAAGATTGAGCAACAGCAGACTATATGATTTTGTAGGGATAACTTTCTTTAGCCATGTTATTTTGAGAAGACATGATTACTTTGATTAGTATGCTTGAAGTATTACTATTTCTTATGTCAATATGAACTTTTATTTTGTATGCATTTGGATTTGAACATTCATGCCACAATAAAGAAAATTACATTATGAATTACGCTAGGTGGCATTCCACATCAAAAATTCTGTTTTTATCATTTACCTACTCGAGGACGAGCAGGAATTAAGCTTGGAGATGCTTGATACGTCTCCAACGTATCTATAATTTTTTATTGTTCCATGCTATTATATTACCCTTTTTGGATGTTTATGGGCTTTATTTTACACATCTATATCATTTTTGGGACTAACCTACTAACCGGAGGCCCAGCCCATATTGCTGTTTTATTGCCTGTTTCAGTATTTCAAAGAAAAGGAATATCAAACGGAGTCCAAACGGAATGAAACCTTCGGCATCGTGATTTTTTGGAAGATTATCATCCTGGAGACTTGGAGTCCAAGACAGAAGGTCCTCGAGGAGCCCATAAGATAGGCCCCCCCTACAGGGCGTGGCCCCCTATCTCGTGGACCCCTCGAGCACCTCCCGACCGACTTCTTTCGCCTATATATACCTACGTACCCTAAAACCATCAGAAATCAAGATAGATCGGGAGTTCTGCCGCCGCAAGCCTCTGTAGCCACCAAAAACCTCTCGGGAGCCCGTTCCGGCACCCTGTCGGAGGGGGAACCCATCACCGGTGGCCATATTCATCATCCCGGCGCTATCCATGACGAGGAGGGAGTAGTTCACCCTCGGGGCTGAGGGTATGTACCAGTAGATATGTGTTTGATCTCTCTCTCGTGTTCTCTCTCGTGTTCCCTCTACGGCACGATCTTGATGTATCCCGAGCTTTGCTATTGTAGTTGGATCTTATTATGTTTCTCCCCCTTTACTCTCTTGTGATGAATTGAGTTTCCCCTTTTGAAGTTATCTTATCAGATTGAGTCTTTTATGAGAACACTTGATGTATGTCTTGCCATGTTTATCTGTGGTGACAATGGGATTTCACATGCCTCTTGATGTATGTTTTGGTGACCAACTTGCGGGTTCCACCCATGAACCTATGCATAGGGGTTGGCACACGTTCTTGACTCTCCGGTAGAAACTTTGGGGCACTCTTTGAAGTACTTTTATGTTGGTTGGATGAATCTGAGATTGTGTGATGCATATCGTATAATCATGCCCACGGATACTTGAAGTGACAATGGAGTATCTAGGTGACATTAGGGTTTTGGTTGATTTGTGTCTTAAGGTGTTATTCTAGTACGAACTCTTTAATAGATCGATCTGAAAGAATAACTTTGAGGTGGTTTCGTACCCTACCATAATCTCTACGTTTGTTCTCTGTTATTAGTGGCTTTGGAATGACTCTTTGTTGCATGTTGAGGGGTTGTTATATGATCTATCTATGTTATTATTGTTGAGAGAACTTGCACTAGTGAAAGTATGAACCCTAGGCCTTGTTTCCTATCACTGCATTATCGTTTACGCTCACTTTTATCATTAGTTACCTTGCTGTTTTTATTATTTCAGATTACAAAAACCTATATCTACTATCCATTTTGCACTTGTATCACCATCTCTTCGCCGAACTAGTGCGCCTATACAATCTACCATTGTATTGGGTGTGTTGGGGACACAAGAGACTCTTTGTTATTTGGTTGCAGGGTTGTTTGAGAGAGACCATCTTCATCCTATGCCTCCTACGGATTGATAAACCTTAGGTCATCCACTTGAGGGAAATTTTCTACTGTCCTACAAACCTGTGTACTTGCAGGCCCAACAACGTCTACAAGAAGAAGGTTGTGTAGTAGACATCAATTCGTCGCTGTCGTCATCATCAATCATCCTCCATCACCAATTTCATGATGCTCACCGCCGTGCGTGAGTAATTCCATCGTAGGCTTGCTGGACGGTGATGTGTTGGATGAGATTTACCATGTAATCAAGTTAGTTTTGTTAGGGTTTGATCCCTAGTATCCACTATGTTCTGAGATTGATGTTGCTATGACTTTGCTATGCTTAATGCTTGTCACTAGGGCCCGGGTGCCATGATTTCAGATCTGAACCTATTATGTTTTCATGAATATATGTGTGTTCTTGATCCTATCTTGCAAGTCTATAGTCACCTATTATGTGTTATGATCCGACAACCCCGAATTGACAATAATCGGGATACTTCTCGGTGATGACCATAGTTTGAGGAGTTCATGTATTCACTATGTGCTAATGCTTTGTTCCGGTTCTCTATTAAAGGGAGGCCTTAATATCCAGTTTCCGCTAGGACCCCGCTGCCACGGGAGGGTAGGACAAAAGATGTCATGCAAGTTCTTTTCCATAAGCACGTATGACTATTTACGGAATACATGCCTACATTAAATAGATGAACTGGAGCTAGTTCTATGTCACCCTATGTTATAGCTATTACATGAGGAATCGCATCCGGCATAATTATCCATCACTGATCCATTGCCTACGAGCTTTTCACATATTGTTCTTCACTTATTTACTTTTCCGTTGCTATTGCTATAATCACTACAAAACCCAAAAACATTACTTTTGCTACTGTTACCTTTATTATCATACTACTTTGCTACTAAATACTTTGCTGCAGATACTAAGTTATCCAGGTGTGGTTGAATTGACAACTCAACTGCTAATACTCAAGAATATTCTTTGGCTCCCCTTGTGTCGAATCAATAAATTTGGGTTGAATACTTTACCCTCGAAAGCTGTTGTGATCCCCTACACTTGTGGGTTATCAGAGACATAGGATCACCATGTGTTAAACCTTTCAAGGTCTACAAAATAATGATCAATAGCATAATTTACCTTGACCCCAACGCTCCCATCCTAAACAAAAGATTCAACATGCTGATCTCATTCCACGATGAACCCTTTTATATGAGAGCTTATTGAAGAAAATTCCATTGGAAGCTAATAAATAGTTTCATGTAGGATGACCATCCCCTCCAAAATATTTTGTTCAGGCATGAAAGTCGCTTGCGTAGGGCGGACCACTGAATGAGCGATGGTGAAGAGCCTATTATTACTTAGTTTTTGTGAATATTTTGAAGTTGAGGTTCAGCAAGCAAATAGGTCGTAACCGTTCCATCGGAATTGCCTCTTCCTTCTTAGGAAGAAAAACGATTATCACAAAACTGGGGTGAAACAATGTAAATCATCATTTAAAAGATCCTTGGACATGGGTAGAAAGCCGGTTTTAGTTATCTCCCAACACCTACCGTAGAATTTAGCAATGAACCCATCTGATCCCAGAGCTTTCTTTCTTTCCATTTGAGAAATGGCGTCGAAAATCTCCTTCTCTAAGAAATGTGATGTCAAACTGGCATTTTCATCCGGAGAAAGTTGTGGTATATCACCAGTCACCTCCTCGTCCATCATGATGAAATTGGAGTTTGGATATCAAAACAAACGCTTATAATATTTTGCAATATATGCCTTAATCATATCCTAACCAACAATAGCACATTCATCTTGGTTGAGTTGGTAAATCTTTTTTTCCTACGCTTTCCATTTGCAATAAAATGGAAAAACTATGTATTATCATCCCCTGAACAGACTTTACCTTAGCACGCTGAGACCATTGTAACCCCCTCCCATACGTTTGGCCAAAAACTCATCCATCTGGATCTTCCATGCAGAGGGGTGAAAATTCGGCCTTGACATCTTAAGTGTTAACAATGCCCATCAGGCGCTCTTATAAAACACCACTCAAATTCTTCACCCAACTCCAAAGAGACTGCCTAAGATGACATATCTTGAACTACCAATGTTCAATATTAGTTGCTCCTCTCATTTCGTTAGACTATTCTTGAGCCACCAATCATGGAAACCTTCCCTTTCAAACAAAAATGTTTCAAAAGAGAAGGCAACTTTGTTCCTCAAACGAGCAATCTCACCGGAGTCCAAAAGAAGAGGTGCATAATAAAAAAAATACTTCTCTGGAGAGCTCTGACAGTCACGAGATAGATTTTTTCATCTATATTAATATCGATCAGGTCCTTCACGGAATATTTATTGTAGTTCATTTTTTTTACTCTGCATATTAGGTTTCGTTAGGACAAGTCTTTAACAAAACAAAGAATATTAATTTGTATGGAGGCCTAATGTGCAGTGGAAAAATGGGAGAGAGTATCCGTATTTTGTGAGGAAACCTAATATTAATTTGTAAGGAGACCTAATATGCAGTACAAAAATTAGAACATTAAATCAGGGCCCCTCGAAATGTTCGAAAAAGCGACATCCCTTTTCCTGTCAATTTCCAATAATCAGTTTTTGAGAAATTAGTTCCAATAATCTTGACCAACTGTAAAGTACCAAAGTCCATTCATTCCAGAAATTTCTTCCCGGTTCCAGGTCCAGGACCATGACTTTGTGCATATGTGTGTCACATCTTTAAGATCACTTCACCACCAAACCTACGTTTGACTCTGTCTTGAGCGTATCCATGGCGGTGTGCTCTTTCTTTGATTTTATACCGTAATAATAACAAACTTATTCGATGTTGATGACCAGCACAGAGACCTGGATGATTCCCATTTCTTCCTATTCATTGTCAAAGTAGTCTTGGTAAACGAAGCACTTCCAAGTTCCACCTGTTAATTTCCAGTGAATTTCCCTGGTTCTCTCTATCTATATATGGAGCCACTCTCTGGCAGACACTACCCCGGTGCACTTCAACCGTATCGTCAGATCACTGAAACTTTTACTCTTGCATTACTGATTACTTGTCTGTCTCTGAGTGTCATCAGGCACTCCTAATCAATGGCGGAGATGGTCAGTTCCGCGGTTGTCGAGGAGACATTAAACCAGATCGTATCTGGTCTGATTGACAGGCATGAAGAGAGACCAGAGCGGACCGAGCAGATGGAGAGGCTGGAGATGGCGCACATCAAGCTGGAGGCGGCGCTCGAGACATCCGGCAAGTGGCAGATCAACGACGCGTCGCTGCTCCGCTGGCGCCACAAGCTGAAGCGTGCGGCCCAGGAGTGCGACGCCGCGCTGCGCAAGTGCAAGCAGCGCGCCGTGGAAGACGAGGAGGAGGAGGAGGCGGTCAGGGGCTCCTCCTTCCCTAGGCGGCTGGCCCATGCCACCAAGTCGTTCGTGACCGGTTTCTTCCGCCGTGACACCGGCGGCGGCGCATCTGTCCGGAGGTTCGAGTGGTTCGCCGACGGCGCCAACGAGTTCCTGAGGTTCGTCGAGCTCGGCGGCACGCCACGCGGGTACATGTTCTTCGACCCTCTCATCGGGCGCCTCCTCGCCGGCCAAGAGCTACGTTACAGGCTCGTCCGGGGAAGCCAGTACCACCTGTTCTGCGTCCGCCCCATCAGCTTCGAGGACCGCGGGGTGGAGGCCAAGATGCTGTTCGTGTACGAGGACGACGAGGCGCCGGAGAAGAACCTGTGCCTGGGCTCCATCCTGCGCCTCTCGGAGAGCACGGACGTCGTCGGGATCACCATCAAGTGCTTGCAGCTGGTGACCCCTCATTTCAGGTCCACGGCGGAGTCGGCGAGGAAGGAGCTCGCCGGGCTGCCCACGCAGGACTTCTCATGGGTGCCGTACCTCGACTCCAGCCACCAGGATCACTGGAACAGCATCCACAGCAGCCTGACCCAATGGTTCCGTCCGAACCCACTCTGCTGCAAGCACCAGCACGACGAGCTCCAGCCCCGCACCAGCAGCACAACGAGACCGTCAGATGTCTCTCTAGAGCCGGTCATCGAGGTGTTCCTGCAGCGCCACATCCCGCTGTCCGAGTACAACGTGCACAGAAGCAAGAGCGCTGTCCAAGGCGAGAGGGGCTGTCTGAAAGACGTGCCACACCTGAAACTCGGGCTGCTCTTCTCCCCCCATGGATCTTCAGAGGACCTGGTGCCGGCGGTCGAGAGCTCCGCGATCGAGGTGATCGACGGCGAGGAGCAGAGCGGCATGCACACAAACATCAGCCTGGAGCAGCTGGACGAGGTGATGCTGCCCAAGGCGATAGATTGCCTCTACAAGAGGCCCGAGGCCACGGCGTACCAGATGTTCTGGAAGTCCAAGCACGGCACCGCATTCCTGCAGGTTGAGAAGACGAGCTTGGTGAAGATGCCGCCGACGAGGATTGGAGAGGCTGGGACAAGAAGGTTGGCGATCCAGCGACGCCGAGATCCGAAGCTCGAGAGGTGGATACAGGTGGTCATAGACTTCCTCAATCTCTGGGTTGCACACGCACCCCAAAAGCTGCGGAGCTCATTCATCGAATGGATTCACAAGGCCAATGAAATGAAACAAGCGCCGCAGCAAAGACCTACTGCTTCATACTAGAAGAAGTCCGTGGAAGAAGCTGCAGAGCTCACTGCTCTGTACTGTTACGCACTTTGCCACACACGTTTGAAAAAGGATTTAAATTCAAGATCATCTCTGTCAAACATATTGTTAATAAAGGGATAGAAAAAGAATGGTGAGGATTCTCCAATATAATATATTATTATATTTTAACGGTGTACACACAAGTGTTTTTTCTGGCTAAATTTTCCATGCTTAAAACACCCAACCTTCGATGTGTGGGGTACATGTTTTATGAAGTATGTATCTCTATGCGATGACGCCTGCATGAGGAGAAATGGTGCCGACGATGGATCTTTCAAAAAAAAAACTCTCCTTGAAAAGGTGTGTGCGGGGTACTCTATGTGTGCTGCTCAACAATTTGTGTTGATTTTCGCCTTTTTTTAATTAACCGGACAATTCTCTTCCGCTTAATTAGGACGAGGCAGGTCTTTTGCCTTCGTTTCAAAAAAAATATATCCAAAATGGCTGAGTTACATTGTCATACAATTGTGTCATAACATGTCTGTTTCCAATTTGATGAAAGATAAAAGGCACCTACTTCTCTTGCTTTGTTGTCAACTCTAGTTGATTGGTAGGAATGTTTCAAAAATAAAATTCAGCACTCTAGTTGAATGCATCGAGTGGAATTGAATTCACTTTGGTTCCAGCAGCTCGTAAGCCTTGATTTGTTCTCCAGCCCTAGCTACAAGCCTACAACTTTGAGACGTGTTCACTTGTACACTTCTAGTGCATAAAACATTTCCTTCAAATTTTTGAAAAAAATAAAATCATATTTTTTTCAAGAAACTATTAAAATCCTATTTGAACCTCCTCACGACTCTTGAGTGGAACTGAGGCCCTCAACCCCTTTTCCGGAGTCGGCTAGGGTGGTGTCTGAGATGGTCAAGATGGGAATGGGCAGAGCTCGTCGGGTCACTAACCCGACCCAAAAATTTGAGGCCAATGGGTCATGTGGGTGGGTCTCAAACTAGACTTGGGTCAACAAGCTGGCACCGGGTGATCTGCTCGGTCAGTCTTATATCTCACATCACTGTAATTTTCGTCGCGCCGTTGACGTAGGACCCTATTTTGCGACGCAATCTGTCATATAATTTTCAATGAAAGCTTGGTATATCAACAACAGAATTGTTTTTGTATATTTTGGCAAGATGCTACAAAACCACAGGCAGGTGGCTTGATTTTTTTTCTATTAACCACGTATTAGAAATCGCATTGATTCTTACACTAGTCAGATTTCAATAAAACCACGCCTAATTTCAACATCTCGTTTGTTCACAGGACAATGTACAACAAGAATTTAGGTCGACCCGAAATACCAATTGGGCCAACAAGACCATTGACAATTCTTTATATGGGTCGACCCGTGGCCTCTCAAATTAGCCTCTAGGCCATAGGGGCCGGGTCAAAGGCCAGGTCCGGATCGGCCCATTCCCATCCTGACCCAACCGTGTTCTTGTTCCCATCTCCAGGGTCCTTTGTGCATAAGGGCGGACGCGTGTGCAATTTTAGTTTTTTTCAGGGTTCGCTTTGCAATGATGTAAAGGCTTCTGGGATCTTCGGATCCCTGCCATTTCTTGAAAAATAAAAATCGAAATCGAGGCCCCGGGGTTCAAGGAACAAACCCGCCCGTTGCATGCAATCAATGCTACCTAGCATGCCAGGCCAACCTCTTCTCTCATTAGATGCCATCAATTTTTTTGTCTTCCTCGTTGGGTGACCGAAGATATTCAGAACCAAAGACACGGATGATCACTTTGGCAAGCCTACTCACTGACTCAATTGTAGTATCTTCACCAATGCGAAGGTACTCATCGGCATAGTCAGCCGGAATGCCGTATGCAATTACCCGCATAGCTGCCGAGATTTTTTGATATGCACTAAATCCCTTCAATCCCGTTGCATTTCTTCTTTGTGTAAAATACCGACAATTGGCTTTGCAAGCTTGAACTATTTTTACCAAGAGGGATCGGCGCATTCGGTACCTTCTCCGGAAGAGGTGCGGCAGATATGTTGGATTGTCCGCGAAGTAGTCTTGCATCAACATCTCGTACCCGAGATGGCGATTTTGAGGATTGCAAAGACGGCCGATGGTCGATCCTCGCCGTCTCTTTCGGTTCTCATCTTCATGCCCCTTCACGGCGAGGGCCATCACCAACGTATTCTGCCGATAGTTGACAAGCAACGTCTCAACATCCGAGTCGTCTGAATCAGATGAATCCTCGAGCAAAAACTTCTCGCATGGGCTCAATTCCATCTAAATTCACAAATACGCATGTCGCGTTAACCAACTATGCATACCGCTCGGCACAAGCACAAGGTCAAGTACTCGGGGCGGTGGCTCTGCGGCGGTGGATCTCGAGGCGGCGACTAGGGGCGGCTCGGGGCGGTGGATCCCGGGGCGGCGACGGTGACTAGGGGCGGCTCGGATCGGCGTATCTGAGGAGCCGGTGAAGCAGCTCGGTGGAAGAGTGTAGGGGCGCCCCCGCGGCGTGATTCCGCCCGCAGATTTGGCTGGAATCGCCGGCGTCAGACGTGCGGAACCAATGGCGGGCGGTGGCGGAAGGGGTGGGGAAAGGGCGGGACTGAAATGTCCCTCTGGCCAATCGCTTTCCTAGGATACGTTGCACCGTTGGGGCAAGGTGGAAACCTGCGTTTCCACGGGTTGGGATGGGATTTTACAGCGCCCCTAAAAAAATTGCGGATCGGACGCGTTTGGGGTCTGGTCGGGCAACATTTTATGCACAGACCTGTATTTTGGCGGTTATTTTGCGGGTCAGGGCATTATACGGGGCCTACTAGAGATGCTCTAAGGCCCTCAACCCCTTTCCCAGAGTTGGCTGGGGTGGTGTCTGAGATGGTCAGGATGGGAATGGGCCGAGTCAGCTCATCGGGTCACTAGCCCGACCCAAAAATTCGAGGCCAATGGGTCATGTGGGTGGGTCTCAAACGAGATTTGGGTCAATAGGCCGGCATCGGGTGACCCACTCGGCCAGTCTTATATCTCACAGCAGGTGCAATTTTCGTCACGCCTGTGTTGTCGCAGGACTCGATTTTGCGATGCAACCTGTCCTATAATTTCGATGAACCCTCGGTATATGAACAATAGAATTGTCTTTGTATATTTTGGCAAGATGTGCATGTGCAAAGCCACAAGCAGACGACTTGATTTTTTTCTATTAACCACGTATTAGAAATCTCATTGATTCTTATGCTAGTCAGATTCAATAAACCGTGCATAATTTTGACATCGTGTTTGTCCATAGGCAATGTAAAGCAAGAATTTCGGTCGACCCGAGACCCATTGGACCAACGAGGTCATTGACAACTCTTTATATAAATCGACTTGTGGCCTTTCAAATTGGCCCTCGGGCCATAGGGGCCGGGTCAAAGGCCAGGTCCGGATCGGCCCATTACCCAACCGTGTTCTTTGTTCCCATCTCTAGGGTCTTTGTGCATAAGGGCGGATGTGTATGCAATTTTAGTTTTTTCAGGGTTCGCTTTGCATTGATGTAAACACCGGCTTCTGGGACCTTCGGATCCCTGCCATTTCTTGAAAAATAAAAATCGAGGCCCTGGGTTCAAGGAACAAACCCCACCGATAGCTTGTAAAAAAAAAACACCCCACCGATAGGGTTTAACAAGAAGGTTAGAAGGTTAGGAGAGCAGCCGCCGTCCCGGAGGCCGGAGTCCCTCGCCGCCGAGACCCGCTCCCTTCACTCCCACCAAATCGCCCCTGCTACGACTGAAATCCCTTTCACTCGCAACCGGCGGCGTCGTCCGGACGCGAATCCCCTCTTGCCGGCGGCGTGGTTCGGACGCGATTCCTCTCGCTGGTAAGGATCACGGACCCCTGGCCTTGCTCGGAGTGCTGCTCGTCCCGCTCCCGCCTTTTCGTTGCCCTGAACATTCGAACCGAACCACTCAGCCGTGCATTTCGGGTTCCATTTCCTGCATCCAAAACGAATTAGTGCTTCCGAGATCCCGCATCAATAGCCCTCCTAATAGCAGTTTGATTTCAGAAAATTTGGGGGTTCGGCTGGATCCCCATCCGGGGCTAATCCTTCTGCGTTAGCAACCGTGAATCTGTCTCATGCAAGGTTTTTTTTCTTTTCTTCAGTGCCCGTGGTCTGTAGCAGGGGACTTGTGCGATGGCTTTTGCTAGTAGGATGGGGATCGTGCTGAGGAGGGCCTCGGGGTCCTCGAATTCGTCGCTGCTCCAGGCAGTAAGGTGCATGTCTTCTTCCAAGCTTTTTGTTGGAGGTATGCTCATATGAGATCACTGTTCTAGCTCCTTCTGATTCGAAGGTCCGTGCATATTATTGAGGCCGGCTAATTATCTAATTACATGTCTGTTTTACCTCCTTTCAGGACTATCGTATGCCACAGATGACCCAACTCTGAGGGATGCCTTTTCTGGCTATGGGGACGTCCTTGAAGGTTGTTTTCCCAATTAGCATGACACAATGGCTATATATTTTTTGCCATGTTGTTAACACTTTCTTTCTTTTGGGATCGGGTTCAGCTAGAATCATCATGGACAGAGAGTCTGGCAGGTCAAAGGGTTTTGGATTTGTTACTTACGCATCCACCGAAGCTGCCGCGGCTGCCATTAGTGCTATGGATGGCAAGGTGATTTTGCAGATATCCCCTACGTGTTATTGCGGATATGCTATGACATTCATGCCTATTGTTTCGTTTTTATCCTCTGCGCCACTTTGCAAATATAGTCCCAAATTTCAGGTTGCATGTTTTTGCTTCAGGAGTAGCTTGTCCTATTGTCTATTCATTGTTCTTGTCTGCTGCCTTGTACATGACACTTGTCATGCGCTGCAACTGCCAAACTGTTTTATCAACGCAATGATGCAATATAATTAGCATTATTGTCTTGATCTAAAGTGGAGATGTCTGAATTTTGCATGATTCACTGACCATTAAACTGTGCCGCCCATCAATTTATGTTCTGCCAAGGATAATGGCAAGCATCTTCCCTTTTCCCGCCTTAGTTCATGATATACCTTCATAGTTCATACAAACATCAGCTCTATGAGTATTGACCCAATTATATGCTAGAGCTCCAGATCTTTGACATTTTGAGAAGCATATTGTTGTTAATCCATTGTTGTAACTTCCAACAATCCGAAGCTGTTGGCACTTGTTTCCTAGATGCATCATTCCAGATGTTAATAGATCGCATGATTCATAAACTGATGAACACCAGGGAATGCATGTTTAGGGAGTAGCAGACTATTCTCAATTTTGGCATATCGTTGCATGAGATAACTGTTCCCGTAAATATTTGAATTATTTTGACTTAATTTATGTCTAGGATATCTTGCTGAGCTGTAAAATTTACCTGCTCTGATGCTTGCGGAAATGTTGTTCTATCATCGGAACTTGGGGATTGTTTTCTGCCTTGATTAAAGTTGCACCATTTCTAAAATATGGATATACCTGTCATTACCAAGCTGACTGTTATGTTTATCTTTTGCAAATTTGTAACGCATCCATCTGCTTTAGGACCTTCACGGAAGAATGATAAAGGTAGACTACGCCAGTGACCGTGCTGGTGGGACACGTGGAGGTGGATACGGCACTGGTAATTACGGAAGTGGCGGATATGGCGGCGCGGGATTTGGAAGCGGCGGCAGTGGATATGCTGGCAATGGTGGTGGTTACGGAAGTGGCGGATATGGCAGCATGGGATATGGAAGTGGTGGTGGTGGTGGATATGCGGGCAATGCTGCTGATTATGGAAGTGCAGGGCATGCCAGTGGTGGTGGATATGGTAATGCGGGATATGGTGGTTACAGTAGTGCTGCAGGTGGTGGCGAGTATTCTAGCATCAACAACAATGCTGTTGCTGGTGGCCATGGCGGCGGTGATGGAAGCCACAATAATGCTAGCACTTCGGGCGGAAGTGCTGGTAGCTATGGCGGTGGTGGCGAAATCTACAATAATGTCAGTAACTCTGGTGGAAGTGCTGGTGGCTATGGCGGCAGTGGCGGAAGCTACAATAATGCCAGCAACTCGGGCGGTAGTGCTGGTAGCTATGGCAGCGGTGGCGGAATCTACAATAATGCCAGCAACTCGGGTGGAAGTGCTGGTGGCTACGGCGGCGGTGGCGGAAGCTACAATAATGCCAGCAACTTGGGTGGAAGTGCTGGTGGC